>NC_133972.1:10312120-10618231 GCF_047716275.1 Strix uralensis
GGAGGCACTCATTACCAGAAGCAACATCCCACAGGCTCTCCCTCATCATGTCACCTCATGCACCAGGGAGTCCATCTAGCCCAACAGGAGGATGTTGGAAAGAAACTTGAGAGATCTGAGTTTACTGCTTGTAGCAAAGTATTCAGGTGTACTGGCCTAGAAAGCAGTTTTGTTAAGGGCCTTGACTGGGGAAAACATTGCTAATTGTATTCTGTCATATTTATGACTAGTTGAAAGAAAGACACAGTTTTTTTTGGGAGATTATACTTTCTACTTTTAACAGAGTTGTAAAGTAAGGCATACAGAATAATCACAGAATCACAGAATCATCTCAGTTGGAAAAGACCTTGAAGATCATCCAGTCCAACCATGAACCTCACGCTGACCATTCCCAACTCCACCAGATCCCTCAGCGCTGGGTCAACCCGACTCTTCAACCCCTCCAGGGATGGGGACTCCACCCCTGCCCTGGGCAGCCCATTCCAACGCCCAACAAACCCTTCTGCAAAGAAATACTTCCTAAGAGCCAGTCTGACCCTGCCCTGGCGCAGCTTGAGGCCATTCCCTCTTGTCCTGGCGCTGGTTCCTTGGCTCAAGAGACTCATCCCCCCTCTCTGCAACCTCCTTTCAGGGAGTTGTAGAGGGCGATGAGGTCTCCCCTCAGCCTCCTCTTCTCCAGACTAAACCCCCCCAGTTCCCTCAGCCGCTCCCCATCAGACCTGTGCTCCAGACCCTGCACCAGCTTCGTTGCCCTTCTCTGGACACGCTCAAGTAATTCAATGTCCTTTTTGGAGTGAGGGGCCCAAAACTGAACCCACTCATCGAGGGGCGGCCTCACCAGTGCTGAGTACAGGGGTGAGATCCCTTCCCTGTCCCTGCTGGCCACGCTAGTGCTGATACAAGCCAGGATACCATTGGCCTTCTTGGCCACCTGGGCACACTGCTGGCTCCTGTTCAGCCGGCTGTCAACCAACACCCCCAGGTCCCTCTCTGACTGGCAGCTCTCCAGCCACTCCTCCCCAAGCCTGTAGCGCTGCTGGGGGTTGTTGTGGCCCAAGTGCAGCACCCGGCATTTGGCCTTATTGAAACTCCTCCAGCTGGCCTCAGCCCATCTCTCCAGCCTGTCCAGATCTCTCTGCAGAGCCTCCCTACCCTCGAGCAGATCAACACTCCCACCCAACTGGGTGTCGTCTGCAAACTTACTGAGGGTGCACTCGATCCCCTCGTCTAGATCATCAAGAAAGATGTTAAACAGGAGTGGCCCCAAAACCGAGCCCTGGGGGACACCACTCGTGACCGGCCACCAACCGGATTTAACTCCATTCACCACAACTCTTTGGGCCCGGCCATCCAGCCAGTTTTTTACCCAGCAAAGCGTGCGATCATCCAAGCCATGAATAGTCAGTTTCACCAGGAGAATGCTGTGGGAAATGGTGTCAAAGGCCTTACTAAAGTCAAGGTAGACAACATCCACAGCCTTTCCCTCATCCAATAAGCAGGTCACCCTGTCGTAGAAGGAGATCAGGTTTGTCAAGCAGGACCCGCCTTTCATAAACCCATGCTGACTGGGCCTGATCATCTGGTTGTCCCGCATGTGTTGTGTGATGGTACTCAGGATGAGCTGCTCCATCAGCTTCCTGGGCACCGACGTCAAGCTGACAGTCCTGTAATTTCCCGGATCATCCTTCCGACCCTTCTTATAGATGGGTGGCACATTGGCCAATTTCCAGTCTGTCAGGACCTCCCCAGTCAGCCAGGACTGCTGGTAAATGATGGAAAGCGGCTTGGCGAGCACTCCAGCCAGCTCCTTCAGCACCCTTGGGTGTATCCCATCAGGTCCCATAGACTTGTGTGTGTCTATGTGATGCAGTAGGTCACTGACTGTCTCCTCCTGGATTGCGGGGAGGTCGTTCTCCCAGTGTCTGTCTTCTAGCTGAGGATTCCCTCAACACAACTAGACTTGCTTTTAAAGACTGAAGCAAAGAAGGCATTAAGGACCTCAGCTTTCTCCTCATCACTCGTTGCCATGTTTCCTCCTGCATCTAGCAGGGCATGGAGGCTCTCCCTGGTCTTTCTTTTGCAGTTGACATACTTATAGAAACATTTCTTTTTATCTTTGAGTGCTGAAGGCAGATTAATTTCTAGCTGGGCTTTAGACCTCCTGATTTCCACCCTGCATAGCCTCACAGCATCTTTGTAATCATTGTGAGTGGCTAGCCCCTTCTTCCAAAGGCCGTAAACTCTCCTTTTCTCCCTGAGTTGCAGCCAAAGCTCCCTGTTTAGCCAGGGTGGTCTTCTCTGTCACCAGCTTCTCTTACAGCACCTTGGGACAGCATGCTCCTGTGCCTTCTATAACTACCTGAAAGGAGGGTGCAGAGAGGTGGGGATGAGTCTCTTGAACCAAGTAACAAGCGCCAGGACAAGAGGTAATGGCCTCAAGTTGTGCCAGGGAAGGTTTAGACTAGATATTAGGAAGTACTTCTTTACAGAAGGAGTTGTGAGGCATTGGAATGGGCTGCCCAGGGCAGTGGTAGAGCCCCCGTCCCTGGAGGGGTTTAACAGTCAGGTGACATAGCGCTTAGGGATATGGTGGAATTGAGAACTGTCAGTGTGAGGTTCATGGTTGGACTGGATGATCAAGGTCTTTTCCAACTGAGATGATTCTGTGATTCTGTCATTCATTAACACTTCCTTCTTAAAGAGCGCCCAGCCTTCCTGGACCCCTATACCTTTCAGGACCATCTCCCAAGGGATCCTGTCAAGCAGGTGCCCAAACAAGACAAAGTCAGCCCTTTGGAAGTCCAGGGTGTCAGTTCTGCTGCCCCCTCTCCTGGCCTCTCTAAGAATAGAGAACTCTATTATTTCATGATCACTGTACCCTAGTCATCCTCCAACCGCCACATCATCCACCAGTCCTTCTCTGTTCACAAAGAGGAGGCCCAGCAGGGCACCTTCTCTGGTTGGTTCACTCACCAGCTGTGTTAGGAAATTGTCCCCCACACATTCCAGGAATCTCCGGGACTGGTCCCGCTCTGCTGTGTTGTATTTCCAGCAGATGTCTGGGAAGCTAAAGTCTTCCACATGAACAAGGGCAAGCGATCGTGAGATTTCTCCTAAGTGCCTATAGAATATTTCATCCACCTCTCTGTCCTGGGTGGGTGGCCTATAGCAGACTCCTACTACAACATCCGCCCTGTTGGCCTTCCCCCTGATTCTAACACAAAGACACTCCACCCTGTCTTCACTACACTTGTGTTCAAAGCAACATTAGTTACTATGAAAAGTGTCAAAGAGCAACAAGGGTGTCTCTTAAATAAAGATGATTTTCATGAATCACTGCAAAGATTTCTCAAGCTACATTTAAGGTACAGATACAGAAATACAAGACTTGATTCCACTAACTTTCAGGGTTTTACTGTTTCTTAAACACTTTTTTCAAGTACATCGGTCAGAATGATTTTTTGCCAATATTCAAAATGCATATTTTATGAGTTTGTGGTCTCTCAGATCAGATTATAGTCACATTTCTGATCAAAAAAATCTGAAGTCCTGAAGTCAAGGCTGGAACTTGTTACTAATCTAATAGAAGACTGCAATATTTACTTAACACGTACTACTGCTTCATATTATAACAATTCTTAAAGTAATTCAATTGAGGGTTTTTTTCCCAAAAGCATATTTTTGTGACTAAGAAAGTATTTTAGCAAGTCCCAAAACAGAAGGCTTTTGTGAATGCATGAGAAAAATGGAATAAGCCCAAGTTTTCTGTCTTAACACTGGTTAATCCGTTAGCAGAAATCTCTTTACATGCACTTTTGTGTGTTCTTGGGTCCCAAAGACGTTCAAAACTTATGCTGCTGGGATCTGTGGGGTTTGTGTGTTTATTAGTTTTATCTTTTAATAGTTTGTTTACTGGTTTCTTTATCGGTTTGTTACTGTTTCCCTAAATAGTGGGCCTAGAATTTTTATACATGAAAAATAAGGCAACAAATTCATTCTTTGGCGATTGTAAAAGCTCACCTGAGCTTTACAAAAAGTGTTTGGGACTTTTATCTCTCCGCCTGCACAATTTTTTAGTCTCTTGCAAGAATAGGAAAAAAGATCATAGGAAAAGCTGTGGTGGATTAAACATCTTTACAGTCTTCTGCCCTGTGTTAGCCCTAAACCTAATTGGCTCAAGCCCTGGCCTTTCTCTTGACACATCTGATGGCATGACCAATGCGGTAATTACTGTGAAAAGAAAGTGCAGCTGTGGCATTAGTAGGGTCATTTGGACTGGGAGGAAAGTGGATGTACTGCATCTATATGATGGACATTTAAAAAGGAGTCCAGCATTCCTTCCTTTTCTTCCTGCCTTGAAAGATCTCAAGCACTCTCACATTTATTATCTTTATAGTGTACGTGCTTGGACAAGACTCTCTTTCTGCGCCAGGGAGCAGTGAGGGCTGGCTGCTCCCTAAGGGCAGGCAAAGCAGGAGCCATGGGTGGCCCTGGCCCAGGCTGTGTGCTCACCCATGGGATGCTGCCCTGCTGGGGTCTGAACCGGGTGGGCAGAGCCAAGGTAATGAGCAAGGAGATGAGGCTGGTCCAGGGTCTGTCTGGGGGCAGCAGATGATGCAGCTGGAGAGAAGGCTCCAGCAGAAGTCCTGGGTCCATCTGGGAGACAGGGCTGGAGATGAGCTGGAATCTCCACACAAGGTGTCCACACAGGAGATGAGCTACCTAGAGTGTAGGGCTGAGGCTCATCCAAGAGGCAGGACCAGAGCCAGGCCACCTATGACAAAGTTCAGGCTGGGGCCCTGGGCAGACGGTGTAGGGGAAGGTCCTAGGTGAGGCTGGTTGGGGCTGTTAAGACCTTTAGTGCACCCAGGGTCCTGGTGCTCTGTAAATTCATTAGGCCTCCATACCCTCATGAGCTTTGGGAGTGTCACGTCCCGCTCAGACGAGGGGGACAAGTGACTCAGATTCGCAAATCCCCAATGGAGCGGACAACAAGTCTCCAAGTCTAAACATTTATTAACTACTCACAATGTACTAATTAAACACACGATAGTTGGCTAAGTATATAGCAAGTTGTGGCAAGCAATATAATATGCCTTGCATTGCTTAATAGGAAAGGGAAAAGAGGGAGATAGAGGGAATGGGGAAACACAGATCACCGGTCTGGGTTTCTGCGCTGATCCCGCCGCCGAGGGTTCCGGGAGGCACAGGAGACATCCGTCTTTTTCGCTGGCGTCCGTCTTCTTCGCTTCACTGCACTCTCTCTCCTCGGGGCGCCCCCCCCCCCCCCCCCCCCCCTTCTTGATTTATGCCCACTTTCCTTGGGTCCATCCCCTAGGTCGACCCACATACCTACGTATCCCATGTAACGGGAGGGGTGAGGTGTTTCATGGGATGATGTAATTAGCATGATCATGTTAGCCCTCGTTAGCATATTGAGGGGTGTTAACTTTAATATGCATTTTGTGGATAATGAAGCAAAGGTCATTCACCGGACAGATGGCCCTTGAAGTTTTGGCCAGGTGCACCAGAGCAGAGCCGTCCTGTCTTCACAGGGCTCCCTCCTCCAGTCCCATCTTGTGTTATTTGGGCAGCCTTATCAGCTTCGACCTCCACAGAATGCACCCTGTGACTCATAGTTTTGTCTTGCGAGTGTTTGAGGCATTTCTTCGATCAGCCTCAACTTTTGCTTTCTCAGGCTGCTTTTCTTAGTTTCTCACAGGCCTGGTTTCTCGTCTCTCACAGGGAGGAGGCAGTCCTCTGAGCTTACTAAAGCTCAGTTCTTTACAGCTTCCAGTGACTTTGTCCCCTGAGGAAGACAGGCCTTGCTAGGTTGTGCAATGATAGATGGAAAATGCATTTATCATCTGATTACTAAATTTTGGCCTTGTTATTCAAGTTGAGTAATTATTTCTGACAAGCGCTGTTAACTATTCTATCTCTTAGCTGAGAGCTCCTAGAGGTGCACTGTACCTAGTGGTACCAACACTCCAGCCCTAAGGTGTAATGAGATACACAGCAAGGTACCATAGACCTCAGACCGAGGGGTTCTCTGAGCTGAAGTGCCAGCAAGAGCCTGGCTTCAGACACAAGGATGTGCTGTGGGTGTTTATGGGACTTTCTTTGAGAGGATTGCACAGGTCTGAGTGGATTGTCCTTCAGGAGTTTTTATAGAGGGAAGACACTCCAAAGCTACAATGTGAACGGAAAACTGATTTAGGTAAGGATGATCAGCTGAGTTTTGGGCCCCTCACTCCAAAAAGGCCATTGAATGACTTGAGCGTGTCCAGAGAAGGGCAACAAAGCTGGTGAAGGGTCTGGAGCACAGGTCTGATGGGGAGAGGCTGAGGGAAGTGGGGGGGTTTAGTCTGGAGAAGAGGAGGCTGAGGGGAGACCTCATCGCCCTCTACAACTCCCTGAAAGGAGGGTGCAGAGAACTGGGGTGAGTCTTTTGACCCAAGGAACAAGTGATAGGACAAGAGGGAATGGCTTCAAGTTGCGCCAGGGAAGGTTTAGACTATATATTAGGAAGTATTTCTTTGCAGAAGGGGTTGTTGGGCGTTGGAATGGGCTGCCCAGGGAGGTGGTGGAGCTCCCTGGAGGCGTTCAAGAGGCAGGTTGACATAGCACTTAGGGATATGGTGTAGTTGGGATCTGTCAGTGCTGGGTTAATGGTTGGACTAGATGATCTTCAAGGTCCCTTCCAACCGCGATGATTCTGTGATTCTGTGATTCTGTGATCTAATCTTCCAGCCTTCTGCTGCTGAAAGGAGATGGTCCTGCCTCCCTTTTGCATTGTCTCATATTCACCCTGCATCCTTCTTGCTTCCTCTCAGTGCAGGTGACTTTAATTTTATATTGGGGTGAATACTGCAGACCCTTATAAGACTCATGCTTAAAAAAAAAAAAAAAAGCAGGAAGGAAATCCATATTAAAAGTAGATCCATATGTTCAGGTCTGAATATTGGCAACATCATAGCCAAATTTTCAGTACCTTCCCTGAGCTCTGGTGCTCATCTGGCTCCTGTCTAAACAGGTCTTTGCTATGAAAGTGAAATGAATTTGGTGCACGAAGGCAGAGACGATAGGACAGTGCAGCAGGGCGGAGAATGGGGAAGGGTGGAGAACCCCTCCCTTTGGTGCCAGTGGCTGTCCTGGCTGCTTCTGAAAGCCAGTCCTAAGGAAATCCCATGTTTCTACTTACTCATCTTCACGCCGTTCAGTCGACCTCTTCCACCTTCAGTTTCACAAAGATGGAGGTCAGTCAGTCATTGCCAGTCTTTTTCTGCAGATTTTAACTTCCTGAAATTATTATTGTGAAAAAGTTGATTCTTCATACAAAAGAATGTGTTTATGACTATTCGTAGATGGAAGGGAATATTAGTACTATAGGGAAGTGGATGCAACAGCATACAATTCTTAAAAAAAAACATTAGAAAATACACATGAAAGTAAAATAAATCCTTGTACTCAAGTCCAAATGTTAACGATTCACAGTTGGATATTTCAAGTCTTCTCTCCTTTGCTGGACTTGGTCACCTGTTGTACGTTGCCCTCTTAAAATGACTGCAGATGTGAAAAAATAAATATGAAATAAATATGCCCTTTTAAACTGAGAGGTTATGAACAACTCTTTTCTTGGCCCAAATCGCCTGCTTTGCCAAAGGTGTGCAAAGGCTGCATGAATCAAAGGAAAGTAATTTCTTCCTGCACAACCTTTCATAGTCTGCTTGCTCTGTGCAAGCACTTGGTATTGCTATTCTGCTATCAGGCAGGGACTATCAAAAGAGATTGCTCAAGAGTCTGTCTTCTAATCAGCAATAATATGTGCCGAGTACTTGTATCAGCATAACAACATAAAAATATCTCTCTCTAGCTAATCGCCAAGGCTAATTGCCTCATGTATCACCTCTCTGAAATGTGTACTTAGTTACTATGAATTCTGCTTTTCTTAAGACACAAGTTTGTTTGTGGATACTTGCTGTAAACATAGGTATAATTAAGCTAAAATAAGAGTTTCGTAACGATAATGGAAAAAAATCTCTCTGCTGCTTTGTGTTCTGTGTTAAACCCGTACCCAGAGCTGGGGATCAGGAAAAATTTTCCCGTTGGGTGAGATTAGTGAGGACCATTGCTGTGCTTGTTTACTTGCTTGCCTGTTCATTTTTTTGCCATGTGGAGAGGGGCCTGCTTGCTTGAATCTTCTGGGAATTTGCACCTTTCAAAGCTCCTACTGATGCAGGGACCCAAAGTGTTGCTGCTGCCTTGGGTGTTCAGCCCTTGATGTCTGTCACACTGCATGTTGAAGGCCTGTAGCTCAGTTGGGACTGTGAGATTGTCTAGTGACCTGGGGTGTGCAGAGTTAGAGAGGCAGAAGTCTCATGAACTAAATGTCTTTGTTTTTGCTGCCTGTAATTGTGAGGTTGTGGATCTAATGATCCTTACCAGCTCTCATATTACTGGGCAGTGATGTGGTCTGGGTACTCGTAGCACTGAAATTGATCCTGTGGGCAGAAAAATGGTAAAGCATCATTTTATTTTAATGAACTGTGATGGGGTTGCATGAAGGAGCCAGACTGCCTTATTACATTCATGCATAGAATGAAACCAGATAGATTACTTTTTTTTTTAAAATCCACGTACTTCCTCACTCCCCTGCCACAAAGTAGTAATACCACCGTGTGTTTGCATGTGTAGGTACAGTGAAGAAACAGTGCTCCCAACACAGTGTTCCCCCTGTAGCACAAGATGTTTATTTCTTTGCCTGTCCACTAGTCTGATTCCCTTTGTCTCTCCTTCTGAAGTCATTCAGGTTATCAGGATGAGGTGTGTGTGAAGGTTATCTGATGGCTTGGTTGCATGTGAGTAAGTGCTTCTCTTCTATAAAGAGTGTTGTAGTGACAATCTCATGGGTAGTGGTTGTGTTCAGCCACACCTTGGCACCTGCATGGTATTGTCAACAACTGGGAACCTCTTCTAGTTTTTCTGCCATTGGTATGCCCTAACTCGGAGAACAATTTACATGGCTGAAAGTATTTGGTGGTTTAGGTGGTTTTCAGGCAATACCTGTTCTGCTCTCGGCCCTTCTGGGTGGGCTGGGAACGAGACACCCATCGGAAGTAGGTTTATGGGGTCATCTGTCCACTTGACTTGACATTGCCAGACTTTGGATGGGCAAGCTAGCAGGGGAGAGTCCTTGCGATGTGGGCATGGACCAGCCCAAGCTCATACCTGGTCCCTGTGCCAACGATCCTGAAGGAGCCAGCAGAGTGATGCTTACTATTTCCAACCTGCAAGTGAATAAATGACTCTATCTCTCCTGGTACTTAACAATTCAGGGCAGGATTCTGCTCCTTTACAGCCACAGACCCAATTTTTAGGTAAACACAGGCTAGTCAGCTAGGCTCTTTCTGTATTTAAACTAAAACTCAGTGTAGAATAACCATCTCTGGAGGTACAGAATAACCATCTCTGGAGGTACCTGTGCCTCTTCCTTGATTATAGAGGGTATCTGCCTCGTTAGCTTAGGCTGGAGGCCTGCTTTTCAAATGGCTGGAGTTTAAATGAAATTAATTGTTTTCTATGCTTTCCACTTTCTGCAAAGGTAGTTTGCTGGCAGCTCAAGGTCTCGGGATGAAAGCTGCCAGTTGCAGTACAGAGATTTACACCCTACATTAGTAGGAATTAAAGGGCAAATGGATTGATATTGTGTGCTGAGTCTCTTATACTTGAAATAGAATATGAGGTATCTGAACTAGTTTTGCTGCTTCAGACTTTTTAGGAAGATGTGGCTTTATCTATAAAAAAATTTCTAGCTGGCAATTTTCAGTACACTCACTTTTCCTATAATTTTAAAAAAACAGATTAAAGCAGTAAGATAAAGGGAAATCTCATAAGCACTATAAACTAGACAACAATGGAATTCTAACCATGAAAAATATACTTGCTGAATCTCTGACTTGATTAGCAATAAAATATTAGCTTACACTGTATATAATTCAAAGGAAACTTTCTTGTCTTCACTAGCTTGAGTATGCTGATTAAAGTTTTTGTTATGGGAACCTAGTTTTTAACAGTTCAGCAGTTTGATCAGAGCAGTAGAATTGGTTAGTTTTGAGAAATAAGTAAATCTGCTACGTACATAGTGATGGTAGGTCTGGTACATGTTGCTCATTCCCTGTGGCGTGGCTTCCATCCTGCCGTTAACTGTACAGGGAACCCAGAGCGACTGTGCACTTAAATTTGGCACTTACTGTTATAAGCCTGAAGAAGGTAGTGTGGAAAGCCCTTCTCCTCCTCCTTTCCCTCTCAGAGTAGTATTTGCTGATTTAATTCTTCCAGGAACAAGGCAGCTTTGCAAGAGAGAGGGTAGAACAATCACTGATGCATTGCATGTGTTGTAAAGAGGTGTTTGTGTGTGTGCTCGTGTGATGTGTGGGGGCGTCTGTTGTGTGTACGTGTCAAACCACTCTTCTGAGGCTTAATTTCCATTTATTTAAGTGTATCTGTATCAACAAGGAAAACAGCCAGTTCTGCAAATGGGATATAGACGACGTTAGTTTAGCATCAAGGACACTTTGACCTGGCCAAAACCGCTTGGGTCTAGGAAGTGTGGGGCTGTAGCAGGCAGTCTGTTTTCAGATACCTGCTAAGAGAAGTTGGACTTGTTGCCTGTTTCACTTACTCGTGTTGGTACAGTTGAAGAAGGAGCAGCTGGCTCGGGGAGGGAGTGGTTTGGAGCACACATAGGGTGTTAGGCTGTCTTTTTTACCTGTGTGCTTTTTAATTTTTTTATGTAATTTGAAAAATGCAGCTCTCATGGTAACTCAAACACTTCAAATTGTGGACTGGAAAGGAAGAAGTGTAAAATCTAGCCAGAAGTAACATATGCAGTATAGGTGAAAGCAAGTATATATGCAACGTCTATAAAAACAGGGAAAAGCAATGCTCTTGGCTCCTTTGGAAGGGTATGTAATTAATGTACTGAACAACGGTACATTAAAAGCCAAATATGAGGGAGCTGGTGTTTAGGACACTGGCTGATAAGCTGTTCAAGCAACGCCGCTCAGTTTCTGCTCCAGGCTGGAGGGGAAGGAGCAGATCTTGCTCTTAAGAGCTAGGGCAGCTTTGCTGAATCTGGTGAAGTTGCACTGGTCTGCACCATCAAAAGATCTACTTCCTTGCTCTGTCTGTTTTAGCATGCCCTCAAGATTTTCGCATCATAGATAAAGCATGTCTGTGGATTCCTTTAGCACAATGAAATATCTTTAAAACTAACTTTGCAGAAGAGGGAAGAGAGAAGAAAGAGGGAAGAAGGGAGAGAGAAGGGAGGGAAAACGCACTAGTGGTGTAATGAGTGACTTGGAAAGCAAAATGATGGCTTTCATGATTTGACTGAGCACAGCCCAAATCATCAAGGAGAATGATGCCTGCCAGGGAATCAAATGGGATGCAGTGATTTGGATGCATGTACTAACTGGTCGCTGCTGTTCCACTATGTGGTGACTTTCCAAGAGGGGTAGTGGGAAGGAACAAAGGGAAATCCACCAACAAATTAAATTTTGATGCAAGTATGAGAATCAGAAATCTGTGTCTGAGAAGATGGAAAGGAAAATCCTACATTATTGCTTTACTTGTGGGATAGTGCCAGGAATGCTCTTGAAAGTGGAAGTCTGTCATCATCACATGTACGTGACAAAATTTTGTAGCATTATTTTTTTTGCAACCTGTTTTTAACACTGTTATCCCAAGCTTTATTTTGTTGTGTAGTGGTATAATTTTTATTGGTTCCGATTTTGGTTGAATTGCTTTCAAGAACGGCTGCTGTAATATGGACAATCACATTACACTGGAGAATCATACTTCAGTAGTGTGCAAAATGAGACAAAAATCAAATTAAAACATAAAGACAAATGAAATCTGATCAGCAGCACTATTTAGACAAGAGTGGAATTAGAGCATTAAAAATGTTTTGCTGTTGACATTCTATTATTTGTTTAAAAAATCACAAACAAACAAACAAGGAGAAAAATCTCATTTAAAAAGTGGAGCTACACCCAGAGGCAGGGATGCTTTTGGCTTTCATTGTGCTAGGGACTACAAGTTAGTGTGTGAAGGAAATACATGGGTGTAGGTGTATTTACAGGGAACTTTCAAAGCCTTCATGTTCTCCTTTCCCTCTACTGCTTCTTTCCCATTATTTAACTTTGCAAATGTCCAGACCACATGCTCCTTCACCACTTAGTTTTGCCTGATTTACAAGTTGCACCAGAAAGCTATATGGTACAGTAGTTTGTTAATATTGCATTTTTCCTGGACGCATCACAAAAGATGGACCTCAGCGTTGTTAGCGGATTGTGTCTAGTTGGAAGAGGATCACGATTTACCATGTTACTGTCTGGCAATCTGGAGCAAGTGTAAACTATGGCCAAGGATCCTGCTGCTCAACTTGAGTCTCCTTGCTAAGCTACCTCTTCCAGAGTTTTAGATGCCTCAGGCTCTCTTGGCCCTCCAAGGAGAGAAAGAGCTTCTCCAAAGAGCAATTTGGGTTTTAGGAGCTCTGACTCACCTTTGGGGTTGCCTGCTCACTGCAAGGGGAGCCTCAGGGTTCCTCGTTCAGGCACCTCAGCTAGGTGCCTAAAATTAGATGCTATGGATTCCTCCTGTGTTTCTAAAGGAAACTGCATTTCCTCTGAGTTGCAGAGCTGCTTGAAATAGTTAAGAAGTCCAAGCTCAAAATAATATTACAGGGTATTTTTCCCTTTCCTGTGCTCGGAATCTATTGGATGCATTTGGATTTTCACCCATGGTGTGAAGTCACTTTAAATAACGGAGTGTATATTGGGAAATATAAAATAGCATAAACCAAGACAATGCTGCAGCACACTGGAGGCTGTTCCTTTCGTCAGCGTTTGGTAAGGGAGAAAACGGTAAAGCATGAAGCAAGCAGGAAGCCTCAGAACAGCCAAGCATTAAAAAGTCTTATTGCCTTCTGGCTGTCATGCCTAAAAATAACTTAAATGTAGTGGATATTCCTGACAGTGACGATGTCTGATAAAATCATCATAACATGCAGATGGAGTACTTCTAGGAAACAGTAAAACAAAGAAGCTTTCAGGGAAGAATGCCATCTCTCCATAAACAACCTGCAATGCATAACTGCATTGTTGCTTGTGAGAAATAAACCAAACACCTCAGAGGGTTTCAGCTTAGTTTCTTCTCTGAAGCAGAAAGACATTTTCTTAAGAGATTTATCAATTCTTGGTGCATTGTGCCCAGTCCTGAAAAGTGCTGAGCTCTTCTTTGGGACATTAACTGTTTTCAGGTGACACTGACACCAGGGGTGAGAAAGCCCTCTAAAGCCACTCTGAAAAATATCTGCTTGTAAAATTGATTCAATTGAAGCTTGTGAATATAAGGTGTTCCAAACAATGTTTTCAAAGGCAGGACCTTGGCTGGTGCTTCTGTTGTCCACTCTCACCAGAACCCACAGTCTCAGGGGTTCCTTGTTGCTAGAAATCCTGTGTGGTGGGGACCCCTCTGCCACCCATGTAACTGCTCCTCACCTTTGGATTCATAGCCAGAAGGCTTCAAAATCGATATTGTCTCCAAAGTGAGTATTAGGCTAAAGAGCAACCACATGGCGAGAAGCAAGAAGTCTTCATGCAATGTTTAGTTAAGCTGTGGACCTCCCTGCCGAAGGATGATGACGGTGTTGAAGGTTTAAGCTGATTGAACAAAAAACTTTTTTGACTGTTTATGAGCGTAGAGAAAACACAGCTGTTCAGGAGGTGCCCACACTGGTGGTGACTGGATAGCTAATATCACTACAGTCTGCCTTGTTCTTGATAATTTTTATCATCTTTAGCATTTTTTTAGCATCTGTTTTTGGGCAATGATGGAGATGATACAGAGCTGGATATAGAACACTGGGTTTAATGGACTTCTAGTCTGACCTAGCAGGGCTGCATTTTTTTCCTTAATATCCAAAGTCAAGTTGTCAGTTGATTTAGGATACCTGAGACATTTCTAAAAGACAAAAATTCAGAGATCCTTACTCTGTGAACTTCAGTGACAGATAACTACAAAAGCATATGGATGCCTGAGGCCTCAATCCATCACTGCTCCTGTGAAACTTGATTGTGTTAGGAACTGAGTCAACAGGAGTACAAGTATGGGAAACCAGGAGGACAGAGCTCCAGCCCTGCTACAGTGAGTGGGAGTTATGCCCTTGATTTCTGTGGGGCTAGGATTTTACTTAATGCTTTTATTTTCCCTTTCTCACACTACAAGAGCCAGAGGATATAGGACTGAAATAACAAGTCATGCCTTTGAGCTGATACACAGAAGTATTTCTCCATACAATTGATTTTTCAAAGTTTATGCTTGGGAAAGTATTTGGGTGCAAATTGCAATTAAAAATCCTTCAGTCTTGCTGAGGCAAATTTACATAAATAATGCGACTTTTTATACTGCAGGGCAGAAACAAGCTGCCTAGGGATAGGAAGATGGCGTTGCATATCTGTTTGTTATAGGTGGCTGGTTTTGCACTACGTCCTTGAGCATGTATGTTGGAGGATGGCAGATTGGATGGATATTTTGGTTAATTTGATATGGTCTTTGGCTAAAATAGACTTCTTGAAATCATGCAAACTCTTCTACACATTGAAAAGTAAAGGAAAAATATAAAAGTAACGGCTGTTTTATGTGTTGACAAATTAAATGTTACCATGGATACCCTGGTCTGTTTACAGCAATAATAATAAATATTTTCAATTCACACTGTGCTTTTCATCTCAAAGGATCCTCAGGTGGTTTACAAATGACATACATGGATTGCTCTACACGGCACTGAATTGCAGCCCCAAGAACTGCCTAACAATTGGTACTGCCTGGCAGTGGAAGGTAGAAAATGTACTGTACCCTGAGTGAATCTGTAGGGATTGTTTGGGGAAGCAGAATGTAAATGGCAGACCTGAAATCTAGCCAAGAGCTGAGCAGCCAAATGCAAAGAGTCAGATAGGATCAGGTATCAAGTTACTGATACGATTTGGTAATTGTTTGAGCAGCTGGATTAAATTTTTACTAGAGCTGGGAGGAAACTGTTTCCTTCTTGAAAAACTTGCAGGTCAAAACCTTTCCCTTTTCACCCCAAGGTGAGTGCAGTGTTGAAGGGAGAGAGCATCCCGCTGCAAACAGCCAGGTTGTGGCCCTCTCCAGGGATGCGGGAGATCCGGCTTGTAGCCTTATTTGATCCCTTTGCCCTGCTGAGTGACTGTCTTTACTCTTCCTGGGGGAATTGTTCACTTTAACCTGAATAAGCTTATCAAATTGTTACAGTTACTTGAATTAGAATTAGTTGCGGCTTGAACGAGGTACCATTGCAAGGTAACTCAGGCGTGCACAGCTGCTGAATCACTGGGTCATTTTCTCTCTGGCAATCTGTACAAAGTGGCTGAAGCCCTAGTGAAGGAGATCAGGAATGGGCAGTGTGGCAGTAGCTCAGCGACCTGGATATTCTCCTGAGAAGCGAAATGCTGATACAGCTCTCCTGCTTCCTCCATGAGTGCACGGCCCAAGCCAGGGAGCAAGTGAGACTGTATCTGCCTGTCTTTTTTTTGGAAGAAAGTTTCTCCTGGAACTAGCAAACTTAACTGAAACTTCATGATCATCACTGGATCTTCCAACAATTTTTCTTCATGAATCAATACTTGTTATGGTTTAAGGAAAAAAATGGGGTCATCAAATAAATTTAAAAAAACCCCCAAACCCTGAGAGTTCCAACATTTACCTTTCCTTGAGATAACATTTAACTTTGTGCTTTCTAGATATAGTGTAATTCTCTATGCTTTTGCTTTCTTAGGCAGAGCATTAGTGCTTATGTGACCTATATAACCAGTGACAGAGAAGATGATTCCTTAGAAACACTTTATACTCGTACTGTTTTTCTACATTGTTCAGGAGGAGAAGCTACGTGATGGAGTCCAGTAAACTGCTTGAGAATTCTTTGTTGCAGATTTAAATTCCTTTTAAATTCCTGAGCTGTGTCTAGGAGGTGCAAGTGATGGAAATGTTATATCTAAGTAGTTATTATTATTTCACACTTCAGTCTTGAAAGGCCAAGAAACCCGGAAGACCTCCTTCCTGTAAAAAACCCAAAAACTCATTACTAAGAGCTTTTTTCTTAATGAACTTGCCTTGTATTATTGAGCATCATTAAATATATTGTTAACAAAAAGGTCTGTTTGGCTGAGGCTCTTCACTGGGCTAGAACTAAGTGGAATTTAAATTAACTACTGGAGTTCAGTAGTGACTCTCTTCCCTCCTTTGAAGAGAGGGGATTTAGAAAGTGCAATGTTTCTATCTGACTTAAGCTTTTGTTGAGAAACCAAGGTAGAGTTGAGGTTTATACCTTAAACACAGACCGGGTTTGCTGATATTTTGTAAACCTTTTGGTGTGTGTTGGGCAAGCTTTTAGCAAACTGTGTCCTAGCTATTATTTTCATAGCAGTCTTCCTGAAACTCAGTGTTTCCATGTGGTTTCCACCCAGAACAACGCAAAACTTGATGAAGTTACCTGGAGTTTTTTATGGTTGAGAACCTGAAAACTTGCAGCACTTCAGTAGCATTTTTCTGTATTAATACACATTGCAGGAAAAAGAAAATGATTGCACAGATTTATGTGAACTGGGATCATTAAGATATTTTCTTGGATACCTATTTATAAAACCTTGGCTTACTGCTAGCCTTCTGTGAAAACTTTGCCAGCCTTGAGTCTAAATTTTGTCTGTTCATAGGATAGAGATGATTTGCCTGCCTTTTTCAGAGGATTGCTGCAAGCACTCTGAATCACATTTTTAAACATCATTGGGTAAAAAAACTGCAGAGAGCAGTTTACAAACCATGTGACAAACCATCAGGAGGAGGAAGAGCTCAGAAGACTTTTGTGTGTGTGTGCATGCACATTTTGCTCAGTTTATCACCATTACTGCTAAATTACTTTTGTTGTTTTCCCACAGTTACTTATGTTCTTACTTACTGATAATCTCTTGCGTTCTGCTGCCAGTTGTGTTTCCAGAGACTTGCCGTTAGTGTAGCAGATGACTGATGGTGTACTGTAATCTTGGGTTGATTCATTATATCTCAAATGATTAAAACACGCAGTTTCTATTTGAAGGGCTGAAATCTGAGCACAGTTTGCTGCGAGCCAGAAATCCCCATGAGCAAGGGGAGACACAGAAGTAGGGGCTGCAGCACAGCAAGGAATACAAGGAGCGTCAGTGGGTAGATCCCAGCAAAATCTAACCCTTCATCTTTTTTTAATTGTGTGCCGACTCCTACACAGAGATTTGACAGATCCAGCTGCCTTATTGACTCGGTAGTCTTGCCCTAATTGACTGCTGGTTTAGATACTGGAGCCTCTAACCGGTTGTTAAACTCTGAGTAGGCACGTCGGTAACATGCCAGCGAGAGTGTTTGGGGGAGGAGAAAGCTGCTGGGTGCATGCCTCTCGGATTCGGAGATGTGTGAGGTTGGGTGTGCGTGCTGTCACAGGCAGATATTCAAGGGCAGCTAGGAGTGAGCTCCAGCGCTCTGCTTCCACGGGAGGAGAGAAAGGCTGCTGCTGAAAGTACAAGCTGGCAGGATCATGACAGAGCCAAGCAGCAGAAAGCAAGGATTTAAAAAATGCCGGAGTGCTACTTTCAGCATCGATGGCTATAGCTTTACAATTGGTGAGCCTGATTTAATTCCTTTTCTTTCCCTCATTGTCTCTCTTCTCCTTCTTCCTTCCCTTTCTTTTCATCTCCAGTAAGTACAGGCAAGACAGCTGTTGACAACTGGCTTTTGTCAATATATGCCTTTAAAATGCAGAGATGCCCTGAAACTTTTGTCTGGGTTGGTTTCCCATTCTGCCTTCTCTATTTTCTTCTGCCCAAGAAACTTGCCTTTGAAATGAAACCGCTCTAAGTCCTTTTGCTGGGTTTTGGCATGAGTTCACCGAGATGTTTGCAGAACTTTTGTTTTGGAACCTTATCTCAGGAAAGCCTGGGCTTCAGGACTGCAGGTTTCCAACTTGCTGGCTGTGTTTCCTTCCGATGAGCCCAGAACATAGCCCTTGGGAGCCCTGGCTTTGTTTCCAATATTTCTTTGTTCACTTAGCCAGTGTTTCCAAATTCTGTAACCTTTTGCCATTTCTCAGTTTGCATAAAGATGTATGTAACAGTTCTTGTTGCCTCTCAAACACAAAAAGCAAAATTGCTGGGGCAGGGAAAGATGGGAGGAGAGATTAGGAATTTTAGGACTGGTTTCTGTAGCTGTTTGAAGAGTGCAGTTTACTGTTTGTGTTCAATGTCTTAGGGAAGAGTGAGGTGCTTCAAAGCAACAGGTGTCTGTGTTTTTCCAAGAGACTTGCTGTGCAAAAGTTAAAATCTGAGGAATCCCTGAGCAGGCTGCTTTGCTAAAAACGTGTATCTCACTAGGCTACGTTATATAAATCCCTGTAGAGCTTAGAAACAAAGCAAGCTTACACCCCATTTTAATTTTTAGATGAAATCCCAGTTAAAATATATGGATAACTTGTAATAATAAATTAATATAAATTCCCCTTGAATACCTTTAAGATGACAGAGATTGTACTTCCTTGCAGTTGTGAAATTAGGAAAGTTTTTCTGTACTCATGTAATCGGGTCACAATTTCATGCAATAATGATGGATACAAGCTTTTTATTGGTGTGGGAGGAAGTAGCTGTTTATTTCTCTGCTTTATGGAAAACTTGTTTTACAATTGTTAACATCATGCAAACGTTAAACTTGCTTTAAAAAACTGGAGAGGGAAATGTATGTATCATTAAAATATCTTCATGTAGTCATCTGTTAATGTGCATGAAGCATTTTAAAGGTGAAACTGCCGGGCAAATGCTACTTTTCAAATTTCTTTCTCTAATGGGAAGGTGGTAGTCTCTCCACAGGTTAAATTGCAACATGGTCGCTTTTGAACTCTCTATCTTAATCTCTCCTCGTCTCAGCATCATTACTGATAGTGTTATTTCATCAGTTTGTGTCAGTCTGGAGCATAAACGTTTCCTTTTTGAGCCTAGGCACATTATCTGAAGGTGCTGAACATTTGTGACTGTGCCTAATTATTTTTTTGCGTTCATGAACAAACAACAGGATTGCTGTATTTGTTGCTCTGCTGTCTTTATTGCTACTCAGGATCACAAATGAGCTAGACCAAATTTTGGATCAAATGGCTTGGGTTTAGAATGGCAGCTGCTTCTGCTTCTTAGGACAGTTGTTGCATGGGAGTTCCTGTGCTGTTTTCTTCTCTTTGGTGCACACAACCAGCGTATTGATTCTGTGATCTGTGCATTATATAACATTTATTTTTATATCTGGGCAAGTGTGTATTGGATTGAGTCACGTAACCAGGAAAACTTTGTAAACATGCTATCTAGTATTACCAGCACTGTGTGGTAGACAGACCTGAATGATTCATGTGTTTGTTAATCTTCATACTGAAGAAAATGAATGTATCCAAAAGATCCCACAGCAACATTCATCTGTCAGGGGCGTGCTTAAACTTCTTTTTTCCATCAGGTGAATTCTGTGTATGTATCTAGTTTTGGGTACTGCAAATTCAGAAGAAGTTCTTGGGAAATGCCAAGCTGCTGCCTCTGCTGTTGAAGTGGCAGCCGGGAGAGAAGGCTGATACACTTGAGGAAGAGAGTAGTGTCAGATTGAGAGAAATGAGTTTCCATTTGCATGCAAAAGAAAATATTTCTCATTGATTCACCCTTATAGTAACTGCTTATCTTCACAGAGTTTGGAAAACGATCTCTTACAATGAGACTTAATGAAAATTTTAATGAAAGACCTGGGCCTAACATCAGACATGAAAGTCTGTGGGCATGGAAGAAGGCTGGTACAAGAAGAGCTCCTTGCTAATGGCTTGCAGTTAGACAGCCTCATGCCTCTGGAGGTGGTCAGCACCCGTCCACGCAGCAGCACAACCTAGCACAACAGCTCTCACCTTGGCTGCTCACAGCGCTGGTGGTGGGACAGGGGAGCTGTGGGAGCTCCACACTTCCCAAGGGCTTCACAGATTCCTGCGGAAGAAGGAGATGTGCCATACCAGAAGGGCAAATGTATGCCAATACTTGATAGCTTTCTTCTGTACGAAGAAACAAGGTAGCTGCAAATCCCTTTCCCCCAGATGCCAGCTTTTCAACGGAGACCCTGGGGAGGACTGAGCTGTGCTACTCTATGTCCACTGAAGAGTTCTATGTGGTTTTGGATACTCTGCTTTTACGGACTTTTTGCCCTTGTAGCGTGATGTAAAGGGGCTGTAGTGGAGCCACAGTGTGAGCTGTTTAGTGGGACCATTCAAGACAGGAATCATGCAATTTTGTTTGCTCTAGAAAGTTTGATGTATCTCAGATGAATGTTTCAAGATCCCTATTTGCCTTGGTCTATGTCAGCAATTTCAGAGTCCGTGAAATTTTGTATACACAAGTTATTGTATTTGAGCTCTTGTTAATTTTGGCTAAATTTTCCTCCACTGAAAGTAAAATATAACAGAATGGCAGCTGAGTTTAAGGGAAAAGAAACTAAGAGTTAAGGCCTTTTTTTTTTTTTTTCTTTCTTCTTCTGTCCTGTGCCTTGTCTCATCATTCCTGTGCAAATGAAAGCTCAGAATGCCAGTGTGTTACTGACTTTGCTGCTGTAACTGACTGACTAAAGGTGCAAGACAGAATAACATCCACTGTCTTTAACCTTGGGAAAATGGTAAACACAAACATTAACAAGAGGATATTTTCTTTCTGCATTTATCACCTTCCTATGACTAAGAGCTAACTTCATTAAAGCTCCCACTCTCTGCTTTTCATATCCAGAAGCACCTGGCAACACTGTTTTGTCCCGTCCAATGTATCTAATAAATTTATTTTTATAATTTAGAATGAAATGAAGTGATGGGGAGTTCTGCTGTAACTCAGGTGTTACTGGAGAGGAGGGATGTGGCACTGAAACACAGCCTAGCTCACAGCAGTTGTTTCTAAATCTTGCAGGAAGGTTTCTTTAGGAGGATACTCTCCATTTTGCGTACAAAAGCTCTCCCTCCAGTTATTATGGAAGATCTGAGTTTTGCCTGGTGGTGCTTTTGGGACCTGTTTTGAAATCTTTAAAAATGTGTTTTTCTTAATGTTGCTGGAATTTCTCATATTGCAGTTCACTACCTGAAATCCATTTCAACATCTCCTCTTTCAACGTCACAGGTAGAACAGCCAAAGTAGTTCTTGTGTGTTCCTCTGACAGATCACCAGAAATGCCTTTTGTCTTTTGGTCAAAGGAAACGTCGCTTGAGGAGGTGCATGCGCTGTGCTGGCCTGAGTTGGGGTGGGGAAGATTGCAAGCAAACTAAATATTCAACTCAGCTGTATTAGAATAAGGAAAAATACCTTCAGCTCTGTGTCGCATGCTTAAATTTTAAAGAAAATGTTGCTGTGGATTTTATTCTCCCTTGAAAGGTTGTCCATTAGGAGTGGAATAGACAGGAATGGCTTTATAAAATTATTCTAGAAGGAAACCAGAGAAATAAGAGCAGTTACAATTTTTTTGGTACTGTATTTTGGCCAAAGAACTGCATACATTGTAGCAATTAACTGTTTTGTTCTTCTGTATTGATTTTCAGCCTTAATTGGAGTTTGTCATTCATCTGAGGGCAATGGCACCTCTGCAAGCCACAAAAGAGGCAGGTGTCAGCAGAGGACACCCCTAGGCCCATACACAGTGCACGTTCATGGAGATTTACTTTAATTCTGCCCTTAGTTGCCTATAATAACAAATGTCATTCTGACTGAAAGCACACTGTAATTATAAGGTGCTGACAAGTCTCTTGCTAATTCTGCGTGTGCGTCACTCGTAGCCTTCCTTCAAAGGAGGTCTGGGAGAAATGTCTGTCTGTGGGGTCAGTCTGCTTTCGGGGAGGGGGGAGGTATCTCTGCCCGCACATGAACAGTGTCCCTGGCAAAAAGGTGAATGCATAGCCACCACTCCTGCTGTGGATTATAACCTCTCCTTGTCTTTGTAACTAAACTCTATCATTGTCTTTGTTATGACATAATGCAAAAGATTTAAAAAAACCCGATGAAACTCCCAAAACTTTGCTTTCTTTTTCTCCCCCTCTCTCTCCTGATAAACCTTACTGAGAGGATATTTTCTCAGTAAGAGCTGATAGGAAGCACTGATTTCTATGTAAACAGTAGAACACTGTCGTCTGAAATCTAGGAACTGGGAAATCTAAATTTTATCAATATAATACAAATACTAAGCATGCAATAGGACATGTGATTTTTAATGTAATTTAAAGAAGTCTGATGGAGTTATAGTAGAGTCTGAAGAATTAAAATATCTTCCGACATAGTCCTATCCCCAACAAACTCACCTAAAGAAAGCTGTCAGCAAATAGATTGTGAAATAAAGCTCTAAAGTTAGGAGAGTTTTTTATGCTCCCTCCATTACAAAATTGTGTTTTAGCTTCAAACCAGTCTGATGTCTATCTGCTCTGCCTGAAAATACACCTGAAAGGAGTCTGCATGGTTGACATGCATGTGGGTGAGATACCCAGCTGGCCCTTTCTGTGGGGAGGATGGTCTCTGTCACAGTGATGGGCAAGAGGAATTCCTGCTGTTGGTACTTAACCTGTAGCTGCTTCTGTAAGGGGTGGAGATGGTGATTTCCGTGGCATCTACAGGATCTCAATATTGCACTAACATCTCTGATGTTGCAGGGGTGGACTGCTGCAAGCTAAGTAAACTATCCTTGGAAAGACTGCAGTGATGGTTCTTGTGTGGCAAAAAGCCTGGCAATGTTTTCATGGAGCTCTGCCCATTTGCCTCTGTGGATGGTGTACCTTATCACTGCTACCCGCTGCTCACAGCTGCGCTCTGCTGCCTGTATCTTGGCATCCAGAAACACAGGGAGTGTTTGGGGCTGTCCCTTTCTCTGTCAGAATTGTTCTGAGTGAGAGGTTACCATGCAGGGTGGCACACTAGGTTCAGCAGCAGCTCACAAAGGATCTGATGCAGATTGCAAGAACCTGTGGCAGGGTCACATCAAAAGTGTTATTTTCCTTCCTCCTCTTGATTTTATTTCTCAGGGAAGCTGCGAACAGTAAAACCTTTGCAGCATGTTTTGATGTGAGTGAATGGGCATCCCCGTTCTCTGCAGCTGAGTTCCATGGTAAGGAGAGATGTTAATGGATAAAACCATTGTCATCACTGTCAAGAAGTGTTCCTTTAATTACTTCACATGACTTTTTAATTTTTTTTTTTTTTATTTTATTTGTTTTAAGGGTGGCAAATTACATATGTCCAGGTCTTGGTGCTCAGTCACCTCTGAATGGACTTCAGGACTAATGTCACCAAATGGTCTAAACCCCTCAATGTGTTGGAAATTAGATTCGCTACTAGAAAGTAGCTCTGGAAACTGGGCTTGTGGGGCAACAGAACCCCCAGCACAAGATGCAAATAGGGCAGAAGGTGAAGACACCTGGCTGGAGATGAGGACTCCTGTTCCCTTTGTGTCAGGTCACAGACCCACTGTGCTGTTTGTCCCCCTGGTCATCTTCTGTGAGGGAAGGAAGCACAGTCAGTCCTCTTCTGGAGACAACAAATGATTGCTGCTCCCTACCAGGAGGGGCCCCATCTTACCATGGTGAGAAATAGTGTTGCCCCTGCTTTTTGTTTTCTCTCTGATCTTTGGCCGACTACTTCTGCTCCCAATGCCTTCTGAATTGATGCAGCGAGATTAGTTCCAAATTTCAGATTTTCTAGAACGCCCCAAGTTCAAAAGAAATAAAAAGGCATGAACTCTTCATGCCTTTTGAGCTCAGTTTTAGGCAGGCAGCCAGGCCCGTTTCTGAGCAGGCAGGCTCTGACCGGGAGCAGCCTTCCCTCATTCGCAGCCCTAGCCAGCTCCCTTTCCCATGTCAAAAGCCAGAGGTCTGCGTCCTCCTCCTCCTCCTCCTCGTACTGCTGCTGTGTGGACCAGAGTCTAGGAGCTTTCAAACCTAATTGTCTTTGGGGATTTGCGTTTCTGCTGCAGATCTTCTATTTTAAACCCTTATGCTGTACTAATTGGTCTAGTTTCCTGATGTAGTGCAAATGCAAGCTCATTTTTCCAAGTTCTGTAGCTCTGCATCAGTAAGAAAGCAAAAGGCTCCTGGACATACCCTGCACTTACTTGTGTACTAGTGCAAATCAAGTCAAGAGGCAGGATCCTGGACAGCAGTAAATCTGCATCACTCCACTGCAGTTGGGAGAACTGCAGTGATTTAAATGAGCAAAGGATCTGTCCTGGACAGTCTTTTCCAGTTAAAGTGAACGCTGCTGTAGGTTACAGAAGGACCTGCCCTACGTAGAAGGAAGGCAAATCACGCGGCTTTTCCACGGCTCGCTTCCAAGACTTCATCAAGATTATGCTGATATGATTTTGCTCCCCGTGTCTCCCTGTCTGGTGACAGAGCTTGTATCTAACATCCGGCTGAAACTCGACTCAGGATTTCCAATAGCTACAGGCTCGAAATTTTCAGGCCCGGGAACTTAACCCTTGTGACTACATCAATAGCTTTGCTCTGTGGCTGTGTGCAAAGTTGGAAGCGTGGTGCAGGGAAAGTTTTAGTAATTACTGAACAGATGCACTTAATGAGGTCTCTACTGGCTTCCCAGCTGGTGAGTCGAGCTGTGCGCTGGGACAATGTGACAGCAGTCGCTCCGGTTGTTGTGTGACATCACATCCTCCCCCTTGTTGTCATAGCAGCTGCAATCAGCCCCCTGAAAATTTCCCTCAGGAAGACTGCAAACATCATCTCTCTCCATTAAACGGCAGTGCATGGTGCTTAGTCTCTTGCTGCTTCTGCTGCATGATGCTATGTCTTATTTATGTTGATTTAATGCCCTTTCCAACTCCCCCCCGCCCCCCCTTCTCACAGTGATGCAGAGCAATGAGACCTGTCAAATGGTGTGTTACTGGGAAAGGGGAGAGGGTAGACAACTTGCTCAGCCAGTACCACTTAATTCAGTTTCAACTCCAAGTGCCTCATCTACGTTCAGTAGATTTACAGCCAGTTTATACTCACTGGAGGTGAGGATAAGGAACGCTGTTTGGATTCACGTTGTGTCTTCTCTGTCTTTTAGTATTGACAATGAATACTTATTAGGAGTGAAAGCTTTCCAAAATCAAATTTTACTAGTTTCTTCCCCGCATACGTGGGTAGCTGAAGTCCTTGCGGTTCCCCCATGTGGCATGACAATTGCTTTTTATGGACTCACTTTTCCACATTCTTTTTTGTTTTCTTTCCATTTATGTAGGGATGGATCTAGTCCCCGAAATTTGTACTAGTGTTTTCCTCTTTATGCTTTATCCTTTTTCCTCTTTTATTTCTGCTTTATGAAGGACAGTGTTGATTTAGTTTGAATCATGTCAACTGAAAACTAAGCTTCCTTGCTCTAGTCCCACCACACAGCTAAGTACATACAGAAAATTTCCAGGGATTTTTTTTATGCTAATTCAGGTAGAGCAAGTTATTAAGCTGCTTGGGAAAGAGACTTCAAGTAAAAATTATAAATATGTTAACTTTCTCTGAAACTACTTACAGTAAAATGTTGCTCTGCTAGAATACTGAGTTTGAGTTTTAGTTTTTTAATGATCCCTCTAGATAAAGACAAATGATTTATGCATACCAGACAGATACCCTTAAGAAAACCTAAAAGGAGATTTTTTCCATCAGGCCGTGATTCAGTAGTTGGATGTGCACATGAAACCTTAGTGAAGTCCCAGGATTTTTCAAACTAGTGGTCCAGACAAGTTGCAGGCTGAGAAGCTCTACTGGGTAAAAGTGAGTTCCATGATTAAAAGCCAGCAGTTGGTATTTTCAAATGCCGAGTGGATACAGTTGCAATTGTAACACTCTAGGAAGTGAGCAAAGAATGAAAAAGCAGGGAGAAAACGACTCTGAAACTTAAAGGTGCTACTGTCAACTGTGCTCCAAATGCAAAGTGTTGTTTTCCTCTCCCATTAAAATTGGCATTTTTCGGGATAGGTTTTTTATACACTGCTGTGTGTGATGTGAATAGCAGAATACTACGCCCGTTTATATCGATTTCCTCCCCCACTCCCAAAGCTGTGATTATTACAGGACACGCATGCTGTTAATAATCACTATTTCCCTTGAAATGTACTCTGAAAATGGGATCTTTAGGGTGTTCAGAATTCTTTATCTGCCTGTGTTTGGTGGCACTGTACCCCATTTTGTTATTGTACAAGAGGGAGATGGTCTTTTCTCCCAACTGCTGGCCCGTGATTTAAAGACAATATATGCTCTTCGCACCTTGAATTTTATTATAATTCAGAATTACAGATCTTGCAGGCTAGATTATGTTCTGACTCTTGTGCAACTCTGGTAATACAAAACAGTGTGTGGCCTGCAGTGTGTACTATTTTTCTTAAAACTGCTGTATGAGTGAATCTAAGAAATCTCTGTCAAAGCTGTGAGTTTTTTTCCTTGCCAAAATCTGGAATATTAAAATAGAACTTGGTAATCAAAGCTGATTTCAATCTGAGTTATAGGGAGGGTGATCTATGTTTTATAGTCCATGTACTGTATATATGGTGTATAGTAAAGTGTTGAATGTGTATATAACTGTTAGGGAGCACAAGGGACCGTGGTAGATTCTACTGCTGCTCCTAGGAAAGTAAATAATTTTTCAGCATTAATTTAAAGAATCTCATTTCATGGCTCCTCAAATAACAAAAGCAGTGGGCTTGTCCAGAGTCCCAGCTGTCGGCTAGCTCTGCTGTTACAAAAATCAGGGGATATCTTTAGAAAGTCCAGAACAGGACATGCTGTACTACTTTTAAGAGTTCCTTTGCAGTTAAAGAGTTAATTTCTTTCTGTTAACCTCAACACTTAAATAGAATTCCAGCAGGAAATGCCTAAGACCTAATGACTGCTGCTAACCTTAGCTTTTAGCTGATTGTCTGCTGTCTATAAATTATGAAGGATATATGGATCAATGGATAATGAGCATCTTGCTTCACTTCGATGGAATGAATTCTGAGTTTTCACAAGCATAATTCGGGGTAGATTTGAGCTGGAAGTGTTTAATGATATTTGGGTGTGTGTTTCTTCTGCAAAAATGATTTTTCCACACTGAATTTTTGGTTGTGAGAGAGGTGGCTATTGAGGTAGTTGTTTTACCTCTTCTCCCTATTAAAAGCGTAGATGGAAATGATTACACGGAGACCTCCTGCCTCGCAGTGCAAAGCCACAGCATGCCGATGCGTGGTGGTGCTGGAGCATGGCGTGCTTGAACAATGATTATTCCAGAACCCCGTTGAACGGGAGGTGTGCAGCTCCTCTGTGACCGCAGTTTGCAGCCCACTTTGCTGCAGAGAACAGATGGCTGGTTAACTTTAATTCATCTAGCTACAAAGTTTAAGTCCTTTCATCTTGGCTGGCCCTGCTGTAGGAGCAACCTCTGGGAGAGACACAGGGCAACGACAAACAGCTGGAGGAACCCTGACCAAACCACTGCTGTTTACAATGCCACCTGGGAGTCATCACAGCAGCCTGGGGAAAATCAGGGGATCCCGGCTGTTATTAAGTGTTGTCCATGAGTTTCACTTGGACAGGCTGAGGCTGTGACTTGTATATGGATCCATGTCAGCTGGTGTTAGATCCTGCAACTAAGCAAACACCTCCAACTATCAGTCTAGTCTGCTAATGCTGCCCAGCATTCCTCCATTCCTAAAGTATCAACAGGTTATTATTATTACAGTTGCTAGGTGGCTTCCTGATATTGCTCCTGTCTCCATGGCTAATGCTCAAGGCTTAATTGTCCTTGAGTCAAGGGAAGTGTAAGTGCTGAGAATGGCAATTACCACACTGCTGAGAACTTGGATCCACTTGCTCCTGGAAGATGCTCCTGTCAGCTTGACAACATGATCAGAGTAAATTTTCCTTCATGGGAGAATATGTTTATTCTTTAGTGATGTTTGCTGCCTTATGTTCCAGTCTAATGCTTCCTATTAATTAGAATTCATTGTGCCATTTAAGTGAAGTGCCATTTTTGAAGTGAAATTCTGCACAGCGACTTGTCATTTACTCTGATTGTGTTTGCCTACTTGCCCTCTGCAGCAGCAACAATAATTTGAGCCTTCTGTTTTATTAACTGTCATTTACAGTAACACTTTACGTGCATAATTATTTTTCTCTAGCTCTGCACTGATACTTAAAGGAAACCTCTGGGATGTGTTCCCAGCTGGTTGTGTGTTTACATGTTGTATTCACTCACCTGCGTTTGATCTCTCTTACGTTGTTTGTGGCAAGCAAGTTTTGTGTCCTTTTAGGAACTTTTTAGCTTTGATTATTTCAGTGTTTATTAAGCACTAATCTGTTCAGATGCTTTGGGTAAACCTTCTCAGAGACTGCTCAGAGGTCCCTAAGCCAAGAGGCAAAGGAAATGTGGCCTTTGAGCACTTGGGAACTTCTGCCTGTACTGCATAGGTGCTGTTACGAATATATTTTTGAACTGGGAAGAAGAGGGTGTTTCCATGTTGGTGAAATGAGTTTAATGCTGGAAAGTGGGGGAGAAGATTTTAGGCTTGGAGTTGCACATCTTTCCACAGGCCCCATAGTCCCCTCCACCCCTTGGCAGTAAGATGCGGGAGCTGTGACTCTTGCTGGCACTGCTGCTAACCGAGAGGAGGGAATGGAGTTTTTTGGCATTGAGTCTTTCAGAGGAACCTGGAGGAAGAAAGAAGGAAAGACAGGACATGCTTTCAGTGGCAAAGTCTCTCTTGATGGTTTTGCTAAGACTAATTTGTGTTTCTAAAGAAAATGATGCTGTACCTTATGCAGTTGAACTCATAAATCTATATTATGCAAGTTGGAAAATGCATTGGGAATTTGTGAAAAGAAAGGAGCAAATATCCCAGTAGTTTTGTAGTTGTGAAATAGGCTTCTAGCCAAGCTTACTACTCCAGAATGAAGCACAGGCAAAACTTTGGGTACACAAAAATGAGTCTTATGCTACAGAATTATTTTCTAATTTCATTCAAAATACTCCTTTTCAATTTTAAAATCAGCTTGATGTATGTAGTGGATTTATTATATCGAGTAAACTGCCTATGCAGATGGCACATGCCATGTTTGTCATCATTACTACAAAATATTTATTTGTTCTTGTTTGCAGTAAGCTGATTGTTGAAGTCACTGAGCAGCATTGAAATGGCTAAAAGATTTGTGACTGCTGTATGAAGTCATATCTGGTACCTTTGGGCACTTGAAAAGGAACAAAGAACAGAATCTTTTGAAATTGTGTGTCATGACCATCAAATAATATCTATATAATATCTGACAGCTAAAAATAAATAAATTTTGTAATATTTTAAACTTTCTTTTGTCCTGCATTGCCTTTCAGTCTATATAAGGTCTGTACTTGTATACATAATTTTGTATTTGTTAAACTGCTATAAACTGCAGGAGGGATTAGCATTGGAAAATGTGTCTCTTAGTATGGCTGCTGAAGAACAAAACAGCAGCGGTTTCGAAACTTGTTAAAGAAAAAAAGCCGTGAGGAGCAGGAATAGTTAAGATAGGATTAAGGATTTAGCCTATATTTCTTATTCAGTCCAAATCCCTAACAATATTGGTGATAAGAGAAAGGAATTCAAAATTATGCCCAGGTTATTTAATGTTTGAAAAGGAGGCTGGTATTTTGCATAACAATAACACTTTTTAAATGAAAGGAGCATTTGCTTTACAGTTCATTGTGGCTGGAGGCCCATGTGCCACAATACTTACAGGTGAAGTGTCTAATCTGGTAGTTCTGCTCCCCCTTGGAATTCAGTGACCTGAAGAGGGCAACAATTGTTGGTATTCTGTCTTCTCCAGTCTTTTGCTGATGTAATTCATGCTATCATAAGGTGTTCTTTGATCACTGAAACTTTGGGACGTGGATGAACAAAGCGGTAAGTGGAAAATAAATTAGACATAGTTGCAGAAGGTGGCAGATATTCACAGAAGCGTGAGGATAAAGCGGTCAGGATGAGGTGTGGACATCATAGGTCACTTAGGTTATAAAACATGCAGTTGGACTTCCCCAGTGAAAGACTTTCTTTACAAAACCAAAACCCAACAAAAATCCCAAACCAAACCAAAAAACAACCTGAAAGAGAAAAGTTAGAGATGATACTGTTAAATATTTAGAAAAAGACAGCACATGAGAAGATTCTGTAAAGAAGCATGGCAGAACCAAAGAAAATCAGTGAAGGCAGTAACTAAATGAGAAATATTTTGAGCTCAGTCATGCATTTCTATGTGATTAGTCCCATTGCAATAAATGAGAGTACTTACAACTGCAAAGAGCTGCCAAGTTAGACTTGTTCGTAATAACTTTTAAAATATAGAAGATACCTTGCTTCAGGAGCTCAGTCATACAGCTCTTAAGTGCTACACCCAATGTGTTTATGAAGTGTTTTTGCGAGTTTTGAGAGCGCTCTGTTGCTGGTACCTTTCAGTAATATGGGCAGATGCTTCCATTGAGGCATCCACATATTCATCATGCCTCCTGCCTCTTCCTGGGATACAGCTGAGAAAATAAGAGAGCGCTCATCTCAGAACTACTAGTAAAATATAGCCAAACTCCTTCCTCTGCAGAGAGCTACTGCTGTAAGACCTTTTAAAGGAACATGGGTTTAACCCCCTCTGCGTTGCATCCACAGCATCCCATGTATTGAGGCAGGAGGCCTTACACCATTGTCATGTAGCTCCTAGAAGGTACTTACACCTCCTGCTGTGCACTTGCAGGGCCAGCAGATAGTTCTGCTGCACAGAGAGACCACAGCTGGTTTGTCCTGGTGAGCAGATGACCACCTCCTGACTTCTGAGCACAAAGCCCTAAGTTATGTCCCATTTTCAGCCAGAAAACTGAGCATTTGCAGTGTTGCACAGACTCGGCGTTCACCGTGGCCTGCTTGCCCTTGGAGCTGCTGAAGTAGCACTATCTCTAGAAAACAGCCAAGGGATTTTTTTCTGTGTAGATTCAGGGACGTGCCTGAGGTGTCTGTCGGGAGATGTGGGGGAGATGCAGCATGTGTTATTGCTTAGCTCAGTCTGCATGGTACCTGCAATGAAGTCACTTACCATATTAGTGATAATAAATGAATCGCTTTTCACAGGCATTTCATTTAGTGGCTTTCAGAAGAACAAACCAAACAGAAGTAATTTTTTTGGGCTCATGTTTCAATGTAGCTTTTAATCTAAGACTGACATTATATGTTAGCCAGCATCAGTGTTTCGCTCAGGGCCTTCACCAAGGGTGTATATATTCAAGTGCAGTGCGATAAATGCTCTCATTCAGGCCTTGGATCTTTCCTCCTTTTATCACAGGTTGAAGGCAACTGGATATGAAGCTTGGTGAATCTTTTAAAGATATTAATTTCAAATTTATGTAGTATTAAGACAAAGCTGTCCTCTTTGAAGTGGTAGGATGGCTTTGGGTGAAGAGTGTATGTTATACTGGTCAGTACTTTTATGGGTATTGGTAGTTTATATGAAGTAATAATGACAATGCTGGCAAATTATTCACATCAGAAGTGCTTATTGGTTTGGCTGTACTTGCTTCAAAGTGGAGATTTTAAAAGAAGAGTTAAAAAAGAGTTTTTGTTTTAAAACACACCGTATCTTTGTGTGTATAAATCCTTTTGCATCATGACTGGAGACCAGTTCCTGCAAAGGTGACTCTGAGAAGAGCCATCTGCAGGTACTCGCTGGCAGGTTGCCAATGACAGGGAACTGGGAAGCGGCACGTGGTTTCTATATGCACCAGAAGCTTTAGCTATTGACCTGAATTTCAATTGCTTGAAACCATTGTATCAGATGGGATCATGTCACCAGCCCACCTCTGCTGCAAGCTGGTAGAAAGCAGACGAGCTGAAAAGGAAAGACGCGTGATGGTGCTCCTAACGTCTGCACCGGCGGCGTATGAAGCGGTGTAGCGTTGCTGTATGGTTGACTTGCTGTGTGGCCTATTAATGAGAAGTTTATTTACCAGGATTATCTTTCTCAGCTTTTTGCACATGCCGTTCTCTATTTGTGAGAAACCCTTCCTGTCTGTGCCACCTGGCAGGTAGGCCAGAGCAGTGTTAGGTTTTGCTAATTAAAGATTGGGCTTGATTTCCTGAATTGGAGGAGACAAGCCCTGCCCTGCTCTTGGCCTGCTCTCCGAAGCCCAGGCACATAAGCACAGGGTCTCTTCTTATCCTGGGTTTAAGGTTATGCAGTTCAGGGTGCTTTATCGCTGCAGGGCAGTATTTCTTACCCAGCCACTCAGAATGGAGTCCTGAAATAGGTCTAAAAGTCCTTTATATCTGATCCCATGCTGCTTGTGAAGTAAATAAAGGGTGCATGCATTGGTGCCAAAGTGTACGTGGGGGAATCCTGTGGCACCTCAGCAACGCCTGCAAAGTGACCACAAATGAAGGAAGATAGAAACTCAGCGCATTTCCATTAGTGAACCACTTTTGCAATATTTCTAGAGCCATTCTGCACAGGGTTGTAACTGAAATAAAACTTTAAATAGTTATTTTCATCCTGTAACTCTCAAGCAACGTGCTTTAAGTTAGCCTTACTTTGAGCAAGGATGGGACCTCATGACCTTTGAAGGTTGTTCCCAACCAAAGTTGTTCAGTGATTCTATGTGTGAATGAAAAGTTTGTCTAGATTAAGATAAGGCAAAACAGAAACTCATACTTTTAAAAATTATTTTTTCTTTCAGTTTCTACTTCTGTTCTTATTTTTTGCGTATTCTGAAAGGATTTTATTCTCCCATTGAAAAGAATGGCAAAAAGGCCTGCTGATTTCAGTTGGATGGAGGCTTGGATTTGCACAGACGGAAATGCGTTTACATTGCATTTAGAGGGAAAAGCAGGGCATCGCCTTCTTTAGTTTGAAGCTTCTCTTACAGAGTCTTTTGAAAGTATTGTGGTCGATAGGCAAAGTTTGTGCAGTGTCTCTCTCTTCCCTACGAGGAGCAGGAAGGCTGTGGCAAAGGACAGGGGACGATAGCTGCATGGCAGCAGGGCAGCCTGAGCAGCCTGCTGCCTCCTGTTCCTGAGGCAGTGCTCAGAAGAGGGAGAAGGGAGGCTTCTCTGGGGATTAAAACTGAGTTGCTGAACAATTAAGGGGAGGCATTATGGTGAAGTCTTTTCAAAAAAAAAGGATGTAACGCTCATTGTCTCACGTGCAGGATGGCCTGCTGTCCATGCAAACCTGCCAGTGTTGGTACCACCACTACCACCAACTACCACTGATGTACTTGAGCTGTGAATCTACTCTGCTGTGTGGCACGTGCCACGGTCATCTGTCCAGGATTCCTGTGATTAAAAGAGCTAGCAGGTCTGTCTGCCTCTGCTTGTCTTTCTGTCAGCATGCAGCTGAAGTGCTGATGTTTTGGGGAAAGAAAGGAATTTCTGAGGCCTCATTTTAAATATGCAGGTGTGTATTTGTGTGAGTTTATGGAAGCAAGGGGAAGTAAAGGAACTACGCAGCAGTTGTACACAAATTCAGCAGAGGTAGAAATAACCAAAGGTACAAGACAGTGAAGACCTGGGATTTGAGGAAGCTCCAAATAGAAGAGATGGTTACTTGAAAAGGCATCGTTTACACTTAGTTGCCTTCCTTGCTACATTCTTTTGGCCCCTTGGCTTTTTGGATTTCATGGGGAAACAGAAGTGACATGTAGGGAAGGAGAAATGGGGAAAATTACATGTTCACAGAATCACAGAATCAACTAGGTTGAAAAGGACGTTGAAGATCATCCAGTCCAACCATTAACCTAACACTGCCAGTTCCCATCTACACCATATCTCTCAGCACTATGTTGACCCTACTCTTAAACACCTCCAGGGATGGGGACTCTACCACCTCCCTGGGCAATCCATTCCACTGCCTAATAACCCCTTCTGTAAAGAAATACTTCCTGACATCTAGTCTAAACCTTCCCTGGCGCAGCTTGAGGCCATTCCCTCTTGTCCTATCGCTTGTTACTTCATTAAAGAGGCTCATCCCCCCTCTCTGCACCCTCCTTTCAGGTAGCTATAGAGGGCGATGAGGTCTCCCCTCAGCCTCCTCTTCTCCAGACTAAACCCCCCCAGTTCCCTCAGCCGCTCCCCATCAGACCTGTGCTCCAGACCCTGCACCAGCTCCGTGGCCCTTCTCTGGACACACTCGAGTCATTCAATGTCCTTTTTGTAGTGAGGGGCCCAAAACTGAACACAGTAATCGAGGTGCGGCCTCACCAGTGCCGAGTACAGGGGTAAGATCCCTTCCCTGTCCCTGCTGGCCACGCTAGTGCTGATACAAGCCAGGATACCATTGGCCTTCTTGGCCACCTGGGCACACTGCTGGCTCCTGTTCAGCCGGCTGTCAATCAACACCCCCAGGTCCCTCTCTGACTGGCAGCTCTCCAGCCACTCCTCCCCAAGCCTGTAGTAAGTAGATGTAAGTCTCCTCCAAGGGAAAGGCGGACCAAGGTGTGGGCTTCCTGGTGTGTGCTTCCTCAGGTGCTGTCGAGGTGTGCTCAGGATCACCTCTGGGCTTGGGTGATGCCTGAGGTTCCTGCCTGGCAGGGGAGGGAAGGAGAACAGGCGTCAGAGGAACTTCCTCAGGAGTCCCACTCACAGCCAGAGGGCTAAGCCCAGATCCCCCTGGGATCACAGACTTAAATAGAAGGGACAAGGAAATGGTGTATAATTGGTCCCTATTGAAAACTGTGGGATCGTTGCCTTGTAAAACCAAATATTTTGTGAATGAAGTTTCCAAAGAGCGCATGTTTTGGAGTTCCTTTAAAGTGAACTCTCCTAGGAGCTGGTATCCAAGACAGCTCACAGTGTGTTTCTATTCTCTGCTGAGTATGACCTGGCCCTGCGTAGGAAGATATCTGATGGAAACCTGAGTGGACAGAGTGATGATGCCAGTGGCACATACAGCTTAAAAATTAAAATGGGATGCTGGAAAGGGAAAGATGCAAACCACAGAAAATAGTGAATTCATCTCTTGAGAAAGAAAAATCAGAAATGCCTATTTCCTCTCCCAATCATCTCTTGCTTTGTCTGAGATAAACTCAACTGAAATCAGAGGCAAAGGGTTCTCTTTTCTGTTTGGCTTTTGGAATAGACCCAGTGAGAGAAAATGTGGGCAGAGCCTGCTGCTGCAAATGCTGCTTTAACCTACCGTCAGCTATCTCAGCCATGCTTCCCAGTACCCAAAAGTCTTTTATATGCGGTCCAAGCTAGTGATTGTCACTTTTTTAACAGGAGAAATAGCACTAATTAATAGGAATAGTAGCTCAGCATTTATCCGCTGTGTTCATTACAGCACAGAATGATTTTAGGGACTCCATTTTAAATTATATCTGGCTACAGGAATAAAAAATTTTTGGCTTTGTCAGTCATTTTCCTTATTGCATAGCATCTTTGTTAGTAAACAGACTAGCCTCAAGTGTTTCTTTATGGATTGCCACAGAAAGCAGTCCAATCTGTGGAGTATTGCAATCTCTGCATAGGGTGAGGGTGCAAGATGATGTATGTTATAGATTAAAAGTAATTTAGCAGGAAATAACCACTTCTCAATTTTTAATGATCAATAATAAATTTATTAGCAAGCGGCGAGTGAGCAAAACAGCGCTGGGTGTGCCGGGAGTCTCTGCTCTACCAGGACACACACCTGACCCGGCAGAACCGAGTCCCTTTATAGTGTAGGCTTCATCCATATTCATGATGGGCGTACCCTGAGGGGTCTGCAAAGGTGTAAACAAGTTTTCCCGGGCTTTTCTCAGGTTTTCGCGGGCTTGTCTCAGGTTTCCGTCACAGAAGGGGGGATGACTCAGCACAAGTGTTTTTGTAGTGGCTTGAAGATGGGGGCCATTTTAGCTCCCTTCTAACAACTGATTTTAACAATAGAAACTATATACATATATCTTATTTCTTATTTACATAAGAGAATTACAAAACTGTTCGGCCACAACGTCCTGACTACAACTTCTTTTTCCCCTTGAGATTTGAATAACAAATACTATATATGTTTTATTACAATTCCCCCCTTTTCTTTTAACTAATTTTGTTTTTCAAATCTCCTTAACACATCACAGACTTGTTAAATATACATGGTCCGAAAGTTAACCCAATTAATAATAACACTAGGGGTTTCATAAAATGGAGGTTTAACATCAAAATTGCGATTCCTCCCATAGCCCAAATGACCACTATAGTGAGGAGAGTTGGTGGGTTCATCTTCCAATTACTAGCTAATTGTACAAACGTGTCCCCTTTCTGTCTTGCGACAGGATTTGCATGCTCAGATCTTTTCCTTCCCCATACTTTCCAGTTCTCCTTGCCACAACAATCACCTGAACTGGTTGCTTCGAGGCCTTTCTTATTTTCCCCTCTCCATACGTCTCTGCCTCCTCCGCCTACTCCATTCATTCCTTAGAGCAGCGGGGCTTTCCATCTTCTCGGCAGCAGTCGTATTCTGTGGGGATAGGGTCTTGTTATCGACACCTTAACGCCTCCCAGTTCCAGGCTTTCACTTGTGGGATCGTACAGGGCACTTGGAGTATTTGGAATTTGCAAAGAGTTTGTACTATATTCACGTTATGGGGCTTAGGTTCATTGGTATGCACACAATTTTTCCTGTTGATGACTGGTTAATTTTCTTTCTCTTTTATAGCACTGGTCACAGTATTCCTTTGGGGAATAGCCGTGGACGCAGTGCGCCCACCAACTTTCCTCACAAGTAGTGCATTTAAAACACACAAAAGGATAACAAACACAGTTAGGGGTTTTACAAAATTCATTTAGTCCTTCTTCCTTCACAACACTAGTTTCAGATCTCCTGATGTTTCAGCTACTTCCCAGTGATCAGGCGTTAAGGGTCCTTTCACTCTGGTAGCATGAGTCCATCTCTTTTCAGCAGTCCGGACAGCAGTCTCTGTTGTGAGTATCAGTTCAGGGCTGGGTCCGGATATTCAGAAGTGCTAGGGGTAGACTTCTGACATTAATTTGGTAAGTTGTTTCTTGATTTCTCCATTCATTCTTTCCTGAGCTTTGTGGATGCCAGGGAGTGTGGAATTCCCACTTGGTCCCCAGGGAAGTCAATGTCTCTTTGATTACTTTAGACACAAAGTGGGGACCCCTGTCCGAATCAATTACTTGCTGTAGCTCGAGCAGTGGGAAAGGTCTCCACATAATGAGTGAGATGATCTACCAATACTAGGAGGTATTTGTACCGTCCTACTTTTGGTAGTTCTGTCTTCCAAATGGTCTGTATGCCAAATCCCGTCCCCCTTGAATCTTTTCTCTTAATTGGTACTTATTAATTTTCTGGTAAGTTAAACAGCTTTTTATTATTCCCTTAGCAACATCATAAATTCCTATGCACATGTATTTAATAGTAAACTGGTCTACCAGTGCTTTGTACTCCCCAGTGAGTTTTAGTATGGAAACCCTTCATAACTCTCCAAGCCATTGCCTTCGGGAGAACCTTCCTCCCATCAGGTAATTCCCATTCCCCTTGTTTTTCATTAATTCCCATTTGTTTCAATTTTTCTTTCTTTTGGTTAGTAAACATGAATCCTAATTTGGTGGGGTCTGTTCTTTCGTTTGTGTTTGATTCTGTTACTATCAATGCTAGTAGTGCAGCCCATTTTGCCTTTTGATCAGCTAGAATATTTCCCCTGATCTGTAGTGAGGTTCCCTGTTGGTGTCCTCTTATATGCACTACTGCTATTTTCTTAGGACCTCTTAATGTTTGGAGAGTCTGGATAATTAGAGACTCATGTATTAGCCCTTTTCCTTCTGAATTAATGAGTCCCCTTTCTTCCCAATTTTTTCCAAAAGTGTGAATTACTCCAAAGGCGTACTTAGAGTCTGTATAAATGGTTCCCTCTTTTTCCTTTAAAATCTGTAACGCTCTTAGTACTGCATATACTTCACAAGCTTGAGCCGACCAGCTAGGACTCAGTGGTCCTGATTCTACTACCTCTAGGGTGGTTCCACTAATAATTGCATAACCTGATTTTCTTTTTCCTTCTACCACTCTAGAGGATCCATCCACAAACAGCTTTTCCCCTTCTTCTAATTCTGTTTCTTCTAAGTCTGGCCTGATTTTTGCCTGTTCTTCAATGGTATGGAGGCAATTATGGTTTAAACTTTCGCTTGGCTCCCCATATAGGAATTGTGCTGGGTTTTGAAGACTAGTTACTTCAATCTCTAACTTTGGTGAGTGTATTAATATTCCTTCATATTTGAGGAGCCCTTATCCATTTGTCCGCTTTTTGTTGAAGTACTCCCCTAATGTTATGAGGAGTCAACACCTTCAGATTCCCCCCAAATGTAATTTTATTAGCCTCTTCTACTAACAAGGCCACTGCCACTATCGCCTGGAGGCATGTTGGCCATCCCCTACTTACGGGGTCTAACAATTTAGATATGTATCCCACAGGCTTCCTTTTCCCAGCCCATTCTTGGGTTAATACCCCAAATGCCGTGCCGTCTTCAGTATTGGCAAATAAATAAAAGGGCCTTCTTATATCTGGTAAACTCATACTGGAGCGTTGACTAAGTCAGTTTTTAATTTTTCTAATTTTTCCTCATCGTCTGGGATCCATTTAAGCAACCCGTCTTTTGTTAATTTCTGGTATAAAAATTTAACTTTTGTACTATAATTTTCAATCCATTGTCTACAGTACCCCAGTAGTCCAAGGAGCTGCCTAACCTGTCGTTTGTTTTTGGGAGCCTGGAGAGAATGAATTCCATTTACCCTCTCTGGGTCTAACTTCTTGCTCCCTTTACTAATCCAGTGACCTAAATACTTCACCTCTTCTTCTACAAATTGCAATTTAGATTTGGATACTTTTAATCCTTGGAGGCTTAAGAAATTTAACAACTTAATGCTTTCCTTTCGTACCATCTCTGGGTTGCCTCCTGCTAACAGAAGGTCATCTACATATTGTACTAAAGTAACACCTTCCCTCAAGTTATAATCTTTTAAGATGTGTTCGAGGGCTTGTCCAAAGAGGTTAGGGGACTCAGTAAAACCCTGAGGCAAAACTGTCCACCTCAGCTGTTGTTTCCTAAAGGTATCTGGGTCTTCCCATTCAAAAGCAAAATAATTTCTACACTCCTCTTTTAGAGGACATGCCCAAAAAGCATCTTTCAAGTCTATTACGCTATACCACTGATTTTCAGGACTCAGTTGACTAAGTAAAGTATGGGGGTTCGCCACTACAGGAAATCTGGTTACAGTTCTTTTGTTGATTTCTCGTAAGTCATGCATTAATCTGTAACTCCCATCTGCCTTCTTAACGGGCAATACTGGAGTATTAAAAGGTGACATACAAGGTTCTAATAGCCCCTGATTAAGGAGTCTCTCTATTTCAGGCTTTAAGCCTCTCCTGCCTTCTTGTGGCAAGTGATACTGTTTGATTCTAGTTGGGATCTCTGGGTTTCTAATGGTGACTTCAAAGGGGGTGATATCCAATCTACCCACTGTCTCTGGGGTATACCATACTTCTGGGTTAATCTTTTCTTCATCCGCCACTGTGAGGGGGCATAATCTGACTTTGAGTTCTTTTTCTTCTACTTTCAGATTAGTTCTCAATTCTATAATCAGATCCTGTCCAAGTAAATTATAATCTGCTTCTGGTAATAATAAAAATGTTCTAATCACATATTTGCATTTTGATTCAACAATCACATCATGAAGAACCAGGGCCTCAAACGGTTCACCTTTAGCCCCTATTACACTGATTTTTTCTGATGATACTTTACAGCCTGGAGGCAGAGCCTGAATGGTAGATGTTTCGGCTCCTGAGTCCACAAGGAACTCTACCTCTTGTTGCTGAGGACCCACTTTAAGTTTTATCAAGGGCTCTTTGTTCTTTGGGTTCCCAGCACATAGAGTTCCTGACCCCACTAATCTTCAGAAAACATTTTCTCATCTTGGATTCTCCTCCAGCAAACCTTCTTCACATGCCCCTTCCTTTTGCAATAAAAACATTCCACTTCCTTCATATTAAAGCAGGCAGAACCATTCAATGAATGAAAATCTCTAATCCCAAAGAAACCATAGTCTCCAGGTAATCATCACATAAAACATCCATGTTCTGCACAGCTTTATTACATGCAGGTACTGGGGAATGCACAGAACAGTTTTCAGGCTAAAATAATGTAGTTTGCTGCATGTTTGAGTTGTTACACACTCTGCATTGCCTCCTCTCAACCTGAAACTCCTACTCCTGGGTCTAGACATTTAGAGCAAGGGCAGTTTAAATCTACCAAGACTGTTGCCCATGTACTTCCAGATGCAATCAAATAAAGCATCTGGGCAGCTATACCACACACGCAGTGCGCGGTGTTTACATAGCACATCACAAATTACAAAACTGGTAAGCTCTAGGCCATGGCCTGTGAGGAGAAAGTCTGCAAAGGGCACAGCAGCATCCTCCTTCTTTGGAAAAGACACAACATTTATGAGCTGTCTAGTCAGTGTGCTACAATTATGTCAGTTCCCCGTCTTTTGGTTAAGAAGTACAAACCAGATTAGCAGCTCCAAAAGAATGTGGTCTGGGGGCAAATTAGCTTGAACTTGGCTCCCCAGCCCATATACCTGCCTGTATGCTAGAACCCTGATTTTTTTTTTTTTTTTTTTTCCCCAACTCCTGCCAATGATGTAAGAGAGCTGCCTGCTTGAAGAACAGGCAGCCAGATTAAGCTGCAGATCTGCTCACTTTTTCCCTCTTGGACTATTGCGTTCACTCTGATAATGTTTTACTCCGATTTTCTTATTTAAATTGATTCATCACTGTTAAGAAAAAAAAAAAAAAGCTGCTGAAGCTAGCCAAGGGTTTGTATCTATCACAGTATCTTTTGATCCTTGTCTACAGTCCTTAAAATACCAAGAGGATAGAAAGTTCTAAGCTGTCACCTTCTGATCACCAAGTCAAGCAGGCAAAGGTATACTGAATAATAAATGAGTTATGAAGAGGTGAAACAACATTTAAATAGATCATTATCTGGGTATCCAAACTGATAACGAGAACAATACCACCACTTCAAGTAGGAATCCACCTAAACTTTCTGAGCTTCTCTCAGCAATTCCTCTCCCTTGCCAATCTTCTATCTTTTCTAGCTTCTTCCTAATATTTGCCCAAGACTTAGCCACAAACTGAGTCTTTAATAATGCCTGCCCCACAGGGATGGTAGGATCTATTCCCGAGTACAACTGTTATTAATATTCTGCCCTCGGGGAACTGACTCTCTAATTCCTTGAATTATGATCATTCTTAAATCTGCCATGTGGGTTTGGTGGCCTGGGTCTTGATTATTCCAGTTGGGTTTTACCAACAGCCACTTCTGATCTGCTGTGGGACCCACTTGATGTTGCTGGTCCCAAAGTCTTATACCTGCCCTCCTGATCATATCTCGTTCCTCCATAGTAAATAGAATTCCTAGGATAGATTGTCCAGGTATATAAATCTGGGCCAAGAAACTGGTCCACCTGTTTGGCTACGCCAAGCGGGTCCTCTAATAAGTTCCCCATTTCTTTTTTAAAAATATCTCCAGTGTTGAGGGGAACAGTGACATACCCCGTTCCCGGTTCCCCTTGTGCCCCCACTCCTGGCACAAGCATTTCTCTAAGGGGGTATAATCTCCCTTCCTTAACTTTGCTTCGGGTAACCCGCTGAGGGGGTCCGGGAGATTCAGGGTCAGAATCATTGGTTACAAGTATGAGCGGGTTAGAAGGGTGTGGGGGGGTGCTCAGCACAGAGCCCCCTCGAGACAGTTTACTGCAGCCTGTCTCTGAGCAGAAGCCTAAACGCTAATTTGGGGCCGCTCGGTGCCCCCTGCTCCAGCCCCAACCCCCACCCCGGGGCAGCTGGGTGCTCGGGACAAGCCCTCCCGGCTGGGGAGTGGGCAGCTCTGCCCCCCCCTTCCCCCACGCTGGGCCAGGCTCCGCGACACTGCTCCAGGGCTCGGCTTGGGCACGCTGCTCGGGTCGGGCGGTGGCGCCCCGGGAACAAGCCCTGTCCCAGCTGGAGCCAGCAGCGGGAGGAGTTCAGCTGCCCCCTCCCATGGATCCAGAGGGCTTGCTTTCCCTCTGTCCCATCTTCCAGAGTGCCACTCACTCGCACTCTGGGATTATCAACCTCCTAGTGGGATATCCGGCAATTCTTCCTTGCCCCCACCCATGGATCCAGAGGGCTTGCTTTCCCTCTGTCCCATCTTCCAGAGTGCCTTCTTTCACACACACACACGCTCCCCTTATTCGTGACTCGCTCCTTCGCAGGCTACGAGAACTGCACTACTAAAGGGTCCACACTCAGGTGATCTCTTCGAGACCTCTCACTCATTCGCACTCTGGGATTACCAACCCCAACCGAACGGATAACTGCACAAACGCAAATACTTACTCCTCCCCGGAGTCTTCGATCGGTCTTCGTGCACAAAATTTAAGGGGTTCTGCAGATTCTTTTGCTCACTCCCGAGTTCGAATTAAAAGGGGTTCGGATATCCAGCGTTTTGGCCACGAGATCCTCAGACTGGGGCTATCCGAAGATAGGGCGCCTCCCCTATCTGGGGTTTCGCACCAAAAGATCTGGATCTGAGTCACGGCACCAAATTTGTTATAGATTAAAAGTAATTTAGCGGGAAATAACCACTTCTCAATTTTTAATGATCAATAATAAATTTATTAGCAAGCGGCAAGTGAGCAAAACAGCGCTGGGTGTGCCGGGAGTCTCTGCTCTACCAGGACACACACCTGACCCGGCAGAACCGAGTCCCTTTATAGTGTAGGCTTCATCCATATTCATGATGGGCGTACCCTGAGGGGTCTGCAAAGGTGTAAACAAGTTTTCCCGGGCTTTTCTCAGGTTTTCGCGGGCTTGTCTCAGGTTTCTGTCCCAGAAGGGGGGGATGACTCAGCACAAGTGTTTTTGTAGTGGCTTGAAGATGGGGGCCATTTTAGCTCCCTTCTAACAACTGATTTTAACAATAGAAACTATATACATATATCTTATTTCTTATTTACATAAGAGAATTACAAAACTGTTCGGCCACAACATCCTGACTACAACTTCTTTTTCCCCTTGAGATTTGAATAACAAATACTATATATGTTTTATTACAATGTATGTCCCAAAATTATGTCCTAACCACCTGATATATCCAGAAGAAACAATGTAGAGGAAAATCACAAAAGCTTTCTATGCTCTGAGCTCCCAGGGAGGCCTGTCTGCTCGGTGCAGCTTGCAGATGTGTCAGAAGGTGAAAGCACACAGAGTGGTTAAGGTTGGAAGGGACTTCTGGAGGTCGTCCTCTTCAATCCCCCTGCTCAAGCATGGCCACAAAGACCCAGGATTGCTTAGGATCATGTCCAGATGGCTTCTTAATTGCTCCAAGGATGAAGGCTCCACAGCCTCCCAGAGTAGCCTGTGCTAGTGCTTGGTCACCTCACAGGAAAAAAGTGTTTCCTGATGTTCATAGGGAACCTCCTGTGTTTCTGTGTGTGCACATTGCCTCTGGTCCTGTCACTGGGCACCACTGAAAAGGGCCTGGCTCCGTCCTCTCTGCCCCTTCCCTTCAGGTATTTGCCACATTGTTGAGATCCCCCTAAGCCTTCTCCAGGCTGTACAGTCCCATCTCTCTCAGCCTTTCCGTATATATGAGGTGCTCCAGTCCCTTAATCATCCCTGTTGGCTTTTGCTGGACTCTCTGCAGTATGTCCATGTCTCTCTTGTACTGGGAAGCCCAGAACTAGACCCAGCACTCCAGCTGTGGCCTGACCAGTGCTGCACAGAGGGGAAGGATCACCTCCCTTGACTTGGTGGCACCACTCCTCCTCATGAAGCCCATGATACTGTTAGCTGCCTTCGCTGCTACGGCAGGTTGCTGGCTCATGTTCAGGCACAGCTGGCCTTCCCTCACCCATCAGCGAGGCCAGGTCTTGCGCTTGGGCATGATGCTGCTGTGACATTGCCCCTCCTTTATGAATCTCTGTGCCAGGGAACAGCCAGGACCAGGAAGCACAAGGTCAAAATCGTGGCACTGTGCAGTGTACTAGCTCACCTCACTCCAAGTACCCCAGCTGGAAATTGTATTTTTAGGCTGCACTCCAGTGCTGTAGCTCCTCTCCAGCCACGAAACCTACCATGGCATTGGGTTATGCATTGGAAATAGGTTTGCTGGACAGAAGGTGCATGTCTGGGCTATAATTGCTGTTGAGGAAATCAATCCAATACTGCATGACTCTTACATTCTGTCTTGTGGCACGTATTGGGCACTATCAGCACAGGGGTTTATTACAGGGCGGTTGACAACAATCCAGGGAAATGAGGAGTAAAAGGCAAACGTAAAGTACTGTGGCTCGTTTGTTTTTTTTTTTCTTTGAATGTTGCTATCACTTCCACAGTAGCCGAAGATACCTTTCCTATGGATACAAAGGCTCTACTCTCTTAATTCTTCAGGAACACCTTGTTTACAGCCTGGCTGCACTAAGATCATAAAGAGGTGTGCTGTTGATAGCTATCAGGAAAGTACCGCTCTGTCTTCATAATGGATGACATTTGCAAAAGCTCATAATGATGTGGGAGCTGAGGTTCTGCTTTTTCAGGTGTGACACAAGCACTTACATCCTAGTGATCTTTGCAAGTAGGACTTGTGCTCCCAAAGCATTACCTGCTTTTGTATCTCAGTACTGATGTGGAGTGACGGCTGCATCAGTCTTGTATTTCCAGGTAACAGAAGTGCCTGTTTGGCTGAACGAGGATGCCGTTGTATCACTGTCAGTTTAAGTACCTGTTGATAAAGTGCTCTGGAGTGACTGCATTTCCCCCATGCTAGAGAATCTTTTCATTTGCTGCATCACACAGTTTTATGACCAGGCTTTTGTATCAGAGCGGGCAGGTACATGCGGCTGAGACAGTTTGTTGCTCTGTGATGGCTAGGGATTCAGTTATTTTTAAAGCCAGTTCCTTTAGTGAACAGGAAAACGCAAACCTCACCCGTAGTGGAGGCTGAACTTCTGGTCTGGCATTCCTTTAACTGTGCACAGTTCAGTGATTTTCTTTCTGGTATTTATTTTTTTTTTTAAGATCGCTCTGTTTCATCCCTGTGTGGAACAGCAGTATACATTCTTTCCTTTTTTTTGGTGTTCAGCAAGGGAATAAAGGTGCCTGTGATAAATTCGCAGGAGGCCTCATTTACTAGTATTACAAAATTCAAATCCAAAGGGTCACACCCACAAGTGCTAATTGTCAAACTGTGTTCTACCAGCGGGGAAAAAAAAAAATGTTTCCATGGTAACTTTCTAATGGGTCTGCTTGAAAACCTTTCCAAGAGGAACTTTTTTCCAGTAGATTAGACATTTGTGAGGTCAAGCGGCTCCTGTGCTTAGGTATAACCTGACATGATGTGACTGGTGGTTTTTACACAGTCCAATTATTTTCAAGGAGAGAGCCTCAAACACAATCTTTACAAGCAGCACATGAAGCCAGGTCAGGCAGGATTTCACCTAATTTAAGTCATTCTCATCTGAGGTAACCATGCTGGCTTCCTTTATAATCCATGTAAAGAAACAGATTCTTGTAGGGTGTTGTTCATGTGACCTGTTTTGGACATCAATCTCAGGCTGAGCTAAATCATGCCCTAGAAGTGACATTTTCTCTCTATTGACTATAAAGGGAGCCTGGATGACTATATAGCACTTGTTGATATCTAGATCTGAAGAGATGCCCCCCCTTACTCCCCAGATGCTTTTGCAGTCTAGAGGTCTAGAAAATAGTCTTTTAGAAAAAAAAGTAGAATGGCTAATTATATAGTCTGGAAAAGATAACATGAGGGACACCCCTGTCAGTTTTCAAGTATAGAATTAATTTGAAAAGAACGGAAAAGTGATTGAACTGGACAAAAGGAGTGGGTTAAACACTTTTAATAATAAGGATAGCGAGTCACTGATGTTTCACTGAGAAGTACTGATTATCTACTTTTTTGTGGAAGCATACCACAACTTGTTTCACTTTCCAGCACTCTACAAGCCTTCTACTTTAACAGAAAGGTACTTACTGATATACGTTTTTCCTGTCGCCAAGACAACACATGGTTGTATATCCTCCTTTTGTTTCTCAAGGATACATTAAAAGAAAAAAAAAACAACAAGCAAACAGTTGTTTTTTTTTTTTCTTTTTTTCTTCCTTGTAAAGGGATTTTTCTTGAGCAAGATTTTTTTATGGTTTTGGATGGGGAGTGTTGCCAGAGTTTTGGTTGCCTAGAGTACAAGAAGTGTCACACAGTATTTGAATGGAAATAAAATCTGAAGCAGACAGTTAAAATATCAGAAAACCAATAAAAGTCACATACTTAATAGCTACAAAGTGTTTCATGAGACATCAGGGGAAGTTTTCACATGGTTCAAAACAATCACCAATGGTGCCTTAAAAAAGAAAGTTAAAATCTTCTCTCATTCCTCTAGTTTACCTGTTGTAGTAACAGGAATATTTGGCAGTGAGATAATTTGAAATGTGACAGTGGATGTTCTTACTATATGTATCGCTTTTTTCCCCTCTCTACTGGTAGAAGTCAGTCAGTCAGAGCAAAGTTTCCTGAGCAGTTCCAGGTGTTTCAAGTCACTGGTACCACTGAAAGAAGTAGTTCTGCCATCTCCCTCCAACCAGCTCCATGCTTCTGCATCCTCATCACCTTCAGCCACTGCAGATGGTGCTGCACCCGGGCAGAGCACCAGAGCTAGGAACTGACCCTGGGTAAAAACAGTGTCTTGTCTTTTCTCCCAGTGTCAGGAAGAGCTTGATGCAGGTTTGGAAATAAGTGGAGCATGAGAGGATAGGACTGCTTTTGGTCACATTGCTAACTTCAAGTGTTGGTGAAAGCAGGAATCCAGTTGTGTGACGCTTGCTTGTTTTGACTGCTTTGTGAAACTTCCCTGGTCAGTAGTTGGCATCTTTTAGAAACTTTGCTAAGGGTGAAGTTTAAATATAATTCTTCCAATTACAAAGTATAATTTAGGGATCAAATGGTGCTATAACAAGAAAGTGCATTTTGATCTTGCTTTGTTTTCATTAAGGCTGGAAACCAAGGACATTTGTCATTCTTTTAATGATTTTGGAGTGCGGTGGGGAGTCTGGACCTGCTTCCTGTGAAATTGTTAAAGATAATCTAATTAATTTTTGTGGGCTTGATGTCTCTTTTCTTCCATGCACTCATAGATGAAACTGTTAGTATTTAGGTTCATTGCAGCGACCACCTGCCACTTGCAGAGCAAGCCATTTGCTAGTGGTCTTGCTGAAAGGAAATTCAGCAGTTGGGATGACACACATGGATGCTATTACTCTGCTGAGTACAAAGCTCCTAAAATCTGTGGGTTTGAGCCTTGCAGATACAACTGATTTTCTTCTAGGAAAAAAAAAAGAAAAAAAAAAAGTTTTCCTGTTTATAAAAGTGTAAGTTATAAATCCTATCAGAACTTGTGGTTTTGACAGCTCAGTTCCGACATTGTGTCTCTAAAGCTTTATTTTCCAGTATGCTTTCCCAAATGGAAGCAGATACATTCAAAACTGTGAAAATATCATTTCAGGTTTGGTCATTGTCCTCTATTATTTTTCTGTTTGACCCAGAGTTCAGTTGCACAACTTGGTCACGAGGATGACTTGTGTAACAAATTTCTGCCCATTTCTGCAATACTTAAGTTTGCTCAGAGGTTAATGTCTCTGACTTCTGGATTGCTAGCTCAAAACATACTCTAAGTTGGTGTAAGTTTTAGTCAGTGTGACATCTTTTTTTTCCCTAATGTGTTTAAGCCCTTAAACTCCCTTTTCTATTCAGGAGTGTTCTGAGCCTGAGTCTGAGAGCAGAAGGGGGCGAGTGCAAAATCCAGCAGCATATGTTCTGAACTGTTTTGAAATTTAAACTACATAATTTGAGATTTCCTGGCTTTTACCCTTTCTGGGTACTTTTCTTGCCTCACGAGTTTTATAGTCTCTAAAACTTCACAGCTATTTTGCATCAGCATTTAGAACATCAGACGGAGCAAAGCTTTGCAGTTTGGGTCCTCCTTGCAGAGGAAAGGAAGGGGGAAGGAGGGAAAGCACTGAAGTTGCTACCACGCTTTAAAACCTCAGAAAGGTGAATGCATGGGAAGTTTGAAACTGCTTCCCTAAACAGGGGCCCAGAAACTTCTTGTTCTTGACCAGTGAATGAGGAGATGCTAGTGAAATTTGAGGAACAATGGATTTCTGCAGTGGATTTGCTTCTGGGACTGTTGCACAGCTTGGTGCATTGCGAACAGAAATGCTTTATGTGCCAAAGGCACATATTAAATGTCGTATGTGCTGGAATGCTGACTATGGGTGCTACAGATCAGCGGCAGGCTGGGAGTTTTGGAGAGAACTAGAGGAGCTGTACAGGCATCTTCTGTGGGTGGGATTTACCTCAGTGAATGTCTATAATAAAGTTGCAAGCACGCTTACTCAGGCTGGCTCTGAAGGGGATGGACCCCAGCTGGCTTCAGGCTGGAAGGTATCTTCTAGTTATGTTATCACCCTGTTATACCCAAACTAATACAGCCTTCTGAATGCTTGCTAGTTTTATAAATGCGTTTCTTACAGTAGGATTTTTTAAACTTTGATTAAATGGTGCTATTTTGTAAGGGACAGAAGTACTATAAAGACTAATACTGTGGGGTTTTTAGCTATTTTGATTCTAAGCTAAACCTTCTCAATGCATACATTAGTGTTCATTAGTGTTCATATCCATGCACAGACCAATCTAAATCCAGGTTGTAGCATGCTTCAGCAAGGTTCATGATTTCTAATGGCTTTGCTTGTACAAATGTCACCATCTGGAACTAGCTCATGTGACTTTTTATATTGAAGGAACAGACTGATTATATTTAGAAATCTGAGACTCTAGATTTTCTTGTGATATTACATTACACTGTCACATCAAATTTCAATAAGAGGGGATTTGTGCGGTTTCCATCTAAAACAAATAGCTACAAAATACACGATTACCCAGTAAGGTTGTATCACTTGATTATTTCACAAGAAATCAAAAGAAAGAAAAAATTATTTGCTTCTTTTGTGCAGATTATGAGTTTTTCTGCTGAAACTTCTGCACCTTAAGGTACTTTAGAAACTACTCGAAACTGAAAGGACACTGCAAGTTCATGTATGCAGATAATAATGAGTTATATCTGCAGTTCTAGTCTGGGAGACTGGATCCTACTGTGGCTGATTATATCTGCAGCCGAAACTGGTGATAGTTCAAGAAACCTTGATGTGGATAGTTTGGAATTGGTCTTTGAAACTTCATAAGGGTGTCAAATTTTAAGACTTTAGATTTCTTTCTGAATTACTGTACCTACATCCTGGCCTGAATCCAGGGATACTGCTTATGCCACAAATAGGTATCTTCAGAAAAGCCTCAAGATTAAAAGTCAAGCCTTTTTTTATGGACCTGAAAAGTGGTTGTTATTCTTATCCTCCCCTTAACATCCCCATCTTCTTGAGAAGAGTGTGACCTTAGAAAACACAGAGCGTTATGTGGGTGGGAAAGGCCTGCCACTTCCTGGGCTCTGCTGTGGGTACTGTGAGGCTGTTGCTGCAGGCATAGTGGGTTTTATATTTTTTTTTTTTCAGTGCAGGCTGGAAGAGACCTTGTGAGATCATCTGGTCCAACCTTTTGTGGGAAGGGGTGCCTAGATGAGATTATCTAGCACCTTGTCCAGTCACATCTTGAAAACCTCCAGTGATGGGGACTCTACTACATCCCTGGGGAGGTTGAACAGTGATTGATTGTTCTCACTGTAAAAACTCTCTTATATTGAGATGAAACGTCTCCTGGTGTGACTTGTACCTGTTGTCCCTTCTCTGCTCTATGTGGCTTCCTTGTGAAGAGAGAGCCTCCATCCTCTTTGTAGGTGCCCTTTAAGTACTGGAATACTACAATGAGGTCCCCCCTGAGCCTTTTCTTCTCCAGGGAGAAAAGACCTAACTCCTTCAGTCTTTCTTCATACAGCGGGTTCTCCAGCCCTTTGATCATGGCCCTCCTCTGGACCCTCCCCAGTCTGTCTGCAGTTTTGAATTGCAGGGACCAGGGCTTGACATGGTACTCCAGGTACAGCCTGGCAAGTGCTGAGTGAGATGATTGTGTCCTTATCTCTGCTAGTGGTGTACCAGCTGATGCAGTCCAGGATCAGATTTGCCTTCATCGCTGCAGCGGCACACTGCGGACCCATGTTCAGCTTGTCCACCAGGACCCCCAGGTCCCTTTCAGCAAGGCTGATCCCCAGCCACACAGATCCCAGCCCATACTGGGCTCTTTGGTTATCATGTCCCAGGTGCAGGACTTTGTACTTGTCTTTGTTAAACTTCATACTGTTCTTGCTAGTCCACTTTTTCAGCCTGTCGAGGTCTCTCAGTAAGATGGACCCCTCCTTCTAATGTGTCCACCTCACTACTCAGTTTAGTGTCATCAGCAAACTTGGTGAGGGTGCTTTCAATCCCATTGTACAGCTCATTCATGAAGATGTTGAACAGCGTGGGGCCCGGTATTGAATCCTGGGGGACCTCACGTGTGACAGGCTGCCAGCCTGAGTAAAAACCATTGATCACCACCCTCTGAATACGTCCTGTGAGCCGATTTCCTACCTATCTTGCAGACTGACTCATCCAGTTCATGTCTTGCCAGTTTGGCCAGGAGAAGGCTGTGGGAAACAGCATTGAACATGTTGCTTAAGTCCAGGTAAACAACACCTGCTGCTCTCACCATGTAACACAAAGTGTTATTTTGTTGTTGCAGAAGGTGATCAGGTTTGTCTGGCATGATATGCTTTTGGCAAATCTGTGCTGGCTTTTCCCAATCACCTGCTTCATTTGGCTTGTAAAAGTTTCTAGGAGGACTCATTCCATTACTTTCCCAGGGAGTGAATGAAGACTAATGGGCCTGTAGTTTTCTGGGTCCTCTTTTGGGACTTTCTTGTAGATGGATATGACATTTGCCCTCTTTCAGGTATCAGGGATACCCCCTGATCTCCATGATTTTACAAATACTGTAGATGGTGGCCTTGCAACAACGTTGGGCACTTCTCTTACCACCCTGGGGTGGATTCCCTCCGGATGGCCAGATGCACGAGTGTAACAAAAACCAGGAATTGCATTTTAAAAACTATGTCCCAGAATGCAAAAACCCACATTGTTTGTATTTAGCTGGAGACATATGCCATGACGGACAATGTGAAAGACCCCTTTGATATGGAGAAAGGGCGTTATGAAACAGTATTCAAAGGGCTACACAAATTATTTCACGCAGGGCTTGTGAATGTTTCTGCAATGCCTCTGGTGGCCTTTCCTGGCATCTGCTCTGCTGCTACCAACCATGAACTCCAGGAAATCTGCAAACATTTTGAAATCTATCTTTGGACTGGATATTAGGAAGTATTTCTTTACAGAACAGGTAGTCAGGTGTTGGAATGGGCTGCCCAGGGAGGTGGTGGAGTCCCCATCCCTGGAGGCGTTCAAGAGGCAGGTTGACATAGCACTTAGGGATATGGTGTAGTTGGGATCTGTCAGTGCTAGGTTAACGGTTGGACTGGATGATCTTCAAGGTCCCTTCCAACCTAGATGATTCTGTGATTCTGTGAGTCAGGGCATGAAATACCCAGATGTGAATATTCTTTAATTTTAGAGGAGTTAAGGTCTGGGTGCCAACAGTGTGACACCATCCCTTTCCTTAATGAGCTGACAACCCAGATTGGAACACCCCCTGGTACCTGTCGAGCTGTGAGTGTGTGTTTCAGTGGGGGATTGTCGTGAGTTTGTGCTATTGCAAGAGGTACTTTTGGGTCTGGATACACCTAGAATATATTTTTGATTGAATGTTCAAACAAACAAAACCTCATGGGGTGGCAGTGGAGTGATGAAACTGAACAGGTTCTCTCACTTCTTGTTGAGGTTAGTTGGGCTTTTTTTGCTCTATATGATGGAATCAGAAAAACAGGCTCTAGGCCTGACCTGAGCTCTCAGCAGTGATACCACCCTTCCCTCTGAATAGAACTGGCTCATTGATGTGCAGAGAATTACAAATTAGCGGGACTGCAATTAAGAAGCAGCAGTGCTAAAGGTGGGCGTGACTTGTGTGGTAGAAAAGATGCTTCTTTTCTAGGTGATGGAAAGCAAACTCTGCTTTCCCTGACTCCCACACGGCCCCTTTGTTTTCAGCAGGCTTCCCACCAGCGCCTCTGCAAGCCTCGCTCTTAGGTGCAACCAAAAGCAGAATTTTCTCTTTATTGTTCCCACACCTCAAAAGGCAATTCTGCTTTCACTGAACTGAATGGAAATTCATGAGTAAGGTTGATGTTTAGATTTGTCTACAGTGCCACAGTAGAGTTCATGTGGCCCTGCCCGTCTTCAATAAATGTCAGCTTTGTGTTGTAGTTTTCACTGAAGTGACATCTACTGAACTGGAGAAGACCCGTTGGAGAAAATAAGCTGATGACAGACGTTTTGAACGATGGGCTTGGGAACAATAGATATGCATGTTTATAGAGTACATCTCTTTCAATCTCCCAAGAGGATTTTTTCCTCTCATAACTTGAGTAGGATGGAAATCTTTTCGATCTGGTGGATTTGATATTTTTAACTTAAATTTTTATTGTGTTGTGAAAAAAAATGTACACAGTCTTCTTGTTTAAGTCCCACAGTGTTACCCACTGGTCTGGGTCTGAGGCTTTCACATCTGTTCCACACCTCTGCTAACACTGTGCCAGTCTTGAGCTGGGCAAATGAGAGCCGCTACTGCAGATAATGTTATCGACTTCCTCATCGCCTCACTCTGTTTTTCCCCTGTTTCTTGGGCATACTTTGTAGAGACTGCATATAAGGGAGAGAGATGACTAGAGTCCTTTCTTATTCCTACAGGCATCTGAAAATTCTGTTAGGAGTCACTTGCTGTAAATTTAACTCATGAGGTCACCGCAGAAATATTTAGGATTCTGTAGAACTTCTTTTGAGGCTCAGGAAGGTACAATCCTTTTCTTACACTCAGTTTAACAGAAGTCTCTGTAACCATTAATGCTACATTTGAGGAATACTGGTTCTTCCAAGCAGGGTGCCCCGCTGTTGAATTAGCCCAGCACAGAGCCCTTGGTCTGGCCATGGTGAATATGTTTTTGGATAGACTCATACCAGAATAGTGAGTTTATGTTATTTCAAGCATTTGCTACAATCTCTGTGGCATTTTTGACCCAATACTGCAAACCTTTTGAAGCCCTATACTTTTTTTTTTTTTCTCTCAACGAGCCACTCTGAGACTTCGTAGAGCACAGGATTACTGCACTATAATATAAGGTATTAATATAGCGGCAAACCAGTCTTCCTTGCCAGTTTCCTCCTACCACAATAACATTGTTTCATAATGTGTGTACTGGAATGAAAATGCTAATAAATGCAACATGAATATTTGCTAACTGCAGGCATTTTTACAGTGCTGATCCCTCTAATACGAAGGCAGATGTGATGATAGTCATCTGTGTACTTCTATGAGTCTGTGCTATGTTTAGTTTGTTAATGGACTGGAGAGTGATTTCTGATTATGATTCATGCATTATTAGAAAGGGAAAAAGTGGATGTGGAAATGACAGGAGAGGCTGAGAGCTTAAGTTTATAAATGAATCGTGGCATCTGACAGTTGATCCAGTCTCAGTGGAAACTCTTTGGGAACAGTGTTAAGCGCCGGATCTCGGTGAATGGTCAGAGTAAGGTGGCAGAAGGAACTATGGCTTTATTCACATCTTGCCTTCAGTTGACTTAAGTAAGAGTGGATGAAAACCCTCTTGTAAAGAAACACTTTTGAATCTTCCTCGAGACCTTGAAGGGTTTTGCCTTTTTATTTGTACTAATGTACAGTCTTTAAAATATTTTCCTTTGGAAAAGTATATCGATCTCTCTCACTTATTGAAGTGTGTTAATACTAACTATTACATAAGGAAGCTCTATTGTATCAGAACCACTAGACGAATATTGTTACAGAACTGTGTGTAAGTGGTGGTATAATTTAACTATGATTGCTCAGACATCACAGCAGGCTATTTTTATCAAAAGAATTGGTGCTGACTTGGAGTTGGTAACACTTATGCAAGCTCATTTTCTGAAACATAAGAGCATGGGTAAAACAGGTGTCTTAAAGATGGGATGGGATTCAATCTGAGGGTTACATGACAGGTGAGATTTTATAAATCAGACTACCAAGTAGATAGCTTCCTTGTGAACTGATGTTCATCTGGGATTAATTTAGGGACTAATGCCATTGCACAGTTATGGCCTGATTGTACATTTTCCTTAAAGACATTTTTAAATAGAAAGCTGAGTTTTCAACTTAATTTATACAAGTCCCTGTTTCCTCTGAGAAATGCTAAGTTTTCATTGTAAAACTAAAAGGTGCCAAGGCTGAAATAGCCCTAGCTTTCAAACAAAAATCAGTACTTTCCATGGGAAACATCCATAGACTCTTTGAAAATATTTTTGTAGAGCCCTTCACACATCCTCCTCAAAACCCCTCCTTTTTTTTTTTTTTTTTTTTCTAAATAGCTCTATTGGCAGTGTAATTTCTTCGACTGCCAAAACACCCTTTTGGAATCCAATTGCTAAACTGCTGTGCAACTTTGGACAAGGCATCTTTAATTTACTTTCTGTCAAATTCCAACAAAGTGGGAAAAACTGCTTCTTTTTTCTGTTCACATTCTTAATTAGAATAGCATAGTTCAGCTGGAAGGGACCAACAATGACCATCTAGTCCAACTGCCTGACCACCTCAAGACTGACCAAAAGTTAAAGCATAATATTAAGGGCATTGTCCAAATGCCTCTTAAACACTGACAGCCCTGGGACATCGACTGCCTCTCCAGGAAGCCTGTTCCAGGGTTTGACCACCCTCTTGGTGAAGAAACCTTTCCTCATGTCAAGCCTGAATGTCCCCTGACTCATCTTTGAACCATTAATTAAATACCTCTACTGTGAATCACTTGAAATCTGTCCTTTCTTTCAGACATCATCCCATTTTCTAGAGCTATGAAATAGACAGTGACTTGTTACTTGAAGTTCAGTGTTTGAAGTCAACACCTGAAATTTTGAGCTTGGCTCGGTAAAGCATATGCTTCTTTCTCAGGACTTGACCCAGAGTCCCTGAGGAAAACAGATAATTTCTGCTGTCTCACAAAGGACTTGAAATCAGGACTGTTACACTTTTCGGGTCCTGCTGCACAAGGGGGCTAGTTTCAGAGTGATATGACTTTATGTGTAACCACATCATAATTGGTGACTATATACAACGGTTATATCTGAGTAACAAGTCAGTATTTAAAAACTGAACTGAGCCAGACTAAGGCATGTGCAGTCCAGTGGTCTGTCTCAGGTGGTGGCCAGAAGTGCAGGGTGATCAGCTTATTTTTTAGAGCTTTGTGATGAGGGACGTGCCTTTTGGATTAGATGATCAAGGCCAGGGCCAGATGTTTCCCCTTCTGCTGCGAAGAGGTAACTTTTCCAAGCTCAAAAAGAGTGGAGAGTGGAGAGGAAACTGGTGTCTCAAGGAAAGTACTGAAGTAAGAAGCTTCTGCAGATTTTCACTCAGATTTCATCTGTATTCCAGTCTGCCCTACTCAGTCTCGGGTATCTGGACGTCCTATGACAGCAATTGCTTATGGAGTAATATAGGAAATGGCACAATGAGTTGATTTTTGTTCTGCATCCTTGCTTCTAGATGGGGAGGATGGCCTCTCAGCTATGCAGGAACGTACCTGGGTCTTTGTACAGGGGAAGTATAACTAAAAAAGGGTAAAGGGTGCTGCAGTGTGAGAGACAGAGGCAAATGTGCTTGGGCTCATCCAGTGATGGCTGTACTTCCACTTAAGTTCTACAAGTTGAGGGGAGCACGATGAGCAATGGAGGAGTGGGTGAAGCAGCTCAAGGACAGAGGATTGCTGGTGGGCAAGGGTATACCAGTCAGGAGAATGTCTTGCTACCGCATCTGATACCACTTTTGTGTCTAGTCACTATGGTATTGTTTATATAATGTCTCTTCTAACAGAAGTGAGCTGGAAGTCATGGTAGCCCACACGGGCAGAATCCTGTTCTAAAAATCCCATGGTTTATTATTTCCATCTATCTGTCTTAGATTCACTGCACAGAACTATGTGACCTAGACCAAGCTTTCCACCTGTATAGTTACCCTCAGGAGAAAGATGCGAGTGGGTTTGCTACAGCAGGCAATTTGTTAGAGCTACCAGAAGTAAGAAATCTCAGTTAAACATAGAAAATCAGCCTGGACTTTCCAGGTTAAAAAAAAAAGTCGTATTCCAGAAGCCAAAAGTTAAGGTAGCTTCATCACCTTGCAGTGGAGAAGTTTTATATATCTATATAGTTACGCTTCCATCATCTCCTGATTCACAACTTTTCTGGTAGCCATTTTCATGCTCTTAGCAATCAGTTATGGGTCCATCACATGCTGTTGGTGATTGGGTGTGCCAGAGGCATATGTATGTGTGTCTGGCCAGGGAGGCAGAGGGGCTGTGCTCTTTGTACTCTGAAGACTGGCATGGCAGAGGTTGGGTTGGGAATGAGAGCAGCGTGGAGCTTGTGTGACCAGAGCCATTTGTGCTGTGAACTTGAAGAGCTGGGGGGAATATGCAGTCTACAGAACATATGTTAATAGTCTGAATAGATGACACAAGAGTGTGTCTCGGTTTTGAGGTTAGGAATATGTTTAACATGGGCCTTGGTGCAGGGAGGGTGGTTTTGGTCCAGGCAGTTGCTGGTGTTTGCTCCTATTTTCCTTCATCTCCAAAACCCAGCATCAGGGCCCCTCCAGTCTTTAGGTGACAAGTTTGCAAGTTCACTGTTTGCACCTCTGCCTCTAAATAAAATTTGGCTGATGCTCAGTAGAGTATTGAATAGTTTTGCTTCTTTTCACACATGTTTTTCACCTATTTCTCTGTTACGATTCCCAAGTACACCTTGCCCTTCTGAAAGTATTTCTGAGGCTGTCAATGAGACGCAGCGGCTCTGAAATCTGTGTCTGGAGTCGGAGTCCCGTCAGACTGAGACAGCAACTATCTTCAGTTGTCAGAGGGAACAAAATGTTTCCCACTGCAGAAGCAACTTTCCCGTCACAGAGGCAAATAACCTACAGTGTAAGGATCCTTTCATAAGGAAAATGAATCATCACTCACGTACGGTGTTCCTCTCCCAGTTAATGAAGAAGGACAATGTTTGGTGTGCTGTGTCGTTGCCAGGCAAACAGCAACAAAATCCATTAGGAGTTATTTCAGGACATGCTGAGTGGCGTAAGCCTCTTGGTTATTACTTGTAAGTGAAGATTGCAGTTTCCTGCCTTCCAGAAGTAATTTGAAACATAGCTTTTGTTTCAGATGTGTTTTGTGATCTTCAGGGTATATCCAACAGACACATATTGTGCCTTTTCCATCTGTGTAATTGATTTATTAATTAATTGTAGTAACTGATTAGAATCTTAAGTCCAGAGAGACAGTCCAGTCATCCAGTATTTTTTATCAGCAAGAAGTTGCTGCATATTCTTGTAACTTTGTGGCCCTACGTAGGGTGTGTTTATACTGCCTGTACTGTTGATGTTGCACGAGCATTTCAAATCATATGAAGTTGGTGGCGTTTCCTGCGTGGTACTGGGATTCAACACCCTAGAAAACGTCGGGTGACTGACTCTGGAGGGGCCTGAATAATCCCTGGTTTAGTAATGTGCACACTGGCTGCATGGTTCCTGTGCTTGCAATTTATGTAGTGCTGGATAAAAACTTTCAGAAGCAGAATTTGCCTCATTATGAGGCATTATTTGTTTGGTCTGAGACTTTTCTGATCTCCTTATTGGACTCAAAATCCCCCAAGAATAGGTTTTCTTATGAGGAACCTTAGCTTCTAAATGGGTCAGAAAGCCACCAGGAAAGCCTTCCTTTGGTACTGTTGTGCTTCAGATCTTGTGTAGGAATTTTGTTAATGACTGTGACACAGAAAAAAGGATAATTGCTGCTGAGGACCCAAACCTTGCCAGTACAGGGGGGGGATACTCTGAGTATCTCACAGCAAGATCTGTGTGACCTAGAGGATGGGGGTGACCTAGAGGATGGGGCTAACAATAAGGGCTGAAATGAAGTAGTACAGAGTGAAAGATCACTCAGATGAGGACTTAATAACTTTTGCAACGAACTGAGAGTCTGTTAATTGTATGAGCGGGGTGCCACAGCACACAACTAATATGTGACCAGGCAAGAGTAAGATCTCTTAGTGTTTGCATATAGTACCTGCGAGAAAATGAATTGACACTGAAGAGGTTTAATAAAGATGGGGAGGGGATATGAAGATACCTATTCTGTAAGGCAGACTAGATGATCATGGTGTGTTTAGTGCACAAAATGATGGTGGAAGGGGGAAATTCAGTCTTTCCTTGCCCAAGTCAGAGGAGGATTAAGCACCAGAAAAAAAAGAAATACTTCAGCTTAAAGAGATTGCTGGTACAAGAACAAATCGATGTAAGTTGACACAAATTAAATGATAGATCATAACTGACACTGCAATCAGGTTCTGGCAAAGTCTCATCATGTAAGATGGGTAAACATAAAAACCAAGCAACTTCTGAGATTGAGTTTGGTAAGTTTATGAAACATCTAATGGCATTATAGTCTTTGAGAACAAAAATTGCTGGAGTTTCCAGTGGTGATCTTCCTTTCATTTGCCTGTAAAAAGTAGACACAGTTGTCTCAGCAGTCGCAGTACTGTCTTTTATTCTTCTGAGTTTTCAAGGGAAAAGTTTACCAGGAGATCATATGTTAGGGCAAGCCAAAGGTTTTTTTTTTTTTTACAGGAATGCTGTTTAAAATATGTGGCATTGAAGGGGGAAAAGAAACAAAAGAAAAAACCACCCTAGAGAAGAGTTTATTCAGACTGTATGTTCAATGTAAATTTATCTACATATCTGTGTTCTCAGCTTCTCTAATGTACTTCTCCACTTCCAAACACTGACAAATTTACTAGCAGTGTGAAATGTATAGTTAAGCTCTTATATGTATATAGATAACACATATATATATATAGTTAAGCCCTTTGGCTGATTAAAAAAAAGTCTCCTTGAAAGAATGTGTTTACTGGTGGGTAAAAAATACCTGATTTTCTTTTTTCAGCCTCTTGGCTGCTTAATAGCAAAATATAGATGATGTGCTATTGTCTGTCAGTCTTGATGAGTCAATACTACAGAGTGGTATGTTTTTCTTTGCATTGTACTAGAAGTTTGACAAAGGATCTTTGAAAGCTAAATTGGCTGAGGGGGTGTACTGGTGAAATCGATACCTTTTGTGGAAAAAGGTGGCAAGCTGTAGGAAATAGTTTAACAGGGCAGACAGTAAAAAATGAAGCCTGCCTATGAAGTGGGCAAGCTGTGAACTCACATGTGTGAGCGATCCGTGTTAGTCAAAGAACTGACCGTGCCTATGAAGATACTGTTATAACTGCTGCAGTGAGAGGCTCTTGAGACTTCCAGGCAGTTATGATGCAACATAATACTTCGAGATGGAAGAAATTTGTCTAGGCCTGGTGTTTTGTTGTCTACTTGGACAAGAGAGCACAGACAGTGCGTGAATGTTTCGCTCTAACGGGGTGATTACAGGATGATGTCTCCTGCAGGGCTGCCTTTCTGAAGGAACAGAAGTTACTTACAAGCTACCTGTGTGTTGCTCTACCCTTCAGCAAGATTTATGTGCTTCCAGGTTAGAATGGAAAATAACTTCAAATGTGAACAGTTTAGTGTAATAAAAATAATTAAAAATGGTGGGATGGAAGCTGAAGAAGGTCCCACCCACTCAGGAGAATGAAGTAAATATCTGCAGTTTTCATGCCAATAGTCTCATCTAATCAGAGATGAAAATCAGCCTAGATTTCAGTGTGCAAGGATAGAGTGTGGCTGGAGAATTAGCCTATCTGAAGAGACAGTGGTACAGGAAATCTTTGGAAATACCAGAGATCATTTTTGGTGTGGGTTGTGACTTGCTCTCTCAGAGATTAAGCTTCTTTCTCCGACTTCATTAATTCATACCTGCTTTCTCCCAAAAGCTTATTACTATTAATAAACTTGAATAAACACAGGGTGGAGATGATTTCAGACCATCTGGCGAAAAAAGTCTTTTCTCATTTACATAGGTCTGTTAGTTCTTTGTGTCCAAAGTCTCTTGTAAGACAACTGTAGGATATACATGCAGGAGTTCCACAGTAAAATCTTCTAAGATTTTCACACAGAGCAAATGCAGAAATGCTCTTTGCCTCTGAGTTCTCCCCCTTTTGATTGCAGGGCTAAACAAACTGAGATCTGACCTACACACACACCTCATGGGTCCCAGGCAATGCCTAGGCAGCAGTTAGGTCGCTTGTCCCAGGAATCTTGCTAGTAATGCAGGTTCAGCATCCCCAGTGCTTTCTGTCCTGCTTATTGCTTTGCTGTTCAGCCTGGACCTTTGCTCTGTGTGGCTGTATGCCAGGCAGAAGGGCATTACTCTGTATGTGACACCATCTGATGTCTGGAAAGCACTGACAACCGAAAACAAACCTGTGCAGCCTGGAATGGGAAAATGCTCATTTTTGAGGGGGCTAACGACCCCTGTTGTGTTGGGTGCTGTGAGTCTGGGAGCTGAGCTGCCCAAACGCAGATGCTGGGTGGAGTGCTCCAAAACTCTTGTTGCAACATCCAGCTGGAGGGTGGCACGAAGGTGAGACCCGGTGTGCGCCTGAAGCCCCTCGTGACCAGGGAGTGCCATCTGCCACCAGAGTGGGGGATAAAGCGGATAACAGTGCAGTGAAGAGACCCTCAGAGGCTCTTTCCTCATTGACCTAATAGTTCACTTGATGTTCCAACTTAGACATCAGTGCCTGCTGTGAATTTGCCTGGGCTCTGCTGCAATAAGGAGGGATACCTAGGACCCCAGAAGAGACCAGTATGGCAGGCTACCCCTTGCAAGCTGTCGTCACTGAGTTAAAGGCAAAGCCTGACCGCTTGACCCTTACATATTGGCTATAGCAGTGTTTTCTGGCATGGTTTTTGATCTCAGTGGGTCCAACTCTTTTGATCCCTGCCCCATGGAGGATGCTGCTGCCTCTCCTTCACCATGCCATCACCTCAAGCAGAGCTGGATTTGACTCTGAAACTATGATCTGCTCTGGACCCACCTAACTCTGTGCAGTCACCCTGGTGTGTCCACACGCAGTGTCCCGGGAGGGCTTATTTGGTTGGGGTTTGTGCTGCAGGTACCTATGATGGACTCAGGCCAAGGAAGGGTGTCTTGATGGACCTGGGAGACCGCTCTGGCCAGCCTGGCGCGTTCCCCAGACTGGTAGAGAGGCACCAGTGTTTTAACGGCTCCATCTACTGGCTAATGGGAGCAAAATGAGGCAGCGATTTGTTAAAAGAGTCCCTCTGTTCACTACTACACTTAGTGCTGGAGCCACCTTAATCAACAGGTAAAGGTTGGAGACCAAGTAAGGAAAGCTGGAGTGACACTGGGTATAGGCCTTGTCAGGAGAATTAAATTTCATCAAAAGTCATTTCTGGCTTCAAAAAGTCCATTGTAGTTTAGTTGACATTATATTGCTAGGAACCTGTGAGTCTCAGTTCTGGTCATATTTTGCATCCTCTTGTGGTATTTCTTAGCTTGGTTAGTTTTGTCTCTAGAAAACAGCATTTTTAAAGAAATAAAAGAATTGGCAAGGTTTCTGTGCACACTTATATTATGCTCTCCTCCCTGTGTGCCGTCAATGCTGTTCCTCATGATTATTCGAGCTACACAAAATAAAAAGTAATGGGTGGTAATTCCTCTCCTTGATAACTCTCCTCTTTTTTTCAGCTGTAGTTTAATATTGCGAGAACCCCAAAGAGTCATTTATGCTCTTGACTAACTGCATGCTGCCTGGGTCACAGAAATGTTGAGAGCTATGCCAGTATGAATCAGAGGCAGAAAAAAGCAGGATTTGTAAAGGGTTGTTTTTATCCTAGCTGATATCTATATGCAGTTCCAAATGTCAGAGGATCCCTTTGCACAGATCCTTGAATTTCATTTAATTTGCTCTTCAATGATCCTCTGGGCTTCCAACTTTGCTGGTGCATTTCTTTATATAGATGGAATAATCTTACTTTTTCTTTATTGTACTCATAAATGCCAACAGGAAAAATGACATTTTATTTAAGACTTGGAAAAAAGTCCAATATAAAATAGAATTTGTAAGGATGACTGCGATCATATATTGCTATGTACTATTAATGGCTAGTGCTTGAATGTTGGGCAGTTATATGATTCAGTTATTATGTGGGTCAAGACAGGTGCCTTGTGGTGTGACCTCCTGACTCTGAAAGCCAAACTGAACCAGACAGACAGACAAACATGCAAAGTAATATATTTGGTGGCATTAAGTATTATATATCTGTGTGTATATAGCCAGCTGCTGTTACTGTGACCAGTCTTCTCTCCCTTATATGCATGAGAATTGCTATTATCATTAATCTTAATGTAAAATTTGAATTTGAATGCTTTTTATTTCTATTTTCTCCTTTCAGTTGCAAACGAGACAGGTGACAAAAATGCACGACCACTTTCACGATTTGCCCGTAAGTAGTCTTTTTTATTTTAACTGGTTGATTTCTATATCTACTGTAGAAATAAACACATTTAATAAGTCTTTTAATCTCATATGATGTCTGACCTGTTATTACAGTTAATTTACAGTACTAAACTGAGGAACCACAGTACTTAGTTGGAACAGTCACTTACAGAAGTGTTCAGTCACTGTTCAGTACAGTTCAGTCTTATTGAACAGAGTTGGTGCAAATTTAAAAGAATGGAAGGCTTTGTTGCCTTACTGTTGTTTCAAGTTATAACAAGATGTGTCACAAAGCCAACTGAAGTTGACTACAGTGGCTACAAAGAGGTTTGACTCAAGCCTTAGAAATAGCATATGAAAAATGTAACTAAACCTTACTGGTAGCTCCTCCATCACCTTCACACAGCAAGGTTAGGAGCTGAAGATATGGCTTGGGATTTGAAATAAATGACCCAAGTTTGAACAAAATAAAGGAATACATCTGGTAATGTAGCACCAACTGACCATGACTTTGACCATGTAAATTATTAAAACTCGTGTGAGAAAATATGTAGGAATGAGGAGGAAGATAGGAAATCCTGTTCATAATGCAGTTTCATGTTGATTTGTCATCGCTTAGCAGGGAAAAATCCCCTTCTGATCATTAAAAGGGGGTCATTTGCCATCATCGTGGGTGGTGCAGATCAAAACATCAAAATAATTTACATTTATGGTGCAGTATTTCACACAGTCACAGGATGGCACTCTGAGCATGCCAAACCTCACATAGGTAGCTAAGGTGCATAATGCAGAAGGAACATCTGTGGCTATGAAATCTGTTGCATGTAGTGACTTACAAGGTGATGGAGCAGATCGAACAGGACTGAGAGAAAATTGTACTGACATTCCTTATTCCTGATTTAGTATTTATTTTCCTTCATGTTGTAGACAGTAAAGCTTAAAAAGGGGCTCTAGTCATCAGTCCTGGCTGGTTCAACCCTGAAAATGCATATGGCAAAGGAAATCACAGAAGAGAGAATTGTAAATGCAAACGTTTTCGAGTTCTTTACCACTCCACTTTTTGTCCATGATATTTCATGAATGCTAGGTACGGAGTTGGAAGATTTACCCCAAGTACTGTTTATTCCTGGATATTTGGGTTAGGAGGGCCTCATGCTGCAATATTGCCTGACAAGTAGGTCAAGCGTAATGTCATGACATTTGGAACTGAGCTGGCATTTCAGTTCTGATTCTGACATGGATAAGAACTTGATTTTTGGTAAATGTGCACAGGGTGCAGGTCTGAGACCCAGGAACAACCAGGTTCTGCTCCTGCGTTAATCTTGGCTCTCAGCCAGGCAGCCAAGCCTTATTTGCAGAGGTAGGGGTGACTGGCATAGCATGGAGGAGAACAGCCCTGCGGATGGCTGTCAGCTGAATGAAAGCACAGGATACCCCCTTACAAGACCTCATCAAGGCCCAGTGCTGCACGGGATTAAGTGGGGAGGTGAGATCAAGGCTGCAGGCTATTTGACCGTAAAAGAAATGCGATACCGAGAGGAACACTTAGATAAGCCTGGTTGGGAAAGAGCCACAGAGGCATAGTACAGGGGCGGAGGGAGATAATTCAAAGTGTAAAGCAGACCTTCACTTTTAGGAGTTAAATTTAGTGGTCTGGGAGTCAGGTTGAGGATTTAATGATCCAGCTAGCTTCTTGTAGGGTATCATTAATATCATTAATAAGGTGACAACTCTGTGGGAACGGTAAGCAAAATTAGAATGGGAACTGTGTTATGGAAAGGAGGGAAATGTCTGAGGCATGTGCTCTGCTAATGTAAGTTAAATGAGTGATGCCCAAAATTTATGCAGAGAGTAATATAACCTACTCTACTACACCATGTTTCATTGAACAAACAGTGGAGCACAGATCAAACATTCAAAAACATTCTGACTGAATGGCAGAAAAAGCTGCAGCATTTGAGGATAAAGGTCCAAGCAATAACTGAAGTCATAAAGGTTATCATCATTGTCCTTGTGTCTGAGTCACAAACCAGAGACTGGGTATCTTCCTGGGTTGTGCCTTTCATATTCACTCGAATGCTTAACTCAAAGGCAATTACCAACCTCACAACAGAGAACAGCATTTCCATTGCTGGAAATGATAACAGCTGCCCATTTGAGTAAAACTGTAAAACCTTCAGAAATCTCAGTGGGATCACAGCTGGGCTGTCCAGAACGCTTAACAAACCATACCCATTTTGGCTGACCTTACTTACCTGATCTAACTTTCTGTGCATACAACAAACACAAGTTAGGCTACAGAAACTGAGAAAAGCCTTGTCTATCCTGACTGTTCTCCACACCTCTCTGCAGCATCTAGCTGTTTCCCCTTTAGTTCAGGAACAAAGAGGGGAAGGCTGCTGGTATCATTAAGTGGGCCAATGGGAATGATAGTTGTCTGGTTATCGGTGATCCAGGTAGCCAGACTTGCAGTATCACAAGATTTTCAGGCTGTGTTAAAGTATTTGAACACCTGCCTGCAGATTCTTTAAGCAGAGTTCTGCTTTTTAAATTGTAACACCTAAGTCTATTTTGGTTTTGCTTCTAGCTCAGCTATAACCATCTTTGACAGGGTACAATAAAAGGAGGGAGAAGCATTTTTGCAACCATTTACACTTATTCACATGGATTTGAAATTAAAATTGTTACTCATTCCAATGCTAGGGCTACCCAATCCCCTGTACTCTTAAATGTCAAATTCTAGTCCATTTAGGAGACTGAATTTAAGTGGTTACTACTCCCTTTAGCAGCAGTTAATGTACCTGACTATGTGACCTCACTATGTCATCTTGCTACAAGTACCACTGTGCTAACAGTCCTTGAGCAGTTGTGGCTGTGGGAATTTAAGTTCATCAGGCTTTCAGCATTTCAGGCAGCTGGAAGCTCCTGGCTGGTGTCTGTTCAGGCAGGCCAGTTAAATTCCCAAATTCCCTTCACCTAAGCATACCTGTGGGCAGGCTGAACACTGATTAGGACAGGTGGGTGTTCCATTGTTCTAGTGAAGTTGGTTAATTCATGTCAGTTGGTTGATTTGTGGCTGTTGATCTTCAGAAGAGCCAAAGATGTGCAGAGAACATAGGGAAAAAAAAACCTATATACACTGAAACAAGTACTGGGTTTTCTTGCACTGTTTTTGTTTAAAGAAAAAAAGTTGGATTTGAGTGATTATATGTTTTCAGTGGCAGTTAGTTAGCCTGTCACTAACTGGAATAAAAGAAAGGGTGGAGCTGAGAAAATAGGGAGAAGGTGGTGGTTTGGGAAGTTCAGCAGATTCCTTGGAGTAGTTGCAGGGAAAAACTTCAAAATTATAAAAGTGGCTGCAGAGAGCCTCTTTTCCACAAAATATTATTTTAATAGGGCACAGCTGCTTTTTTTACAAGTATTGGTGTCCTGCTCTCCTGTCTTAGTGTGCAAGATGTGTGGCTGGATAGCAACTTATTTTTCTTTTTTGACTGGTAAAATTCTGGTTTCAACTGTGCTGAGTATGCCATAGTTTTGCAAAAAACCCCTGTCCTCTCAACATATTATAGGGAATCACAATATTTTTGGCTCTGTCACAGATGGCCTGTACAGTCAGATCATTTAAAACTCTTACATCCTTTATACTTCCCCTTACAGAAGGGGAAAACAAATGCTTACCTATTCAAGTAAGACTAAGAAATTTTGAGAAATTTGGGTGAACAGAAACAGCGGTATTGACATAACATCGCAAGTCCTTGAATGATAAAGATGTATTGATGTATTTATTTCTGCAGCTGTTTTGTAGACATTACTTGGCTTTGGACTACCTGGTGTGAGGAGTAATTTTTCTAGTTATTGTAGCACAGAACTCGGCACAGGAGGTCAAAGCTACCTCTAAATCTGGGTAAATAAGGTCCATGCACATTAAATAGCTGCTGGCAATTAAGAGCAGGCTAGCCTATGAGTATGGAGCTTTCCTGATTAGCTGGGAAATACTCTGAAAATTATTTTGGAATGGAGAAGTTAAATGAGGATTCTTGCTGCTCTTCTGTCTTTGCATCATTTAGGTGTGAAAACACGACTTTTAAGACAACCAGCAAAATAAGGGTGCTATCACCTGTCCGTAGCAGCAGATATTGCTGCTTCTAACAGTAGTTTCTCATGATATATTCACAGGAGAGACATGGGATAACAGCTCTTCTATTTGGTTTCCTCTTACGTACTTCGTATGTACTGCAGCAAAAAGTCAACCTTTCTCCATATGTGTTAGGTCAACTATTTGCTTCTTAATTGTCTCTGCTGGAGAATTAAGTCTGAATGCCAGGAAAATATTTGAAAATTTACCTGTACAGTCTCTTATAAAAATCAGTTGCTGACTTCAGATATATCCCTTTTATCAGAATTTTTTTTTTTTTCATTTTGCCTGTTGATAAGAAGCCCGTGGAAAATGACTGCCAGTAGAGTTGGTATGTCTTATTACTTTGGAACCCAGTAAGATTAATGCTTGCTGCATCTCTGTTGTGGGAAGTCTCTGAGCTGAACTGAGCAGTATTTCAGTACTTTTAAGAAAGCCAGTGATTAATATTGTATTGATTTAATGCTTTGTTTTTTGGTTTGTTATTTGGCTTAAAATACTGCCACATCAATGGATGCTAAGCTATAATCTAAGTATAATGAAGAGAGGATGTTTTTTATTGACACATGAAAACTCCATGATCTGTTTTTATGGGAAGCATTACAGTCTTGGATTCAGAATGAATTGAACATTAGTGCTTATTTCCATTTTGAGCTTTATTTCAGGTTTTCAGGCTTAATCCCAAAGTGTGGTGATGCAAAGGTAAAAAGATAACAGACCATCTTTGTTTTCCAGATTGCTGAGAGACTGGATGATAGGCCTATGAATTTATTTTGCTTCTCACTCTCTGTTTTTGCAGGGTCTAAATCACAAAACTGCTTGTGGAACACCATTATCGGTGGGCTGACTGGCAACCTCAAGGAAAGGTCAAAGCCGACCATCATCAGTGACCCTAGACCTCCTGAAGAAATCTTAGCAGATGAACTACCACCAGTGGACAGTCCTGAGGCGTTGGTGAAAACATCTTTCAGGTTTGATGGATATGAGTTTACTTTGTTTATCCTGAGAGGGTGTCTTTTTAAGATTAAGTCTGCAGTGTGGGTTTGGTGGGAGAAGTCGATACTGAAAGATTCTGCCATGCTGTGTATCTTCGTACTGAACAGGAGTGAAAAAAGAGGTCCATACATAATACTGGCTGGACTTGTCTTTCACTTCTCAGCTCTCATTAGCCTTCTTCAGAGATTATGGACTAGACAGATATAAATACTGTAACTAGTCAAAATGGTCGATAAAGACAGCTCATTATATGAAGATGTCTTTGAAGGTTGGTATTGTTTCATTTGAAAGTGGTTTAGTGATGAAGACGTGCATTTTAGGTCAGATGATGTTCTTTATTGATACAAGGGAGACCTAAGCCTTTTTCTGTGGATGTAATGTCTTGAGAACTGTCTAGCATTAATTTATTTTGTCAAGGAGAAGGATTCTGGCCAGGGGCTTGCAAGCAAGCAATTGCTGCTGTTGTAAAGTGCATAATGTATCTATTGCTGGGCTTTCCTCTCTTTTATTTAATCATGTGGACATATAGTTGTCAAATGTTTCTTGAAGGCATGTTTTCTGCAAACAGTTTTCTCAAAATGAGGTAAAATAGAGAAGCCATGTGTGTGCAGTGGATCTCTGACCAAAATGTGAAAATTGGTGTGCCCAGCAAAACTGAAGGGAGTGGCAGATTGATTTTTTTCCAAGTGTTTTTTTAAAACTTCTTTTGCTGTTGTTGAAAAACTGTGCTTTACTTTTATATTCAACACAACATGTGTGCAAGCATAAAATGGTTTTTGCTTTGGACGAATTTCTCTGACTACAGTGATGTTGGTTATATCTCAGTCTGTCAAACTTATTTCAGTCTTCATATAATCATTATTTTGAAGGTACTTATATAAGTCATTATATTAGGTAGTAATTTCAGATATCTTATTTATACTGCTTGACATTTAAAAACATATTACCATAAAGTGAGTTTATGTCAGTCTATATAAATAAATCCTGTAATTCCATAGCACATTTTCATTCTTTAATATTTCCATTGAAATGATTCAGGACAAGTGTTTCAGAACGTGGATCCTCCTTTTATGATGAGCCACGGTATTTAATGGCTTTTAAAGACTTTGTGTCTCTGGTATTTAAAATCTGTAATTTCAAGAGATCTAACTCTTTTTCAGCTTTTACTTCTCATAACAAATTCTGGGTAGCAGCGATCCTTCCATTGCCATCATCAAGATAATTTCAACCATTTTATATGACAAAATAGTGTCACTGCATTTCAAATGGCATGATTTGATTATTTGAGTAGGGGTGACTTGGAAGAAGTGAGCTTGTATGTAGCATAATAAGGACAGATGAGTTGGAAAATGTAGTTTGGCAAAGTAGTTTAGCTAATGCAGTTTAAATGGCTTTATAAACTTTACAGAACCTTTGTATTTCATCAGTATAGAAATTACTGTACCATGTGGCATTTTGGTGGGCTTTTATAAATGGAAATCCAAACAAATTGTTGTTACAGAGTAAATTGTAACTGTCTAGTTTTATAAAGTAAGGAAGCCCCATGCGTCTTTAGGAGCTATGCAGAAGAGTGGAAGATAAGTGAGTACAGTGCAATTACTGTCTAAAGACATGAGAAAATAAAAACATTGTGGTATTTTTATTCAGTTTGGGATCATGTTGATATTATGGTGCAAACCTGGGCTTAGGAGACAGTAGCATCTTTTTTATGCCGGGTCACATGTTTGATTCATCAGGGTCTTCTGTGGGTCGTGATCTTCAAGTGCTTCCTTGACAGAGTTTGACTGGCAAGCATGGGCTTTCCTTGTTTCTGGTTTACTAGACACTAGTGGAAGATCTTGCTACCCTGTTGCCTTTTGAGGAATGAAATGTGATTCACAAGTTGTCTAGTCCAGTATGTCTTAATTAGGAATCTGGTGGCTGAATCTCAGGGGGGGTGTGTATGTGGGGGGGGGGGCAATGCTGGGCTTGTATAACCTGATTTTACAGACAAGAACCAGGCCTTTTTATTTCTAAATGTGACTGCTACAGACTGTAAAATGCAGCGACTCCCTTACTACTTGTGATTCACTGCTGGTAGAGCAGTGTATGGCAATACTATCCCTTTCATGCATAGTTAAAAAGAAAATCTCTCTCCGGTGTCAAATGAGTCACACTTCCTTGTGATTGCATATCTTTTAATGTGAATATATATAAGCTGCATGAAATCCCCGTTGCTACCTCTTGTATTAGATCTTGTTTTCTACTGTGCAGTACTTATTGTTCTGCAGCTTGGAAAAGTAGGAAGAGATATATATTTGATTTTGTTCAACATCTAGATATGAGCTTGTAATGCTTTTAAACATAAAAGGAGGAATATGATTATTTCAGTCATTTCAGTGATACTTTTCCTGCAGTAATAATTCATCTTTAAGATATAAAGCAAAAACCAAATGAAACCAACCCCCTCTCTACACCCCAAATGACTATAGTGCCTGATCTCTCCTTAATTAAAAAGTGTTCTGATGGTCTTGGTTTTCTTATACAATTATTTTGCTATGTCTTTTCTGAAGATACCAAGAACAAGCATAAGACTGGTCTAAACAAGGTTGAGTACCTTTCTAAAGAGAGAATTGAAAGAGGTTGCAGTATCTTCTTGTTTGAAGTATTGTGCGGAGTCAGCAGTTATAAATAATTTTGTGTCTTGACTAGTTATACTACTGCAGTGCTTAAAATATAGATTTTAAGATCCATTCTCACTGGCATTTAGTCTATTTGTCTAGGAAAGGCAAGGGAGGCCTCAATTTGAATTGCGTTTGAAAATACAGTGCAATATGAAGAATGACAAGAAAAAATTAGGCACAGAAATGATTAGCTTCTTGGCCCACACTTTATGCAACAAATCTGATATACCTGCTATCTTTCTTTGCACAAATATCTAAGTTCACAGTTATAGGAGCTGCGATCACTTTCTTTTTGAATAGCTGTGCGTGGGTCAGCATCCGTGTGTGTACAATCGTTGCCCGTGGCTGTGGACTGAGGCCCAGGAATATTAGGTGGTGGATGTTTGGCCTTGTCAGGGCTGCGGGATCTGGATATTGGCTGGAGATGTCAGCGGTTGCCAACACTGAAGTCTGTAACTCAGAAACTCTCTTCCTAGATCTGCTTTTTAATCTGCTAGGTCCCTGTAATGAGCAGTGGCGCTATTGGTAAGAATTAACAGTGGTCATTAATGAGCTCTTAAGGAGGCTGTGTAATAACTTTACAGCCTGCTTTAGCTTCTGCGTGCAGCTCCCTGGCAGCACTACCCAAGCAGATGTTTTGTTAATGCCTGGCTGGCACCCACCAGGGGGAGCAGAGAAACAAGAGACAGGTTTGAGTCCTCGTCTACAAATACCACCTAGAAGTTTGTGGAAGTGCTTTATGTTGGAGGATACGAGAGAAACTGCTGCATTTGTTCCCAGACTGGAATGAATCAAGTCACTAGGGTGGTACTGCTCCAGCTGAAAATTTAATGTGTCCAAGATGTCATGATTTCTTCTAGATCTGTTTGGTTTTGATGTACGGGAGAGATGGAGTGTTGTTTGGAGTCTGGAGACCTGGGACACTGCATTGGGGTGTATGACACTGGTGGTGCTCATGGGATGTAATGGCTGTGCTGGATCTTGTGACAGAAGAGATCCCATGGTACAAGGTGACTGAGACATCCAGAGAAGAATGGAGATGCTCATCTGAGACAAAACATTCAGTGCAACCTCCCATCCTGGTCCAGGCCCTGCATGACAGCTAAAGTTGGTCTGGAATCGCAGAACAGTCCAGCTGGCTCTATCTAGCACGTGGGGACTTGGGGTGGGAGTGTTTCCAAAGTGATAAATCAGGGTAGCAGGCAGCTGAACAGTCAGCAGATGAGGCAAAGATCCTCTGTGCTGTACCAGACAAGCCTTACTGGATACCTATGTAGCTAGGCTGAACTAGGAAGTGATATATATCATCTGTTACCGAGGCCATATGTCCTGGGAAGCAGAAAGGCAGATTTAGTTCCTTCAACATCACAGGGTTTTTAAGCTCAAGGCTTGCATGGGTTCTTAATTTCTGTCACCTTTCAAAATATTTCCAGTTTTTAGCTTGAGGCTGGAACACCCCTGTGTACCTCAATAGCTGCTCTTCCTATGTCAGCTGCAAAGTTTCTTTATCTTTCCAAGGACAGTTTGATTTGCTTTCCTTATCTGCTTCTGTGCTGCTTTGGGAATCTTAAATCACACTGGCAGCTAATCTTGTATTTCTGGTTGGGTCACGGGTGATGTAAACTCTTGCTCTTGCCAGCTACTGTCCACTTGGTCTACAGGATAGAGGTGATACTCCAGTGCTCCAAATGCAAAAATTTCAGTCACAGTGCTTTGTGCTGGGAGTCAGCTCACAAGCCTCAATCGTGTGGGTCAAGGTGGTATCCATGGGAATAAGGGATATGAGCCTGCCTTCCCTCTGCCTTGTCTGACTCAGAGCAAGAGCCCATCTCCAGACACATGGCAGAGAGGGACCTGCAGGACTCCTCCTTCACCACCTCTCACATTTTGACATTCTCTGGGCAGCACCAAAGCTCGTCTGTAGCTACCTAAGCTCGTACGTGAGGTCTGAAAATCAGAGAGGGAGGTGATGCTGTGCAGGAGAGCCATGACCATGACTGCAGAAGAGCAGCAGTTGAGGGCTAGTTGTGCAGAATAAAGTCCTCCCTCCCTCCCTCCCCTCCTCCCTCCCTCCCCTCAGTATTTGTTTATGGCTTTTTTAATTTGGATTTTCTTGTTTTTTAAAAAACACACAGAAAGATGAGATGAGTCTCACTTGCCCTAACTTGTTTTTAAAAAAAAAAAAAAAAAAAAAAGACTGCACAAGGCTGGAAACATGAAAGACACTTTCTCATTGTTTTTTATACTGCAGATCCAGGTCTCACTAAACATTAAAATGTAAGCAGTCGCTTGAAAAACCACTCTTCTCAACATCTTTCTCAATCCAGACTTATTATAAGGCACTTGCATTAAACTTAAATTCATCTGTGTTCTGTTCAAACCTGTTGCTTATTCCAGTTATTTATTGATTCTCATTACAATGAATAAGAAGTGAAAAGTGTTCTGTTCATTAAGGAAATGGCTCCCACATTATTTGTCTCTCTTCTCTCTTCTTTTAATTGTGCCTCCCTTCTAGGTGCATGTTACACTTTATGAGAGCTAGGCACTCATTTCTTGGTAGATTGAGATTTATGAGTCAGAGGGGGAATGATCAGAGGAGAAAGATTTATACCAGTTACTGTTCAAAGGCTGCATTCTCTCGCTCTTTGCGTATATCCACACGGGTCCAAGAGGAAGGTGTTTTTTCAGGCAGTTGAAAGAGAGATGGAGTTCTCTCTTTTTTTTTTTTTTTTCCCTTTTTTTTTTTTTTTTTAATATCACAGTCTCCTTGTTCTTCATAGGATAGATGTATTATTGATGACAAGCAAACCCAGCGATTCTGTCCCAGTAAATATCAGACACTTCAAAAGATCCAAGTTAAGAAATTCAGATGGACTGTGGGTGTCCTAACAGAGCTGTGCCTCTGAAAGGCAGGGAAGAAATCCACTTCTACAATGGGAAGGAGAGTTTTAACTGAAGCTTCATGGATAAACAAAGTCCTGGCGGTAAAGAAGTCCTGCTTTGAGGACTGACCAATGCCTGCCCTTGACTACACTCCTCTGCCTGACATACATCACCTGAACCTTGTACCACGATAGACTCCGAGCATTTGTTTTGCAGCTGTGCAAGGCTTCCAGTTCTGGCTTTGTAAGCCCCCAGATCACCCCCAGTCCTTGACATGACCTACACTAGCCCCCACCACACACAGAGGGTAGATGTATTTTTAAATCCAAACGTGGTATACCTGTACAACCATGTGAGTCTCCAATACCTGTGCAGCTCTCACGTGGGTATACAAGTCTTTCCAGGGGTCATGATCAGTTGCTTGGCTTACTGAAGTTGCCAGCCCAGTCTTCCTTGCAGGTTTATAGAAGAAACTGTATATGGGCAGGGAGTTGTATATAGGAAAATACATGAATTTAAAGGTAGTCTTTATCTTGATAAGGAAACATTTAATAATGCACTATTTAGTTATCTCCACGATGAGAGCTAATATTAATACCAAACTGAGATGCCTTGCAGTTCCCATTGACATAATTTTTAGCCTGGTTTCATAAGGAAAACTGGCTATCCTTTCCCTAAGGCAATTGCTGTTATGTCTCTCGGTCAGCCTTCCCATTAACTTCCTAAACATAGCTGAACGTGATCAATAGCTTAACAGGACCGTTACCTACCGGGTAACCGGGTCACAGAATGTGTCGCTATGGGGAAGGTAGGGAAGATGTAAAAAACAAGATGTGTAAGAAACCAGTCATAGCTTATGTTGCAGCTTTAAATACTCTAATTGGTGCTAATGAAAGGTATTATTGCCACTACTATTATGCTGTAAATCATACCTAATTACCCTGGTGGAGTGGACTACATATCCTATTCTGGTAGATAAAGTGAATTATATGCCATGACCCCTTCCCCTCCTGCCATGTGGTTACACCCAGTGGGTCTTTCTGTGCACATGCAGAGGTCCAGGATTTCCTGATATGAACTGACTGTCATGGAGTGTCACCTAATGGGGACGAGCAGCTGGATTTTCAGGCAAAATAGCACTGGAAAGGTGCTGGTGGGCAGCTGGCCTATTCCTCTAACCTGCAGTCTGCACCTGAAGGGCACTTGGGAGGAGGGGAGGGGATGTGGGCTCTGGAAGAGATTTATTGTCCTGGCGGTCTGTACATGTCCTGTGGGCCGTAAGTTGTTCATCCTGTTATTAAATTAAGGCTGTCATGGTATATATTTCATTCCCAATGAGAAAATGGGATAGTGGCTTTCTTACTCTTGGCAGTCAGAGAGTGTGATGAGCTGAGATAAAAGTCTTTGACTAATCAATTGCTGAAGCTTTATCTTGAGTTCTTTAATTTGCGTAAGCAAGAAACATTAAAAAGTCACTCAAAGGAAATTCCAGTACAGTTTCATCTGCTTCTAAACAGCTGGCTGATGTCAATGAAGTTAAGTGGTATTTTATATAGTGATGTTGTCCTAAAGGATGTGGTAAAACATTCTCCAGATCTGATCTCATCGGGGACAGATTTGGTTTGCTTTTGAGACCGCAAAACCTGCAAGTAAGTGTTCAGGAATATTTTGAAGTGAATAACAACAATAATAATCATGAAATTGCCCAAAATAATCTTAAGACTGATGGATAAGACTTTAATCTTCACTAATGTCCTGCATTTCTTAATGTGAAGAGCTTTGAAGCAGGAGGAAAGAGGGATACTTAGCTCCAGTTAATTGAATCTGACAATCAGATCTGGAGACAAAACTGTGTTCTATCTTGGGAAAATACTATCCATTTATGCATTGAAATACAAATTTGAGATTTTTTCTTTTTTCTTTTTTTTAATGAAACCCAAGAGAGAATCTCCACTCAACGTTTGCCTGGGACACACTGGAAATCCCCATACCTGTTACAGGTGTCACCCATCCAATGGATAGAATTGTTGATTCCCATGGGAACGCTATTAATACCAGGCTATGGGTTGCTCAGAGTCACCTGTTTGCACCTCCTGCTCTGTGTGTATCTCTTTTGATGCTTTCTAGCGAAGATTTTGTCTGGTTTGCCTCCTCATGCAAAATGATTTTTGGTAACTGCCATACCTTGCTGGAAATTCTTTTGCCAGAAATTTGCAGCCCAGCCTACCAGTGACTTTGCAGACATGTAGCCACATCTAGGTAAGTAAAGCTGCTTCGAACTGTCAACACCCCTTACCCACATAGCTTGCTAATGGCTGTTCTTTATCTCTTTTTGCATGTTAAGCTGCCTGCTGGCAATTTCTAGAAACTATTTTATGTAATAGAAAGGTCTCATTTGGAAATTATCACACTATCCATCTGAGTACTCAGCACTTGCTGATGTCAGAGCCATGGTGTCTGTAGTTTGCAGATTGGGACATTTATTTTTAGTTCCAATAATTTTTGGATCTGAATCTACTGAAGTGTTCACAGCAAGACTGCTAAAACTATCATGTGTTACTTGGTTTCCATCTGAACTTTATAAATTGATCTAAACTTTATAAATTGACTCAAGTTGTTTTGAAACCAGGCCTATAGTCTAAATTTGCTGTCAGTTCTGCTCTTACTCTGGCAAAAAGCAATCTTATATCTTCTTTTGGTGGAAAGGCCTTCATTTTGAGGTGTGGAAAATGACCCAGGAAAATAGGGGCTTTGGGTCCCCATTTGTGCCCACTGATTCCTTCTGTTACATATGTACCTTTGACCTGTCTCCTCTTTCATGTGAGCACTTAGAGTTCCTCGTCAGAGCAAATTTTCTCTCCGCTCAGCTGAAAAAGGACCGGACCTGAAGTTCTGTTTCTTTTAAATAACAGCTACCGAAGAGCGTTTATTGGAGAAAGGAAAACTGTGAGAAGCTTATTTTCCTTCTTCCTAAGTGATGTGCGCAAGCCTCATTTAGATCAGTGTGAGCATCTGTAGATGCAGTTTCTAAGATGAAGATAACATTTCTATTCTCAGTACTTAGAACCTCAAGATTGATTTTTGTCATATAATTGTCACCACCAGTATCTGCTCCTGAATCAAAAAGATGCTTGTTATCCTCCTGTCTTCTTGTAGCAGTTGTAATTCAGCCTGCCCTGATTCTGAACAGTGTTATTCATAATAAAGTGATATTCAGATTCATTCTGAAGATGAGATGTTGAGAAAATTGTATTCCTCTTAAGGTACTGCACCTCCTTTTGAGGGCTGCTTCGCTTCATAAATTGTTTTAAAGTTGCTCATAATATAATTATCCACAATGTCAGCAGTACTTAAAGAATTACAGAGTGTAGTAGTGTAAATACAGTGAGCCAAGTTTGGTGTAAATCGGCATAAAAGTTGACTTCTGTGGATTTACGCTGATTTACTGCAGCTGAGTTGGTGGCATGATACTTCAAAACAGTGCTTGTCCATGGAAATTTGCATATTTGTTGTTTGATGTTATAAATCTGATAAACTTGGCAGAGTGCTTTTGCTGAATCATGAGCGACGCTGTCAAATAATGTTAATCAAAGTGGCTTGGGCTAGATACAGCAAATTCCCCTCTTGAGGAATGCCCACTGGCTTTCACAAAAACTCCATGAAGCTTGCAAACTTTGAATCAGTACAGCCTTTAACAGTTTAGCTTTTTTCTCCACTGCTGTAATGCTGATTCTAATGTAGCCAAGGCTTTTTCTGAGCATCTGAGGATGGCAGTGGCAAGCCCTGACCTGAAACGTAGCTTTTCTTTGTGGTGCTTGGGCTTTACATATTTGCTCATTGCATTGGTTCTCAAAAAAAAAAAAAAAAAAAGTATTTACTGCTTTTTAACTTCATAATTCATTATATAATATAAATAATTGTGTTATCTTGACATATCAGCTCTTGTGCTAGCAAAACTGTTCTCATTTCTTACAAAAATTACTCATTGGTGTCGACAGAATACAGGCTCCTTAGTTTTGTGCTGCAGCAGAATATCAGCCATGTTACTCTCTGTTAAACTAATTTTATTTTTTACTGAACTGAGGTTAAACTCAGAGTTCTCACTTTCTATATGTAATTCTTTTTGAAGCAGTTGTACAATAATTAATGAAAACTTTATATTAACACAAATTGATTCAATATATTTTATGAAGATCAGTTTTTTCCCAGCATGGCTGTGTTATGGCTTATACAACTATGATTTATGCTGTTTAACCCTCAGCAAGTTTGTAGATTAAAAAAAGGAGCTCAAAGCAGGGGGAGTGGTTGGTAGACCACTGGCTGTGCTGCCATCCGGAGGGACTTCCACAGGCTGGAGAACTGGGCTGACAGAAATCTCATGCAGTTCAGTAAGGGGAAGCACAAAGTCCTGCAGCGTGGCAGGGAAGAACCCCATACACCAGTACACGCTGGGGGCTGACTGACTGAAAAGCAGCTTTTCCTGAGAAGAACCTCGGGGTTCTGGTGGACAACAACTTAGACCATGAGCCAGCAATGTGACCTTGCAGCAGAGAAGGCCAACAGCATCCCAAGTGGCATTAGGAAGAGTGTTACCTCTGCTCAGCACCGTTGAGGCCATATGTGGAGTGCTGGGTCCAGTTCTGGATTCCTCAGTACAAGAGAGACAGGGACATACTGGAAAGAGTCCAGCAAAGGACCATGAAGATGATTAAGAGACTGGAGGATCTGACATAGAAGGGGAGGCTGGGAGAGCTGTGACGGTTCAGCCTGGAGGAGAGAAAGCTTGGGAGGAGCTTATCAATATAAATACGTGATGGAAGGGAGCGCACAAGATGGGGCCAGGCTCTTCTCCGTAGTGCCCAGTGACAGGACAAGAGGCAGAGGGCAAAAAAATGAAATACAGCAAATAGCATTCAAATATAAGAAAAAGCTTTTTCTTTTCTTTTACTGTGAGGGCGGTCGGACACTGGCACAGTTTGTCCGGAGAAGTTGTGGAGTCTCCATCCTTGGAGATATTCAAAATATGACTGGACACAGTCCTGGGCAACCTGCTATAGCTGACAGTGCTTTGAGCAAGGGGGTTGGACTAGATGGTCTCCAGAGGCCCCCTCCAGCCTCAGCATTTCTGTGATTCTGTGGTGGGAATGGTGAAGCTGAAACAAAACCCTGTGAGTAAAACCCCAGTGTCTGATCTGCACTGCGGATCTGCTATCTGCATTGCAGATTTTTGTTGCATCGTCTGCACACATCTGCTGCACGGAACTCCCTCTGACGTCAGTATGAAGTAGAGGTCTGCAGTGCAGATTCAGGACTGGGATTTTTCTCTGGAGACTTTCCCCATCTGTGTTTGAGACAAACCAGAATAATATGTTTTAACTTTTTTCCTATGTAAACTGAGTATTGTGTGAATGGAGTCTTCCATAGACAAGTTTATTAAAATGCAAGATTCATTTCCCAGTCACCAAAAGAAAGTGGCACTGAGTTCACAGCTCATGTAGGTGATAGGAAGAAGAAACTCATGTGACGAGATACTAATACAGATCCTCAAATGTAATTTGCATTTGTCTGAACAAGTTTCCTCTAAGAAGGGAGGGGAAGTGCAAATGACAGAGGCAACTTTAGAGAACTGGTGAAAACTTTTTCATCAGTTCATCATGAGTTGGGTAATGGTCTTAGTGAGTTTATTTGTAGCCTTAGAAAACATTAGTTCATTTCCAGGGTCAGCTGAATGCTTTGATCTGTCTTGAGTCAAAGCCTTGTAACAGAGGTTACTGCTGGTTGCTTCTGCAGAAGCATTTCCGTGGGTCCTGCTGAGCTTCCTCTAGGTCTTCAAAAATATTGCTTAAATATTTATCTTCACAGAGACTAAGGTGTCATCTATTTTTAACCAGTACTCTCTACTAGTGTTGATTTCAATAGGGAACTTGGCCTAAAATACTACATGGGAAATTTTCTAATGTATTTCTTTTGGCACTGAGATGAGACAAAGTGATAGAAAAGCAAATAAACCCATTCTCTCATTGACCTTTCAATTGCTGAACTTGTGTGTCTGTTGATGTGCAAAATGTTATTATACTTTTTTTGTCTTGTCAAAGCTAAAGTCATCTTAATGACACTCATCTCTCCCCAGACACTCTGTCGGGAGCTACCTGTTAAATACTCTCAGTAGCTGGCTTCTAAAATTCTCTGGTTTTGTTTTGTTTTGTTGGCCCAGGCATGGCCTCAGATGTGAGACCAGATTCTCTGCCAGTTTTATCCATGCAGTTTTATTAGAGAACCTGACTTTAGCAGAGCTCTACCAGTATATGCCTGAGGCAACTAAAGTGTTGCAAGCATCTGAATGACATTAGCTAATTGAATGCAATTCAGATGGAGAGAAAGGTAATCAATCAACCAGTTTTCTGTTCTCTTCTGAGTATCTTCATACTTCTGTGGGAACTTCAGGGAGTCTGGTGATAGAAACAAAGCACCAAAAGCTAACTTCACGCAAAATTTCTGATAGATAGCATGAATAATGACCATCTCTGTCTCATTTTTGTAAGAAGAGATACTTTCTGGGAAGAGGGTGGAAGAAACAGGCTTGCTATCTGACCACATTGAGATAAATCCTGGCTTTGAACTCAGAGACAAAATGCTGGCTTTTAAGGGCCAAGTATGGGCAATTTTCAGAGTATGCCCCCATGGCCATTGCTCCGGTTAGAGAACTGCATCCATGTTCACGCTGTTTGACATCCCCAGTGCAGAAGGACTGAGTGCTGCGAGGGAAATACTTGCTGTTCCACAGCACCTGACTATGGTCTACCTGGTCTTGGCGAGCATTTGTGCCATACCTGACTTCTCCATAGCCATGTGGACCCCAGGGCCACTCCACTGTTACCTTTATAAGTGGCTCTGCCCAGTGTCCTCCTTAGCTGTTCTCTAATGACCATGAAGGGATTATTTTTCACTGTGATGTTACTAGCAAGACAGGAAAGGCAGGAGGGTTTCAGCTGTTTTGTGAGGGCCTTAAGACAGCCAGAGCTGCAAGTCAGAGAGCTGAGGTGACCTCCTCGTGGTCCTGGATAGCCAGCTGGTTCACATGCAGGGGTCTAGCTCCTGTGCCAGTTTTATGTCGTGGGGGGGTGGGGCTGGGGGTGTTTGTGGTTTCTTTATTACTATTTTTTTGCGATTCTTACTGAACAAAGGCCTGTCATCTCACACTGTTTCAGGTGGAGTGACACCAGCATCCCTTGATAGGACTGGATTTGCAGGGCTAGGCTGTGGGCTAAATGAGGTGGCAGCAAGTTTGGAATAGGGCCAGGTCTGCAACCAGCTGCCCCATCCAGAAGGATGGGGTGGTCATCATCCTCCCTCTGCATCAAACTCACGTTACCCTGTGGCTTTTCTAGCTTAGCACCAGCCTGTTCCTGTAGCCACCATCAATGTCAGAGTTGTTGGAGAGTGCACGTGGGTGAAAGCACAGCCATCTGGCTTGTCCTCAGTTTATCGATGAAACTAACAATTGCTTTCTGACAGAAAGCCATACTTGGCTGCACTGGGAATGTCCATGGGATCCCTGTCGTGTAGCATCTACTGGAGGATAGTGCCCATTGGTGTGGCACATATCATTTTCCTGGGATGACTGCCATAAACATTTAATTTATGCTAGCATCACTGATCAAGTCTGTGATTTCTCCATGTTTTGGGCCTTTTGTCTGGCCCAGACTTGTAAGCAGTTAAGTCCCAGGTATTAGTTTAGTCTTGTGAAGCCCAGTGGCAGTTACCTGATCATAAACAGCCTTGCTTGGTGCCCATGTTGAGATGACATCATGACTGGTTACTGTGTGGCATGGTTGCGTCTAGTTTTCTGAGTCACACTGGCTATTGCATCATGCTGACCTGGCCATGTAAATACAGTATTTTGGGCTATGCCCATTCTCCAGGTGTACGTTGACTAGCGATGCTTCAGGTGGCTTGAATCCAGAAGATGCATCCAAACGATATATGAGTGCAGACTGGAAAGTGCATCAAAAGTCTAATGTTTTCAAAGTGTTACTGCTTGTTGAACAAAGCCTGGTGCCTTGCTGCAGCCTGGGCACTGTGGACATATGACCAACTTAGCCTGCAAAGAGGCTTTGACAAGATAGTCTCAATATAACCAATGGGGAGGTTAGAGAGGATTGCTGGGTTCATTTTATATACATTTTGTGAAATTTCTTCTCAGCTTTACTCTTCTTGGTCATATATTCTTAAAATAAAACTCTAAGAAAAAAAAATTAAAATTTCTGGCTCTGTAGTTTCCAGGCAGCATGGACTATAAAATGAAATAACCCAACTGTATATTTAGAAGCATGCAAGTAAATGTCTCGTAGCTAAACTTGATATAAAGGTACAGTTAATTGAAAGTAGAATGTTAACACTGAGAATAATGCTCTACTTGTTTCCCATTTCACAAGGTAGAAAATATACTTTAGTTAAATGAAATTACAATGAAAATCATTATTGTTTTGTACTTCTGAGGAAGACAGTAAATATTGGAAATTTCTTAGATGATTTTGGAACTTTTTTCTATAGTGGGTGTTCTTTCAATTTTAAAACATTTTCATCAGAATTTTTTAGTGCCTCTAAAAAAAATAATAATGATGTAGGAAACTAGCAACATTAGATTAAACAATTGCCAATTAAATCAATCTCACTAGTGCAAAGTGCACAGTGCAAAGCAGCATGAAAAAAATGCATAGGGAAATGGTAAAGCATGATCTTCAGAATAATTTCTTTGTGGTTTTTACATCCCTGTTTAGTGGCTTGTCTTACTGAACAGTAATGTAAGGAGCCAGCTTTGCAAAGGACCTTCCTTACAACACTCTCCTCGGTATACCTAGTTTGTGACCGCAAAAATGGGAATGCCATGGAAAGGCAAATGAGAGCAGATGGGTGGTATTCTGTGTGTGTGCATGTGTAGACAGGGAGAGCCCTGGGCCATTTCATGAATGTCAGCTCAGCTCAGAGATGCTCGTGGTCCTCCAGGATAACTCACGCCTGGATTGTCTTCCCTCTTCAAGTGCTCTCTCTGTGAGAAGCCTGAAAAAGGTGGCATATCTTGGAAAAGTAGGGTGTGTGGTACCAAGTACCTGCTTTTTTTCACTCTGATAGAAGTGAGGAAGATAGATCTGTCACAGACTTAAGCCTGCTTTCCTCTCTAGTCTAAGCAAGTGGAAATTTTGCTCCTTTCAGGGCAGTATCATAGGCTGACACCTGTGAACACACCGCAGCAACTCAGCCAGGTTGGAAGCCTGAAAACATACTGAAGGACAAAACTTAGCTGCTAGAAGAAGCATTAGAAACTGGCAGTGAAATTGGTCATGAATAGGTCCAGTGAAGATCCAGATATGTTGTGCTCAACTCCAAGGAGATGCAGAAACCACAGCTGAATATTAAGCTAAAAGGGGAAAAGAGGAGGGAAGACCAAAAAAAAAAAGCATACTTTGGAGGAAAGCACATATTTTTCACACTCGTGTAGAATATGGGAAGTTGGTTTCAAATGTTTTGTTGTTGTCATTACCATTTTGGTATGAACAGTTCATGCTGCTACAGAAGAATCACAGTTAAAACTGCTGGCAGTGTGAGGATGACATCCATGGCAGGAGGCAGGCCGTTCCCATATCTCTGTGTTGGCTCCTCACAGAGGGAGGCGGGCTGCCATGCTGCTCTGAGCACAGAGTTGGGTGGTTTTGACGCTGAAGGTCATGCCCAGCTCCTCTTTCATGTGCCACAGGTCTGTGACTAACTGCTGAGTGTAGCTGCACGTTACGTATATGCAACGGGAGATAAGAGGACTGTTTTGCCATGGCTCTACAAAAGCTGTGGATGAGAAGGTCTAATGACAGAGGAGTGATAGCTCTGATAAGCCAGAGCTCTGTGCAGTGTCTAATTTTAGTGTTTATCTGACCAGTGGGTAACTGGAAGTGTTGTCAAATGACAGATAAGACCCTAGAAACATGGACTGTGACCATCTTTTTATCATTAGTTGCAAGTAACCATGGGGATAGGCATCTAAGAGATCTGTTTTTGTTTTCCTGTTGTTCAGTTCAAGAGTGAAATCAGGAATAACTTCAAGTGAGAGTCAAACGGACTCCAAGCCTGTAGATGGAAATAAATTCAGGGACAGAGACTCTGACCTTGTCTATCCACAAAAATAGCAGTGAGTTAGAGATCAGTTTATTAACTCAGTACTTGCATCTGTTTAATTGAATTCAGTAACTGATGTGTTCAGCATTCCCTTTCTAGCACACCTACGTGGAGGAAGATGTTGTCATGCCAGTTCAGGCACTCGTGCAGCAGCAGGAAATCACAAATACAAAGCTGTCGTTCTCTTCCTTCACTTCCTGTAGATGAACATCTGAAGTAAGGCAGGGGGGCATCTTTCCACACTGCCATTCTCTGTATTTCCCTTTCTTCAGCCTCTTTCCATTGTACTTTAATTTTGTTCAGAAGTGGTTGGCTTGCCCGACACCCGACTGACGGTTGTTTTCTCATTTGCCCCTTGTCACTGCGGGAGCAGGCTTACTGTGATTGCTTTACTCACCACCTTAGGCTATCAACCAGCATTTGCTGAGCACTTATGTGCTTGCAGAGTTACAGTTGTCATTCTTTCCATTGTCCCCCAGTTCCTTTTTTTTAAAGCTTCGGTCACAGGGCACAGCCCTCACTATGAGTAAGCCTCTCTGAACCCTTCCCAAAATTCATCAAGAAAGCAAAGAAAGGGTCAATGAACAACACTGAGACAGAAAGAATTAAGTCCTGTCGGTTTATATTTAATGGTTGGCATTTTTTTGATTCAGAATTAAATACCCAAACCTTTTCTCATTTCAGTTCTTGGAAAGAGGTTTGCTGTAGCACAGACAGTTCGAATTTATTGTTCCCAGGCAAGAGAGGAGCCCTGTTGGTGGGAGAATTGTGGGGCTAGTGTAACACATCCAGCCTCCAGCTCACCTTCCCATTGTTCAGATGCCAGAATCTGTGATCAGTTGTGAAACACAAATACAGGCAACTTGGTGTATACATCTTCGTGGCACTTGCAAGGTGCCTACTGCTATGTGTTACTCTATTATATTTTGCTACCAATGTGATATTGCTGCTGAGATGATTCATCCTTGTGGAGAGTGAAATCAGATATGTAAAAAGTTAATTATTTGGCATGTGTTTGAATTACTACACTGACTTTTTAATGATGCTGTGAGTCAGATTCAGTGTGTTTGTCCTCATCTTCAGTGATCTGGACTTGGATGTAGTTCAAACTGCAAATGAAGGCTGTGGTCAACAGCCTTCTGGAAGTGGAGCTTTTTCTACAAGTGTACAAGTCTGTACAGAAAATGGAAATAACATTGACTTTCAAGATTTGTCTGGGTTTTAATGGAAGTTTACAATTCTGAAAAAAAATCTGTGTGCAAACATAACTCAGTTGAAATCTATGAGTGACTCCTAGGCTACATTAACAAGGGGAAGTTTGACAGAAAACGGTCCAAATTCATGCAAACTTTTTTTTTTTTTTTTTTTTTTTTACAAACTTCAGCAATCTTCTGGCCTCGTTAAGGTATCTTCCAAGATTTTTGGTTCCTGCAACAGAAAGTTTCCTTAGTCATCCTGAGACCTTTCAGACCTGGGATGCTCGGCTGAGCAATATTAATTGAGGAGTGAGGAGTTTTTGGAGTCTGCTATTAATAGACATGTACTAATAAGGTGGTCCGGGAGAATTTAATATTATATGAGGTTTGAAAAAAAAATCAAATAAAAAATATAAAAGAGGTTCAGGAGGGGAAAATATTGCTCAGATGAATCATTCTGATTTAGATAAATGGTTCTCATTCCACCTACCAAAATGCATAGTATGTGGATTAAATATTCAGAACGAGTAACTGTGAAGTAATGGACAAAACCTGACATCCACCTGCTGTGTCATTTCTACCTCTTAATGAACAGTAAATGATGCAGCTGCTTTGCCGCGCTGGGTGTATTTAGCTACAGAAATGGGGAGATGGCAATAGAGAGCTGTGATGAGGCTGTGGTAGGTTCTTGTTTTTAACAAAGGCTGTCAAATGTCACTATGCAATTTGTGATCATTTCAATAAAGGCTGCTTTTAGATTAAATACAGAGGGGAAACAGGTATGTCATGAGTGGCAGATTTATGCCTAAAATCCTCTACTTTTAAGAATGCAAGTGAAATTTGAGAACAAGTAATTCTTAAACCATATTTTACTCTGTCTACTGTAAGTTAGGAATAAGTAGATGTGTATCAGACTGATAAAAGAGAAGTCAGATCCTGTTACCTGGTTTTACTGAATAGTAAAATCAACCTAATCTATAGAATCTACATTGGTTCTCCTAGAGACAATATAGCTTGCTCTTTTCTCATCTGTATCAAGATGTTGTTGCACTTTTTTTCCCTTGATGGCACTTTTGTTGCCCAATTGACAGCTTAAGAAAATTTCTCCTCTAAGCAGGTTACCTGCAGTTTGCCAAGAGCAGGACTGAGGTTTGCATGGGAAATCATTGCAATTGTTGTTCCTTGCTGATTTTGTTTGGTGTCAGAGATCTTTGATGTGCTGGAGGTCTCAGTTTCAGGACAGAGTGACAATTAGAGCAGTCAGAAATGTCTTGCTTCTTTTGAGGTTCCTTGCACGTTGATGCAGCTCCCCAAACCTTTTCCAGAGGCAGCCAGCCACATAATTTGCTGGAAAAGCAATAAGGTAACCTTCAAGGTGCTTTCTACATTGCTTGTCTTCTCATATCTCTGAAAAGGGATTTGATTGTGAGGAAAAGAAAGTGTACTAGAAGCAGAGAACGTGTTTAATTTTTGTGTAGTTTTCAATACCACAGTTCTGTAACAGGATGGGATGGTGTGTCAAAGCCAGGGCAGATAAGATGTCTGTACACAAATTTCCTAATTTGTCTTCCTGTACAAGTAAGCCAGTAGTTTATAATGCACTAACGCAGCTGATGGTGATGAGCGATAAAGCCTTGTGTCATGGAGGCAGTAGTGTTTTGGGGTTGCCGTATTCCCCAGTGGAGATCTGCAAGTGCTGCAAAAGAAAAAAGCAACACAGAGAAAATGTAGGATGCTACCGATGTGCGGTTGTCCCAATGTGCTGAGAGCAGGGGCAGACTGTGAATTCTGTGTCCAGAGGGACTGTTTATTAAGGAGAATATGTACGATTTTTTTTGTGTATCCTTCATGTGTCTTAGATTACGTGGCTTTGCACGCTCGCAGCAGCGTAATTCCCCTGGGAACGTCCACCCAAGGAAAACCGATGGGGATGTGCAGACCTCTGAGGTGTCCTAGGAGTTGTGGAGTGGCAGGGCTGCAAGGCAGCAGGAGCATTGCTTTCCAACAGCATGATGCAGAGGCTGCGTGCGGTCATTTCAGAAACATAGTACCAAATTATCAGTCTTCCTGGGTAACAAGGCATCTGTCCCAAGCAGTATGAAAAATCTGTAGGCTATAGTGAGGCAGAGGAACAGATCTCCATAACCATACCTGCTCCGTGGGTTTTCCTTGTGGGCAACGAGAGGATATGCGTTGGCATTTGTTAAATCAGCAGTTTATACTTGTGTGTTTTTCCATCCAACCTGAATTTTCAGTCATGCTAAAGCATCTTTTTAACATCCCTGGCAACGTAAAGGAGTTCACATGGGCACATACTGGATTGTACCCACCTGGGGAACATTGTGCTTGGTGAAAGAGTGAGACACCTGTGATGTAAACCAGCACCAGACTGGCGGATTTACAGGGGATGTTTTGGAGTTGCACCTGTTTTAAAACTGAAATCAGTTGTTTGATTTGAGTTGCCACATGTTTAGAGATGGAAATACTGAGTACAGTGTAAAAACTGTTGGAATTACAGAAATGAAGAATTTCACCCAACTGGTTTACCAGTGAGAGATGTAAGGATAAAAATAGAACAAGTTGCAAATTAACCTATTAGCACTTCGTTGTACGCGTGAAGTAGACAAATCACTGATCCACCCCTGCTGATTCGGCTTTCTCTGAATACATGTACAAAACCTCAGCTCTCCAGAGTGTTTGAAAGGTGGTAGCTTTTCAAGCCATATCACAGTATAATCTTTGTATTAATCACAGAGCAATAACTTGAAATAACATTCTGGGTAGGTGAAAGCAGCGTTGGAATCTAATATTTCTGTTGTCGTCTTCCCTCTGCAAATATATAAGGTGTGTTATATAAAAAATGTAAGGTGTGTTGCGGTGAAGCTTACCCTCGGTTGAAAGAGTAGGTGTGTACTTGTTTTCTCACGTTGAGATACGTTTCTTCAGCTATGAAATAAATAACTGATCATTTGAAAAGAACACATGTGTATGTATTTTATAATCTGAGATATGTAGTTGTAGGACAATAAGTTCCATGCCAATACTGGACAGCAGTATAATGATAATATACAGCAGCTTTTTCCAATAGCTCAGCTAACTTTACAACTAGAAAACTTGCTTCCAACAATTCTAATCTGATATTCAGAGGGGAAAAAAAGCCATCAGTATAGTGTGAAGTATTTTCAATACTAACTCGTGTGCATGTGTTTATCATTTGGAGGCAAGACTACAAACCATACCAAAACATGCAAGCATACTTGCAGAGCTGTTGGCATTTACTACTTTCTGTTAATTTCTTCCGGAAAAACAAACAAACAAAACCCCAATCAAGCCAAAACACACCCTAAGGGGCAATATGTTTGTATTTGTCAAGTATGTACAAGTGGAGAAGGACTGTTAAGTACTCAGCTCAAAAGAAGAGTCCTCTTAGCTGCAGATTTTTGAAAATAGTTAATAAAAGCAGCAGTTCTTGCTCTTGCAAAGAGTACTGTCCAGTTTCAGAAGGCAATTCCTCTTCCATTTTCTCCCTTCTCACACAGTAAATTCACTGTATCATGTAAATGTGTCCCATGTTTGTCTACACTGTGGATAGAGGATGCAGCATCTACCATGGATGCACGAAATGAGACCAATGTTTTAGACACCTCGTTAGCCTTTGCAGAGGCGTTGCCTCACAAATGCCGGATCCTGTATGTCCAGGTACCTGTGGGAATCATATGCATACCCAGGGGTTGACCAGCTGATGTTGACAGTGAGACTGTATTAAAAAAAACTGTAATGAAAAGAGCTCTAATAAGATAAATTGCTTCAAATGAAGATGCGTATATGAACAAGTGAGTGAATATTGATAAGCAATACAGGCAATTAAGAAAGTGTATGTCTTGAATTTCTTGCCCATGGTGCACATTAGGCACCTATACATCAGGTAATTTTGGCAGAGCTTGAGCTAAAGCAGACTTTTTTTTTTTTTTTAAACACTAAGATTTATTTTTGTTAATACGTCTGCCAAGATTTTGATTCATTTTAGAAGTTATGATCTCTAAATTGCATAGTTTTTCAAGCTAAAGAGAACAAGCTTAATCCATGAATATTTACCTTCAGCAACCTGGTAATACTTTCTACATCAGATTTTATGGTATCCAATTTAATTATGGAACAGCTGTGATGTAGGCTGCATAACATCTTGACTTAAAATCAGTTTTACATAAACAGGACAACTTTAGGAATACTGATGCCGATACGTAGAGCATATCAATGTTGTTTTGCTAACTGAAGGAGACATGCAAGAGCACGCTGTGAAATACCATTCACAAAGATATTTCTAAGTTTACTAAGGCGAAGTAATCCTGTACTCTCTGAGCAATCTCAAGTAGTATCCATGGGTCTAGTCAGAGGCAGAGAGACAAAGGTGTACGATATGTGTAAAAGCGATGAAATCTTAGTGCAGGTAGTTGTAAATAATAGGGATGTTTTGGTTAGCTGGCATAAACAGTGAATATTGGCAAGCATAACTGCAGTACTGTTTCTTGGGAAATAGAGAATGAAAATAGCTCTGTTGCTATTTCATTGCAAGTTTCTTTGACCTGTGAATCAACCTCTTGAGCCACAAGACAGGTCTGGAGTAAATTATTGGAAATAAGCTTTTTCAGTTTTTCCCTGGTCCTGTTTAGAGTGGAAGATTTTATATCTATCTATCTGTTTGTCTGTCTATTTGTCTCACTTTATATATGTTATAGTTTTTATAAAATGTGTTTAAATCTTGAGTCTGTTAAAAGATTTGGTCTCGTGGGGAGCAAAGCTTGGGTCAGTTAATGGGTTCTTGGGTCAGACAATGTCTACCTGGCATTTGATAACATTACTTGGAAAACAAAATGCATGATCTATTTATCCACTTTAGAGACACATAAAGGAACATGGGAAGACCAAGAATTACATGAAACATTTTATTTGGGCTTCTGTCAAAAAAAAAAAAGCCTTTTCAGTAAATTGGTAAGATGTAAGGGCTCAAAAGTCATCCATAAAGTCAACCAGACCAAGTGGAATTATACCAAAGACGCATTCTGTGGTAACTCTAGTAATATAAGAGGTAGTTGTATCCATTTAGCAGTGCTATCTTTATTTCTTTAAAAAGATGCTGTTGCCTTGTAATGGGAGGAATCCAAGTTTTGAAACTCATGTGGGAAAGATCTGGTAGTGCAGATAATCTAGAAGCAACACCTGGTGAGAGTGTGTTGGTACGGCTGGTGGAGAGTGGTCTCTGTGTGCAGTGGTTGGTCTCAGCAGTACCCCGCTTCTTTGGGGGCAGAGAATTGCACTGCCAATCTTGGCATCTGGGATGTTTTTAGAGGAAACACATTTCAAAGTGTGCTGCTGTGCTTGCACACGCTGGAGAGGCAGCTTATGGCTCTTCCTTCCTTTGTAAGGGGAAGGAGGCAGCAGTGCAGGCACAGTGCTGTGCGTGGGGTAGGTGTGTAAGCAGGGGGGTGCTGGCAGCGGGGCTCCTGCCTGCACATTCCATCCCGAAGTGTAGCCCTGGTCACGGGTATCCAGATGCAAGTGTGGGGGCACAGCACGGAGGGAGAGCCCTCACCCCTGTTGCCCTGAAGTCCCGATGCACCACTACCATGGCAGCCTCTGCTGCTTGCCCTGAGCCCCTCTGAAAACCCCACGTCCTCTCCCAGACCGCTCCCCACAGGGGAAATCTTCCTGCCATGCCTTCTGGGAGGAGTGGAAGGGGAGCGATTATGTAGACTATAGTCACTAATATAGACTTGCCTAGCGTGTCATCATTGCATGTGTCTTCGCACCTCCCCCTGTTTGGCAGCCCCTCGCCCTGCTGCAGAGCCCCTCTTCTGCCCCCTCCCAGGCTCCCACATCTTCCAGCTCAAAAATACTGTCTTCTCTTTCAGCCCCAGCTCCTGGCACAGATTTCCAACGCTCATCTACCAGCTGTACTTAAAAAAAATTCATTCAGAAAAGAGCCCTCCAGCTTAAAAAAAAAAGAGGACAAGGCTGAGAAAGATGGACCCACTGTAGACTTTCTCAGGCCCTTTATTTATTCTGTGATTAAGGTTGGGATGATAGAGGTGTCATACTCTGCAGGTGACCAGTGGAAGAAGGTGCTTCAGAGGTAGGAGACATCTTCAGCCTGATTAGGCAGCATTTGGAGGGGGCCAAGGGAAGAGGTGCTGGAGGAAGGAGGATCTGTTTCTGCATCTGGTGATGTCTCTGGAGTTGTGTTTGTTAGCACAAGGTCATTTACTGTTTTGTTTCCAGAACGGGGTCTTCATGGTTTTAGTGGGTTAGGAACCCAGTGGTACTTTGTCTTACATTTCACCTCTTGTTTTTTCTTTCATACCACGTGCACAAAGAAAGTTCAGGTGAGATTTAAACTGGGGCTGTTGTTTTCTCCTAGAGATTGATGAAACTCTTCTTGAATAGAGAGCAAAAGGAATTTGTTGCAGTTTTTGCGATAGCAGTGATGAATCAAGATTGGAAAAAGTGTAACCATGCACCAAACTCCAGGGTCTGACGGTACAAGAGAAAAAAGTTTGCCTGAAAATCAAAAGTTTCTTCTCTGCAATGCAGGAATCCATTTTCCTTTTGACTGTCGTGGGAAATGCAAAGCTGGGAACTGGTATGGCAGTAAACTGATTTAGGGCTTGTTTTCATCATCCTTACCCTGCGCACCTTATTTCAGAGAGCCTATTTGTGAAACCAGCTGTATGGCTTGCGGAGGAGGACGCTGCTCTGATCAGTAGAGGGGGCAGAACCATCCCTTCTGAGGCTCCTTGAGCTATTGCTTCATTTGTAAAGAAGCACAGCAACCTTCATTCCCACCTGCTGTTTTCTTTGTGGGATTTATTTATTAAACGTGAACTGAAGGATGCGCTGTGAAAACCAGATTAACATGGATATGCAAACGAAGGCCCCTGCTATTTGATAATTTACTGAGTGAGTGTGATTGCCTGGTCACCAGCTGTTAGAGTGAATCCTGGCTCAGAACAGGCAAAGGGGAAAGTCATCAGCAGATTAAATAAGAAAAAAAGTAAATAAAACCATCAATAACCTCCTAACAAAATATTTAGCTTCTTGTCATCCTCAGGAATCCATTTCTTGTAGTAATACAATACATCATTTTCTCTGGCTGACGGAATGATATCATTATATTTTTAAAAAATGGTGAAAGGTTATATCCATTAAATAAAATTTATGTAGAATGTCTTAATATATGGTTTTTTTTACCCAGAAATATCAAACGTACTTTCTTAAAACATTGTGGTTGTAGATTACTTCATTTATTCCTAAATACAGCTAAGTAAGCTTTCAATTTAAAGATTTGTCTAAGTTAATAGCATTTCTCTTCAATATAGCCTTTTAATGTTAGAATAAATGAGCAGAAGGAGATAAAGAACACCGTGCCCAGTTGAAATTATAGGGTTGATTTTCAGATAGTCAGACTGAATTTGCTAAAATTAGAAATATTCCTTCACACCTGAGTTAGCATCTTCCTTTTTACTTCTCTGTCCTTTCTACACTAACAGTAGAGTGGTAATAGGTGTTTTCTGCCTTTAGGACATGAACGCTGGAAGAATGGCTGGAGGAATCCTAAGGCTTCTGGATCCATTCCTGAGATCACTGTATAAAAAACATTTGCCTAAGTTCATCCTTTTAAACGCCTTTTAAAGAGTCTGAGTTTTGAAGAATACAGTCTGATAAATATAATAGTGATTAAAATGCAAGAAAGGAAAACTTTACTCCTTTAGGCACTTTAATGATGCTTCATTACTTTGTAACAAGTGAACCCATGTCTTAGTTCTAGTATAGGTCAAAGCTATACCAAGTCACATGTACCCCCTTTTCTGTGTCTTTCTGCAAGTTCATGATGGCATAATACAACACAGATCTGTTCTATCTCAGTGACGTCTTCCATAGCCAACGCATCCAAATAACACAGCAGACATGTGGTCTGAGGCATCACATGTTTGCTTGAGATTGCTCCAGTACTTAGATAAGCCAGGAGGACATTTGAAGGACAAGCTGATGTTTCTAGCTCTGAATTTTTGGCTTGGCATTATTTACAATTCAATATTAAAAAATGCTTATAGGCCGCCATGCAAAAAGAAATGTTTGTGTAATGTCAAAATACAGGGACTGAGCAGAGGGCAGAGCAGAAATTTTAGTTCATTGGTATGACTTCCTTGATGACTTCCTTTGATGAAGTTCAAAACAGCTAAAAGACCGGGACAAACAAATGATCTGCTGAACCTCTTGCTGTGCATTTTAAAGGTCTGAGGACAGTGTATGAGATGCAAACTACTTGCTAGCTCTTGTCCCAAGCCTCAGCTGCTTTCTGCCAAAGGAACCTGCAGCAAGGCTGTAGGAGACGGCAGCACTGGCAACATTAGATGGGGAACGCATGAAGACAGCAGAAACATCTGCAGGGTGAAGGGGGCTAAAAACCCCTGGAGTTCTGCCTTATCCTCAGTGGTAGGGGATACATAAGCAAGTCCAGCCTTCTCCTGCCTTTTTTTTTTGTGTCACACACTTAGTAGGCACATCTGCATAGGGTCTTCAGTTAGGTACATACCTCAGAGACTGGTTATTTCCTTCCCTTCTCACGAGGTACCTTGTCTCTTGCCTTTTCCGTCTTTTGTAACAGAATTGTAGCTTGCCTTATTGCTTCCTGCCCTGGTGACAGTGCTTTGGCAGTGGAGGGGGACTGTTGTGAAAAGGGCACCCAGATACCACGATAGTGAGCCTCATGTAAACACCTCGGGAGATTAGACGGGAATGCCATGCCTCAGGCAGGCTGGTTCATCTGCGGAGGCTGTGCAGGGACGCTGTGTCCCTTTCCAGTGGATAAGCCCTACAGTGCCTGTGATCCAAGGGCCCATATTTCTAGAACATGAATAAACTTCATCTACTTGAGTTACGTATGTTTGACATAAATAGTTACCAATGGGAAGATGTAGTGAGACTATCTTGAGTTAATAGTGAGACCGCCTTAGAGAGGCCACAGTCAGCATGCAGTAGAGCTGATGTTAGTCCCTCCCTCACCTGGCAATAGGCAATATAAGCTTTGAAGAGTCCACCTTCAAAATACCATGCTTTAGAAAGAATATGCATTAAGTGTAAGGAATAGGAAGATAGCAGGAGAGGCTTATACTGGAGAAAGGTTGAACATCATAAGTTTCTGCAGGGAAAGAGGATGAAAACCAAAGACAGGACCTGGTTTGTTTCCTTTGTACCTGAAGCAATGGCAGATGTTCCAGGTTAGCATGGCCTGGTGGTATTACACCAGTTTGCTTTGCCTCCTTATTGGAAGCAGCTATCCAGGGATGCTGTAGGACTGATGCTGTTCAAAGGGAACAGGCTTGTTTTCACAATTTTGATGCATTTACTGACCACTCTGGTTACTGGGGGCAAGAGACTGGTGCAGCACTAACACCCAGGCCCCCATGGCAAATCATCTGCTACCCCATCTGTCTGCCCAAGACTTAGTGACACATTACAGTCCTGGGGCCTTGTGGCTGCATGTCAAGCTTCAAAGCTTATTAACTGGGCAATTAATGGAAAATAGCTTGGTAACTGGCAGCACCTGCCCAGTGTATTCTGGGCTGGGATTTGGGGTTTGTTTTCAAAGGAGTCTACCTGAGGGTTAGGCAACTGTGTCTGCACTTAGATACCTAGATTAACTAGCTTCATTCTCAGCTGAGATCAGTTACACAATCTATTTGAAATGTATAGTACCATTGACAATACCATTTTCACTTCAAAAAGTGTCACAAGTCCTGCAAGGAGGGATATGCAGTGATGGGAATTGGCAGGGAAGAGAAAGGAAACAAAAATGTTCAGGCTGAAGATACTGGTAGGTAGGACATTCAGGTGAGCGGTTCAATTTCAAGCTCCTGTCCTGCCTTTCACACTGCCTCTAAACACCAGGCTACTCTGATTTAAGGTTCTGTTGCAGAAAAAATATTAGGTCATCATCTGAGTCATCTCTAAATTTCATTTCCACCTGCTGCTTCCAGGAGTGTAAACAGGAGAGACCAACAGTCTGCAAATTCTTGTGTGCTGTGTGCTAGCTTTGTCCTGTGTCCTTTTTTGTGGCTGATTAGAGTCAGTATGCAAGGGGTTACTTTTTTTCCCAAGTGTTTAATTTCTGCTATATAATATCTATTACATTATACAAAGTGTAATTTCTTCCTGGTGTTACAGAACACATTTTTTCCCCTCCTTTCTGCCTCTTTATCGTGTAACAGATTAGAAGACATTTAGGACTGCCGAATCATATCTCATATGACTATAAAGTGACAGAACTGAAAGCATCTCAAAATTTATGAGAAAATGATTGCTTCAAGAAGTGTATCAAATCCAAGATGATTAGTGGTACAATACATTTGTGGGAAAGCTACTTTTTTGATAAAGAGAGAAATTGAATCTTACCGAGGTGTCAGTTATAAACTCATTGGTAAAGTGGAGAGAGCTATCTGTGCTTTGCTTTATACTACTGGGAAGTACTGTTTGGCTTACTTGACAGATGAGGAAACTGAGGAAAAATGATAAAATCCATTGAAATGAATGCAGTGTTATTTTACTACCACTTGTGAAATTGTCCATCTGCGCTTGTTTCCTTAAAGATGCCCATATGATTAAAAGAGGCCATATGGGGACTTTATGTCAGAGCTGGGATTAAAGTTCAGGATGAAGACTGAACAGGTTTTTTGGGGTGAACAACCTGCCCTTAGATGCAGACTTTGTCAGTCTTAAGCTATTTGCAAATCTGGTTTTGAATCTCATCAAACTGTTTGGGCAAATATGTACGAGGAAGAACAAAAAGGAAGCAAGCATTTAATAAATGTCGATATCATCTGGTTCTGTCTCCTTTCCTTACCCAGCTCCATCCTCTCACCTCCCTTCTATGTATCCAGGTTTGCCAAACCAGCCAGGCAGATGTAACAGTCTGCAGTAAGATGGGGGAGAATGAGTCTTTGTGCTGGTGGTCGGGGCACATCCCTGGGATGGAACCACCTGGCTTTTGGGCCCTGCTCCAAGGATTATTCAAGTATTTCTCACAAAGCAGAATAACTGCAATGGGAGAGGCTGAAGGAAAAAATATTTGCAGTGTCAACTACGGTGGTAGTCACTGAAAGCATGAGCACTCTTTCGAGGTGCTAGGCTTGCTTCAAATCCCTCCGTGGAGTGAGGAAGGACAAGTAGAAAACAGGTCTTCCACATGGCACGAAATCAGCAGCTGCTGCCCCCCCAGTGGCAAGGTTGAAAGGCAAGGAGAGAGCATAGGTAATAGCACCATTTCCTTCCTTGTTTTGCAATCTGCACATTCATTTCAAATTCCTCTGATTTGTTTTCCAACTGAGCAAAATTTTTATAACCTTAGACAAGCGATCTTGAACTTCTGTGGAAAAAAAAAAAATTAAAAAATCCACCGAAATGGCAAGACCATCTGCTTCATCTGCTAATAGTGCTTTCTTCTTGAAGGTCACCTTCCTCTAAGTCTTTCCACTTACTTCTTCCTGACAGTAGATGCAGAGTGTTTCATATACTCTTGAAAAATACAGGTGTCACCCACCTTTTTTTTTTCTCTAAATATTATTGCAGTTAGAGGATATATGCTTCTCAGTTTTTTTCCACACTCTGACGTAGCAAAAGGATGAAATATGAGTACTCCTGATTTGAACTGAAACTTGGAATGAAACAAAGAAAATCCCTTCCATGATCACAGAGGTCCTTTTGCCAGCCCTGGTTTAGATGGGGCAGAGGTAACTTGCAGCAATATCTGATTACTGCAGGAAATACAGGTCATCTTATTTAATGATCTGGAGCTGGAGATGTATTGCAGCTTCCATCTGTCACTTGCAATTAGTGTAAAGCACTGAACTGGTCTGGAAATGAAGTTAAAGAACGACAGGATCATGGCGAGCCAGGCTGGGGGGAAGGACATCTGGGGTAAGGGAGGTATCGGGAGCTGCTGCCGCCCACCATGGTCGCTGTGAATGCGGCAGGATGACTTTGGCACTGCTTCCCCGGCAGGCTCAGTTGGAGTTATGTTGAAGTGTGGCACCAAACCAGCCTTTTACTCCAACTCCTGGAAACAAAGTGTGAATGTAAGCGGGCACAGTCCCTCGGGTGCCACACCTCACACAGACTCCCTGGCCTCAGGACCCCAGCTGGCCATTTTCAAGAGTTCAGTTTTATTTCTTAAAACAAGAATGGTTAATGCAAGTTTGATATGCCATTCATGTTGTTCTTCCTCATTCTGGTCTCTAAAGCAGCCTATTTATACTGTGAATTTACACTCCCACCCAGTTTTCTATTTGCAAGAGTAGACTCCACAAGCCACCTCCCTGGGAAATGGAAGTTAATTATGATCCAGGAATTCCAGCAGGAGCTGTGCTGTTTCCCAAAGCTCTTACTGCCCACTGAGGTCTGGATACTTAAAGTTATTTAGGTTCCTATTTGCCCCTTGAAACATCTAGATCTTCTACCTCAGTACAGTGACATGCTCAAGACCACTTTTCAGTAGCTGTGCATTAACTGAGGGAGCTGAAGAGTGGCAGGAGAGTACTAGAGGTCATTTTATTTCAGGAACGTTGCTGTACTGGAACAGAAATTGGAAATTTGTGGCACTGTGATGAAACCTCCCTGTACTGGTCATCACTGAAAGTCAGCATTCACCCACTGTGCCATACTAGGGTTAGATATATTTTCAGTGTTTTTGGCTTAACTGTGTTCTTCATGTTTGTCCAGAACTTGTATCATAAGGGCCTGATGCCAGGGACCAGTGTTTTTTCATAGTAACATTGCAATTTTTAGTAGGAATTAAAGAAGATGCTCAACAGATAGCAATGGCATTTACTTTAGCTTGATTCCTGAAGAGCTTCATCAACTCCTGCATCTCTTCAGACCTTAGAGGTGTTCAGCAGACATGAGCAGAAAGAGCCTTTCCTTGTCATGCTGAGTAGGAAAAGCAACTGAAAAGGAACAGGCAATTTTGAAACTTGGTTGAAAAATGTTGTTGCCCTTACATTACACTCTATTTTAATGCTTAGTATTCCTCTTTTGTTTGCACAGAAAAATGAATCCCTATTTGTAGATTTTCACTTTGTGTCACAGCCGGTCATCCTGCTTAAGGATGAGTCCTGAGAATACCTAATGTAAGAGGGGTCAAAGACAGAGGCTAGAGGCAGAGCTCTGGAGAAAGACTCACTCCATGACAAACAGTCATAAAAGCATTTGAAAGTGGTATTGAAATACTAGCTCATCCTTCTGACACCTGTGATGGGTTGTACCAGAGGTGAAATCTTTACATGCAACCCTTTTTTCCAATAAGTAAAGAAACTGTATCTCAAGGCATCTTGTATAACATAATTTTTACACCCACAAGGACTAAAAATAACTGCCTCTAAAAATTTACAAAAGGGAAAAGATAAGTCTGGGCTCAGCTTTGAGTCTCTTAAATATTTTTGTTTCCGGTGTCTTTAGTGTAAAATGTTTTGCTAAGGAAGTTTTGCTGGAAGTAAAATATTTATCTATGTCTGATCTGTAGCAAGCTGCAACCCATTTTTTATAGGTACATATACTCTCTTTTATGGTTTCCCATAACTTTTGTCAATTTTATAATAACATATTTCATCATGTTCCATTCCCTGAACACTGGCTGATGTGCTATTCCAGCTAATCATTTTAGTAAATGGGGTACACTATTCTTCTTTTAAAAATTAATTTTGTTTTTTATAGCATTGATTCTTAAGTGTCTTTAGAGTGATTTTTAAGTGATTTTAAAAATTTATATAGCATTGATTTTCTGAGTTCCCAACAAAAGCTTTAAAAATATGTTTCTATAGACACAGGGCTTCAGTACTGCCACTTAATAAATAAGAGGTCAAATGCCTGTACCACAGTCATGATCATGGACCTGCTAGGGTAATCAGCAACCCCAGATCTAACCCAGTGCCAGGGAGTGCTTATGCAGTCATATCACCTCTTGGTCATAAGCAGCCCTGGAAACGGTGAAAAATAAGACAGTAGTAGGCTGCTCAAGCTCCATTCATGTCTTGGTATTGAGTTGTGGCTGTGATGCCTAGGTTTGCAACATAAGAAGCTAGCAGATCACTATGACTCCTGTAAGATGTATTCATAAAGTGACGTTTATGTTACCTTGTCCTTTGGCCTTCTTCCCCTTTGCACCTGGTGGTCCTCTGTCACACAAACTGCCCCAATAAGTTAATCACTTCTCTCTTGTAAGCTCCTTGCAGGCAGGGCTTACCTTAGCTCGGCAGAGTACACGGAGGACTGTCTGAGCAAGCAACCCGATGACGGTGAGAGCTCTCTACTGGGCTACTCTCTCCTGAGTTTATGAACAGATTGCTTCATGTTAATAACAGCAGAATGTTAAAAAAGCTATGCAAGATGAAAAAGACAGCTGCAACCCCCCTGGTGTTACAGATACCTGCAGAAATACTTTCTTCTTACTTCTTCCATCCTGGAGCATAATCGTCAAGGCAGCTGGACTCAAGTCCTCCTGACCGCTGTCTGGTTCCTAATGGTATAATTCTGTAGAGCACAGAGGAGGCAAGTCAACTGCTATAAGCAAATCTGACAGAGCAGTGCTAGGAGCAGGAGATGAAAAAGCTCTTAGTAAACTGCTAGACTTGCTGAGCTATGACACTGATGTAGCACAAGAGACAAAAGAAATGTGTTACTGAATTTATGATTCAGGGTTTGGGCTGTGTTTTAAAAGGTGCATTAGTTTGTGCTGATTAACAACTGAATTCCTTTTTGAAATGCACATGGCAGGCAAATGAAGACAAAATTAACGGCAATCAGCATTTTTTTGTGAATATGAATGCAGTTAATAAAAATTAATTCTGTTGCATATCTCAAGGTGATGGACAGGACCAGGCATTTTACAAACAGGCATAATGCCCCACTCAAGTGGATGAGGTATGCTCTCCAGCTCATAGTCTAATAAACGCTTTGCTGGGCCATCCCTGAGACAGCTCTTAGATTAGTCTTGGAGATGCAGCATCACACAACTCTTGATTAACCACAAGCTGTGGACTCTTCAAGTCCTCCTGTTTTTTTAAAAAAAAATCCAAACCTTCAGCAAGACAAATTGACTTCCGTTTGCACAGTGCTTGGTGCATAACATGTTGTGTTCCCTTTGCTAGTTTGGAACAAACAGAAGAACAGTCATCTTGCAGCAGTTTTCTTATTTACCCCTTTTGCCATGACAGCTAAATAACATGGATTACAGTCCCCCCTACCATGCCCCCAGAAATGTGGGAAGGAATAAAAAACCCAATATGCTCCTGAAGTTCAGATAAAGGAGGCTCCATCATACAATATTCATCAAGACAGTGAGTTATTGCTCCCTGTAGAAATCCTGGGAGAAAATCTTCATTTGCATCTTTCTATAGACATTTGAGGTCAGCCACGAAGTATGACTTGATGCATGTCAAAAAACCTGACAGGTTTCTAGAGGAGTGAAAAGGTACATGGAGTTGCAGTGTTGCTGGGAGATATTGCCAGCCTCAAGTGTGTTTTGCTGAGGTACTTGGATGGTGAGGTGTGGGGGGTGGGTGCTGCCTGTGAACAAGCATGATTGTGTTGGAGGAAGATAGCTTAGGTGTTTGAAAGTGTAGGGTCTGCTCTCATCTGTACCAGTGAGCCATGCACAAAAAAGAATACCCTACTTTGTAGGACCGTGTTATCTCAAAGTGTCTAAGATTCCTTCTGTACAGAAAGGCTACAATAAGGTTTCCCTGGAGCCTCCTCTTCTCCAGGCTGAACAGCCCCAACTCTCTCAACCTTTTCTCATAGGAGAGGTGCTCTATCCCTCTGATCATTTTTGTGGCCCTTCTCTGGACCTGCTCCAACAGGTCCATGTCTTTCCTGTGCTGAGGACTCCAGAGTTGGATGCAGCACTTCAGGTGGGGTCTCACCAGAGTGGAGTAGAGGGGTAGAATGACCTCCCTCAACCTGCTGGCCACGCTTCTCTTGATGCAGCCCAGAATGCAGTTGGCCTTCTGGGCTGTGAGTGCACATTGCTGGCTCACGTCCACTTTTTCATCCGCCAGTACCTGCAAGTCATTCTCTGCAGGGCTGCTCTCAATCCACTTATCCCCCAGCCTGTATTGATACTGGGGGTTACCCTGACCCAGGTCCAGGACCTTGCACTTGGCCTTGTTGAACCTCATGAGGTTCACTTGGGCCTAATTCTTGAGCTTGTCCAAGTCCCTCTGGATGTCATTCTGTCCCTCAGGCATGTTGACCGCACCACTCAGCCCGGTGTCATCTGCAAACTTGCTGAGGATGCACTTAATCACACTGTCTATATAATGGATGAAGATATTAAACAATACAGACCCCTGAGGGACACCTCTGGGACATCACTGATCTCCATTTGGACATTGAGCCATTGACCATGACCTTCTGGATATGACCATCCAACCAATTCCTCATCCACTGAACAGTCCATCTGTCAAATCCGTATCTCTCCAATTTAGAGAGAAGGATGTTGTTGGGGACCATGTCAAAGGCCTTACAGAAGTCCAGATAGATGACATTTTCACTGTGATTCTGTTCCACTAGAGCATCTACATGCCCCAAAGAAACATGAGCGCAGGTGCTGAAAGAACATGCATCAAAGGCCTTAACATTTTAACAGATTTCTTTTTACAGGCTTATCTATCAGTTATTGGAATGAATTTTTTTCTGCTTTACATTTTCTAAACCACTCTCTCATTTTGCCTTACTTAAACTTTTGAGAACTTAACTGATTTTGCCATGAGGTCAGGAGAAATTAAGTATCTTTTCAGTATGAAAGATAATTTTGCTTGAATTTCTGAATTTTCTGCTAAGAAACTGGATGCACTGTAACAGAATTCTCTGTGAAAATGTGCCAAAAGTCATATTCAAGATCACAGAACTTGTGCTTCTAACTTCTGAAATACCATTTGCCCTCTGAAGTAAAGCTAGTGTTGATTCCCTTTTCATCTCTTGTGTTCTCGTGGCTTTACTTTCCTCTTCTACTACAAAAATAATGTTGTGCCAGTATATTGTTTGACAGAATGATAAACTAAAACCAAGAAGAAGCTCTGTTTCAAACTGCATCCTAGTTTCAGCAATGAACCATAACACTAAAAATTATTAATCCAGCTTTGTGAACTTGGACCACTTTTCTCCTAAGCCTCTAGTATTCTACAAAGTAGGAGCTGAGCCCTTCTCACAGAAGAGCCATTTTGTGTATTATTCTAGTTATTAATGAGACTCACCAGTGAATAATTCATCATTTTATTGAAAGATTTCCTAACTTTTGTCAGGATCCTTTTCTCTTAGCTGCTACTTCAAGTTTGGCAACTGGTAGGCCTTGTGAAAATAGCAATTGTGTAGTCAGCCAAAACCCTGGACTTGCTGCTAGCTGGGTTAAAATATTTAGCTTTTATTCTGGTCCTCCTGGATTTTCTTTTCTCCCCTCTGCCTTTCCCTCTTCCTCCCCCTTCTCCTTCCTTCTCCCCTCTTCCCCTCCTTTCCCCCCTCTCCTCCCTCTCCTTTTCTTTTCTTGTGAGAAAATTCCAAATTTTTACATTTTTATCAGTTTCTTTTCTCAATGCAAATAAAAATATCCTGGATAGCTTCTCTGTCTGCTGTGTGAAAACACCTGATAGGCCTGATATTTCAAATACAAAATTAATACCCTGTACTGTCGTCTGCATCTGTAAACATACATACGTGTATGCGGGCAGTACAGCACTCACAGTTCAATGGTAGAACGAAGAGGTAAGAGAACAGCATAGTGAAGTATTCTTAAAACATCAGAGAAGAAGCCTTTGTTGAAAACACTTGCAAGGAGGGTGCAGAAAGCTCTGTTCTCTGACACCACTTAAGTCTTGTCCAGATACAGAGTGAAAGGAGAGACATTTTGTGCGTGTTCCCAGCTTGCTGATAAAAGCCCTTGGAAAACAATTTCACTTTATAGATAAAATGGTCCAAAATTATGGATGACCTAACTCTCTGGAAGCAAGTAGGACAAGTTATAGCAGTGCTGGTTTTGGGGGCTCTGTGGAAGAGGACAGGCTTATGCAGAATAGAGTTTGAACCAGACTTGTTAATGTGAACCTGTGGGGAGACTTCTGACTTCACGCGATTGTTGATCAACACTGACGCATTGCTATCTAACTGGTTACTGGTAATAGTGTTATGGACCTTGTAGTGCTTTGTGCTCTCAGCATGCTTCAGTCATAAAACTCTAAGGTGCATTCCCTGCCCCCTGAAGGGCAGGAGAAGGTGGGTAATTACACATCTTTGGTTAAAAAGAGGGGAAGAACTGAGAGGGCCTGGAGACAAGGCATGACACTCGGTGGTATGAAATCTGACTGCCGAGGCCAGCACAGTCCTCCAACACGCTCAGTAAGAAAGCCAAGTATTTATCCATATTTGTTTTCTGAGATCAATTCTATTTTTGCATGTAAAGTAAGTGGTTTTAGCTGCATAATAGGCAGCATGTTTCATTTGGTTTAATTACTGAATGTGGACCAGATCCTCAACTAATAGGAATTGGCGTAGTTACATTTGAGTATGTGGCCAGATTTTCAGCTTTATTTCTTCCAGTGGACCTTCTAGTACACAATGAACTTCTGTTTTGCTTGATTTGAGGAAACTGTCTTTCAGCATTTAAAAAGACATATATCTGAAAGCGTGTGACTTGAATTCACGTTCGGGTTATAAATATGTGGATTCATACCTCCTTATTTAAAAAAAACTGGAGTGATGAGAGAATAAAATGGCACCAATTAATTCAGAAGTACTGCAAGGGGAGGAATGATCTCTAGTGGTTATCTGAGACAGACAACAGCCTCAGAGAACATCATCTGTCAGCAGGCAGATACAGATGAAGACAAGACTGTGCAGAGGTCTAAAGGTACTTGTACTGTTAGAGCATCAGTGTCTTAGCAGAATGAAAACATAAATCTGTTCAGCTAACTGGAGTATTGATGTTTGGCAAGACTCAAAGTGAATAGTTTTAAGCTAAGGAGTACCCTTTGCTCCTTTTTTCTGCCATGCTCTTCTGATTTTACTGAGCCTAGCACTTTGCAGGCCAGCAAATGTTTAGAAATCTACTCCTGTCAAATCTTGTGATATTTTTGTGAACTGGTTTTATTTTTTACACTTCCAATATTGTTAGTTCCAGCAGTTTTAGCAGCAGACATTTACTCCTTTCTTTTATTATTTCTTCTTATTTTGCAATCTGACAATAGATAATCTTTTTTTTTTTCTGAAAAATTGCCAACCAATTGTCTCCTTTGGAGGAGGTGGATATCTGTTCAAGACCAAATAGCAGTATGGAATTGTATTATTGCATTGAATATTACAGTAAAGTATATTATTGTGGACAGGAGAAGTAAAAGAAGAAAACTTTTCTATTTATTCTTTGTTCTACTGTACCTCTGCAAAGAAGTCTGAGTTCACCTGACCAAATCAAATACAAGTTTCCCTGCTGAATTTAATGGAAACAGGATCCTGCTCCATTTTCGTGCCATTCTACATTTATCACTTGAATCACCCACAGTTTGTACAGTTTTGTTATTATATTGACTTGCAGCTCCTCAGAGAAATTACATTTCTTTGGTTTTCTACCAAAATCCATCTCACTTTCTCAACTGATTTCACTGAAATCAGAAACAGAATTGAGTTTGCATTGAGATGTGGCTTAAGGGAAAACATAAGTGCACTTTGCACAGTTGTGTTGGCAAGAGAAGAAATGGCTGGACGGGAACCCAGGATTGTAAATTCACAAGGTGAGGGAGAGAGGCTACAAATGGAAACCATCTCAGCTTAGAAAAACAGTTTGAAGGAGCCTGGCACATGCTTAAATGTAAACCTTATGAAAAATAAGGCACTGTACCAACTGAGGTGCTTTCTCTTTCCCTCCTTACTTTCTGAAACACAGGATAATTGTTAAATAGACCAAGGCCACGTCCACTTAGTAATGACACACAATTATCAAAGTGTTTTTAGGAATGAAGAAATATGCTGGTAACTCAGTGACCCGTCACAGCTTAAAAAAAAAAAAAAAATCCTTTAAAAAGAGTATTATGTCAGTTACATGAATCCAATCATCTACATGAATTCAAGACCTTGAGCAGGCGGTGCACGATCAAAGCTCAAAGTCTGCAGGTGATGCTGGTAGTCGAGTGCCACCCCAAGAGCAATGCGCTCCAGAAGCACCTCACTACACTGAGTGCATGGACCAAAAAGTGTCAGGTGAGCTTCAATGTGAACAACTGTAAACTTGTGCACGCAGGGAAAAACAGTCTAAACCATGTTTGTATAACGTCAAGCATGACACTGATGGTTACAGCTCAGGAGAGGGATCTTGGAGTCATTGTTGACAGGCGTCTGCAATCATTAGCTTAAAGTGCAGCCGCAGCTGGAATACCCAGGCGAATAGTGGGCATCATCAGGAAAACTACTGGGGACCAGACCAGAGGGCATCATTTTGCCACTGTTTAAAACTTTGGCACACGCCCATCTTGAGCCATTTGTGTAGTTCTGGTCTTTGTATCTCAGGAAAGGTGTAGTGGAGTTAAATATATTTGTGTGTGTGTGTATATATATATGTATACACTAAAAATGATCTAAGAGCTAGAGCATCTGGTCTACAAGGGCAGATTAAAAGGCAAGGACTCTGGAGAGCAGAAGGCTGTGAGGGGATTTGAGCAGGGTGTACAATATCACTAAGGGAATGGTGTGAATGCAGAGCTTATATTCACCAAATTCAGCAGTAATAGAATGAGGGAGAACTCACTGAAACTAGTACAAGAGCAGTTTAAAATAGACAAAGTATTTTTGACCATAGTAGGTAATGAACTTCTCGAATTTGTTTCTACAGGAGGTTGTGGAGACAGGTAATATGAGCGGGTAGAAAAGGGGTGAGACAAATTCTTGGACAGTAGGTCTATAAAGAGGAATGAAGAAAAAGGCAGGGTTGTAGGGTCCCCATCCCTAACGTAACAGGGTGGATGCTGGGGAATTACAAGGCGAGTGGCCTGTAGGAAATATCCAGATGCATGTGCAGTCCCTAAACGCTATTACTTACTGCTGCTGGTTTGTTGGAGATGGACTGTTTGTCTGACCCAAAATGGAATTTCTAACATTCACAAGATTTCTCCCATTTCTTCAGAGAAACTCTTTGTAACTTCATGTTTGCTAAACAGACGAAACCAATCTTCTAAACACCTACTTTTCTGTAAATAAAGTATCCTCTAAAACTAAGGAGAAGCCTTAAAATATACAAAAGAAAGTAGATTTAGATGCCTCGTCTTGTTTTGCTTTGTAAGAGTGAATGCCTGGGGGCATATTTAGTGCAGACCTCCCAAAGGTCTGTGACTCACTGGGAGCGTTGCCCACGCAGATTGTGTTGGACTGGAATGCTCCTGACCCTCTGACAAGTTATAAAGTATCCTGAGTTTCATGCATTGTAAGTGGATGCTCTGACTGCTGAGTTGTTGGATAAAAGGTAGGGAGACCAGGACGATGATACCGCTACCCCTGTTAAAACCTGTTTTACCGTACAAAAGCACGTGGTGAACACAGTCCACGTGTGTGCCCAGGATCAGGATGATTGTAAACTGAGTTTTTTGGCAGGTGTTTCATTCAGTCAAACCCTTTAACTTGTCTCTAAGTGGAATTATTAATATGTATGATTTATCTCACTTGAGAAACAGGAAAGAAACAAGACTAGTCTCCCCACGTTTGACACGGTGAATAAAGCCACAGGCTCAGAGATTTGGATTCAGATTAATCTTCAGTTATTTTTTGCTCCTTCTCGAGGGAGGCAGCTGCGTAGCTCAAGGGAATATTCGGTCCACCTCAAGATCTTCCACTGCTGACTATCCAGGCAGTACAGGATGATTAACTTTGGCACTGCAGTGCCTGAAGTCAGTTGGGATTAATTCAGGTTATTCCCCTTTTTCCAGATTATTTTTGTTGGAAAAGACACCAGACATTTTTTTCGCTGAAAGCACTTGATCTGCAGTCAGTCTTTGGATGCGATTGCTGGACGTGCAAAGAGATCATTTAAGATGAGTTCTGTTTTAGCATCCTTGTTTGATGTGTGGTGGGGTAGGGAACTATGTTCTGTAGCATTTATTTATTTCGCCAGAAATTCTTCTCTTTATGATTCCTGTTGATTTGTTGGTGTGACAATCTAGCATGCACTGGTAGCTGCAGTGTCCTGGGGTGCACATTCTGCCTTCAATGCATGCATACAACTCTCCTTCACAATAGAAAATTTTAAAGAGATATAGAAGTTGTTTTCATTCCTCTTCTATACTTTTGAGACCTGATGAACACTGTTACTTACATTGTGGATATAAAAGGATCCATAGTTGAAATGCTGGATTGAAAGCACTTCTGTTAGCTGGGATCCCTTTAAATGAGCTGGCAACAGTGTTCAGGAAAAAAAAATAAATTTTCTACCACTACAAATTTTAATGGAAGCTCACACAGATAGCACCTCTCTCCTATTTTTTCATTGTAAGAGTACAAACAATAATACCATTTTGACAGTAGGAAAAATGATGAAGATGGGAACTTCTAGATCATCTTAGTTCTGCTGGGCCTCCAGGGTTGCAGTGGACTCTGGAATTATTCAAGGATCCCTGAACCTTAATATTAAGGGAAATCCTTTGCTTAGTGTGTAATATCAATCTCCCATATGGAGGCAATGTGAGGCTGTTCTGTATCCTTCAGTACCTCTATGCAATGACCGTTAGTGTGTTTTTTAACACAAAAAAGCCTTTCCCTTTGCATTACATTCATCAATAACTTCCCAAGCAATGATTCTTCACCTTCGGTAAGGTTCATTATTTGTCTTCATATCGTCCTGTGTGGTCACTGTACATGACGTGAGCCTTTGGTTGATGGGGGCCATGTGGATCTGCAGGTACCAAAGCCCTGGAGGCTTCTGGACAAAACTGCACTCAGTTGTTCTGGGATGAGCAGCTCTCTTCTAAATACTGTGCTTCTGCCACCCCATCAACAACGCTGGCCAGTCATGCAAAGCATAAGGTGGTTTTTTTGTGTGATGTGCATCTCTTGTAGAAAAATTGAACTTTTATTTGGCTGTAGTGAGAGGTAGGGGAGGCAGCAACAAAATGCAGGCAGAAGCGTTATTTCCTATGAGACAACTTTGCCCGAGCTTATGCCTGTTGCTTGCAAAGCACAGTAACACATGGGTATAATAGGTGATAACAGTGGAATAAATAAATGTGAAGCAGAAAATATTATTTGTGATGTTACTGGGAGCCAGCAGATAGTGCTGGCCAGAATGATGCTCACAACTCTTTTAAAATGAAAGTGTAAAAAATTTGTTCTCTATTTTCTTTATGTTTGGATACTATTGAGCATACTACCAGTAAAACTGGTTCTTCCTGAATATCATTTGCCTATGAAGAACCATTTTCTATCTATAGATCGCATCTCCATCCGCCTCTACTGCTCTGCCTCCAAATACTGCATGATGTCAAAATCATTATATAGATTATTCCTCAAACAGTTTAATTTAATGTAAGTGATATTATGCAGTGGGAATACATGTTGCAGAAGATAGCTTGTGATCTGTAAAAAAATATTGCCACCCTAAAGAAAAGGAATACACATATCTCTGAGCAGAAGGGTGCAGTGTGCCTCGTTACCATCCCTGTGCACTGTATATCCTTTAATCTTTTCATGCTTGGACCATTCCAGCTCCTTTCTCTGTAATATCAAGATCCAGCTGTTCACACTCTGGGTTGCACAGGCTGTTCACAGGAACATTACTGTAGCATCCATTTTTAAAATTTACTCAGTCTTAGGCACTTCAGGATCAAGTGTAAATTTTCCTGCATGTTTTCTGCTTCTCCCTGCTTGAGGTCCCCATTGGTGGTGTGTGATGTACCAATATCACCCCAACACTGGGACTTTAAACTCAAGGCTTGACATGATTCCAGAACTCCCAAGGGTGAATGCTAGCTTTGTGTCCTGCTCCCTGCACTATCTGGTGTGGCCCAATTTCTTTTGCACCCACTGTTCTTGGCGTGCGTCTGCCTCATCTCTGCCTTGCAGCCCTTTGATCATTTGGAAGTAGGAAGGGGAAAAGTTGGGGAGAGTTTGGGCTTTGCCTTCCCACCCATCCCTGTTCCCTGTCTTCTCCCTGGGGATGTGCAAAGGGAGAGAGCTGCTGTGCCACAGCCTGCGATCCTTCACCTGAGATTGTGCCAGAGGGGTCAGGGACACGGTGGGCTCTCAGTGCTGCTCTGCCTTCATGAGCTGCCGTCCCCATGGAGGGACTGCTCCCTTCCTCTCCAGTGAGACTACACCACTCCTTACCCACAGATTGCAAAGCCCTGTTGAGCCCTTCCCAGGCTTTTGGTAACAGTGTACACAGTGGCACTGTGACACTTCTTTTTGATCGAAAAGTATGAGAGGCTGGTATTAGTATTTGCAGGCCTTTGTCCATTTGCCAGAACAAGTGGGAGCATTGCATATAATATCAACTTTTCACCCCTTTAAAAAAAAAAAAAAAGTGCAGTAAAGAAAATATTACAAATTTGCAGAGGAAGAGAAGGGGACTTGTTATTTCTTTGTTTTTAATTTTGTCTCTAAATTTTTCAGGTTTGTTTTTTTTTTGTTTTTCTGACCGAGTTGATATTGTTCTGCAATGCCTGAGTGCCTCAAGGGATTCAGGTTGCTTCATTGCTCTGCGCTTTTCCCACATCACACTCCTTGATTGGACTACTTATTCCCCTGATGCAGAACGTCAATGCCTGTCAGTGTAGTGGTGGAGTTGAGTTCTATAGTCCTGATCCTACAAACACTTGAAATACTTGAATTAATGAATGTAGCCATGGTTAAAGATAGTGGTGAACGTTGTTATCAGGATCAGGGGCTATATTGGAAATCAGTACATTGATTAATCCCATGAGGCATAATTTCACCCTCTTTCAAATCTTGTTGTCATTTTGCTTTGTTAATGGCAATGTGTTTTCACCTGGAATTGTAACTGATGTTTGAGGTTTAAAAATTTTGCAACTTTCCTGCTTGAAGCAAAGGTTAGAAACTCTTTAAGGACAACTCCAAATTTCAACTGCTGCACCTGGTTTCTTTATGTTTCCCCTTAGAATTAAGTTGGCATAGAGAAATCTCTGCTGTGTGTCTACTCAGTGAATTTAGGAAAGTCCTGACATTTAGCCCATCTATTAGACTACGTGATAACTGTAAAAATTCATGGAGTAGGGGTCTGCTCATAGGTTATCAGTGTGAATGCCAGCCTTTAGCTTGCTGGGGACTTCAAAAGGCTCTTTGTGGATGAAAAATTGTTCATTTTGAATTCATTTCTGTAGCTGGCCTTTTAAGGTTGCTACACCTGGCTTAGGAGTGGAGTAGTTTTTAAAATAAAAACTGTCTTCTAGGAACACACATCTGACGTGTCCTTGAAGGCTGGAGACGTGTTGATTGTTTTCATATCCAATTGCTTTCAACAGTGTGCTGTTTCAAATGACTGATTTTTGACCAAAAGCACATAACAATACTCTTCTTCAAAGCACTGTGGTCAGATGGGACAACATGGAATTATTTGTGGTAACTGAAGAGGAATGCTTAAAAACCACCTCTTTGTCTTCATGTTTTGTTTAAGACAGTAAATGACAACTAGCAGCAGGTGTGATCATTTTTCTCTGAAGGAACTACCAATATTTGTGACACATTTCTGATATCTTAAAAAGTAAACTTAATATCCTTAATGCCGTTTTTCTTGCTTTAGCAGATATTGTGCGTATTAGCTGTTGTAAACTCTAAAAGCATCTAATTAATCGTATTTGTAGTAGCTTTGCTTCATGCTGAGTGGAGCTTTCAGTTGGGAGATTCTAATTTCCTGTATTAAAGCTTACGTGTGTGGTTCACACTACTGCTGTTTTTTCATTAACCTGTTTAAAGTACGTGTCTATTATAAGTGTTTTGCTGAAGAGCATGCAAATATAAGATGATGAGTTTGAGTGCCTCATCTTACCAGATGTAGAAGTGTATGAGCATCCTGACTCGCTTGATTACCACCAGTTAAGTAATTGAGTAGGTGAGTTAGTGCATGGACACAGACAGTTTTCTCAGCCAGAAGTTTTTGCAAGGAACAGTGCATTTTTCAATGTGTGTAGAAGCTCATGTTGTGAGATTGTAGTTGCATACTGCAAAAGCGAGAACAAAAGCCAAATGCTCCTGTCAGAAACTGCTTGATAGACCCAGGGTAGCTGCTGTTATCATTAAATGCTCTAAAGTTACTTTTGTTTAAATCAGCATTTTTAACACATCAATACTAGTACAAGGAAGTCACACATTTAGGGGATTATACAGCACTGTCCCTTAGAGAGGAGTTTGTGGCCATCTCAGCTGGGACTTTGTAGCCCCCTTTCAAGGTTTACAAGGGTGATGGCCAGCTACACTTCTGCACTGTTAGTTTTGCTAGGGGGGTTTGGAACCACACCTTGAAATGGACTTTAACTCATTCCTCCTTCAATTGAAGAAAAGAATCACAGAATGGTTTGGGTTGGAAGGGACCTTAAAGATCATCTAGTTCAACCCCCTTGCCACGGGCAGGGACACCTTCCACTAGCCCAGGTTGCCCAAAGCCCCGTCCAACCTGGCCTTGAACCCTTTCAGGGAGGGGGCAGCCACAGCTTCTCTGGGCAACCTGTGCCAGAGTCTCACCACCCTCACAGGGAAGAATTTCTTCCTTAGATCTAATCCAAATCTACCCTCATTCAGTTTTAAACTGTTACCCCTTATTCTATCCCTACACCCCTGATCAAGAGTCCCTCCCCATCTTTCCTGTAGCCCCCGTTTAAGTACTGGAGGCTGCTCTAAGGTCTCCCTGGAGCCTTCTCTTCTCCAGGCTGAATAACCCCGACTCTCTCAGCCTGTCCTCACAGGGGGGTGCTCACCCCCCTGATCATCTCCGTGGCCTCCTCTGGACTCGCTCAAGAAGGTCTATTCCTTCTTATGTTAGAGGCCACAGAGCTGAACGCAGAAGAGAAAAGAAATTTACGTTTTAAGAGAGTTCCTGTTCACATGTCCAAGTGTTTGCTTCTTGAGGTGAGCTTACAGCTAGTTTTATTTTTCCTTTCCTTTACTAACAATTTATTAATCTCTTACTAGTCTGTAGTCTGCATGCTTCAGTTTTCTGTTGTTCCTGCTTGTTGGTAGATTATTTTTATTAATCCTTGTTTAAAGCATGCATATGTATTGCAGATGCACCACAGATGCTTGAGGTTTTATTATGTTACCTCATTTTATGTCATATACTTCGGGTATAGATACGATTCTGCCAGCAGTCTGCACACATCAGTGATTCACAAGTAGAATCTTCCTGGATAGGAACATTATTAGAGTCAGGAAGCCTTAAATATTATTTTAGTACTATGATGACATGAATGATTTTTAAAAATATTCCTATTATTTGGTTCAGAATAAGAATTCTTTAATAGTTTTTTCTGTGCCTTTTTAAGTTCCTGGGAAAAGCGATGTTTTATAATTTAATACTTAAGGGCTCCATATTATACTGTTAGGGAGAACAGACTTGAGAGAAGCTGGCACCAGAACAGGACAGGCTAGGTATCCTGCTAGAGATGCAGGCATGTGACTTCTTCCAACTGAATCACAGAGTCTGGTCTTCCTGCCATGGTGGCAATCCATTCCTTTTTTGGAAGAGAAATGCTTCTAAGGAGGCACCCTACAACCGGCAACGTTGGGCTCAAATAGACAACTATTCAGGTTAAAACACAGTCGGTATTTACAGCAGTTCACCCAGCACTGCTGCCACTGAGAGCGACTCTGAATCAAGTTCCTGCAGGGTACTGCAAGTATCTTTGGAGTAAAAAGTTTAGATAGTTTCTGAGCAGACTTGTCTGTCTGGGCAGTGTACGGATCTCAAGAGTGTCTTTAGTTGTATGACATCAGGAGGAATCTTTCAGCATCAGCTACTGGTGTTTGGCAATGAAACGCACACAGTGGACACTTACGTAGATTTAAGCTTGAAGCCTAATTCCAGGGTGCTCAATGAATAAGTGTTTCCAGAGGAAGGCTTTTTGATAAAGTTGGTAGCTGCTGCTGTGTGCCTTTGTATGAAACCACCAACACACTGCACTATCTCCTAAACAGTAAATAGTTTTGCATGTTCTACTTCAGACAGACTTCAGGGAGCTGGAAGCTTGTTTACAGATACATGCAGGCAGGCTTGCTTTTCCTTTGAGCTCCTAGCTATTATTTTCAGATTTTTCAGTATGTAAGTAGAGACCATTAGCCTCTTAAAATAAGACTTCATGGAGTGTTACGAGATTTGCCCAGAAAGCCAGCTAAATCCTGGACTGCATCAAAAGATGCGTGGCCAGCAGATTGAGGGAGGTGATTCTGCCCCTCTGCTCTGCTCTGGTGAGACCCCACCAGCTCTGGAGTCCTCAGCACAAGAAAGACATGGACTTGTTGGAGCGGATCCAGAGGAGGCCACAAACATGATCAGGGGGCTGGAGCACCTCCCCTGTGAGGACAGGCTGAGAGAGTTGGGGGGGTTCAGCCTGGAGAAGAGAAGGCTCCAGGGAGACCTTATAGCGGCCTTCCAGTACTTAAAGGGGGCTTATAAGAAAGTTGGAGGCAGACTCTTTAGTCAGGCCTGTTGTGATGGGACAAGGTGTAATGGTTTTAAACTAAAAGAGGGTAGATTTAGACTGGGTATAAGGAAGAAATTTTTTACAATGAGGGTGGTGAAACACTGGAAGGAGTTGCCCAGAGAGGTGGTAGATGCCCCCTCCCTGGAAACACTCAAGGTCAGGTGGGACGGGGCTCTGAGCAACCTGATCTAGTTAAAGATGTCCCTGCTCATGGCAGGGGGGTTGGACTAGATGACCTTTAAAGGTACCTTCCAAACCCAACTATTCTATGATTCTGTCATTTCATAAGAGAGAACTGGGAGAGCCGAGAAGGGATAAAACTCGGGAAACAGCACTTCTGATCTGCTTCTGTATCGTTTATTTGAAAACTCAGTTTGTACACTACAGTTTCTCAGCTCTAGTTTGGAATGCACTAAAAATGCTGTACAATGAGACACTAATGGACTAAGATGTGGCTTGTAGGAGTCTTAGGTTATATTCCAATCAGAGCAGCAAGTAAAATGTCCTGCGTGCCTTGTTTGTAACACCGTTACTTTCAACCCCAAGAGATCTTGCTTTGTTGCCACTGAATTTTTACACCTGCCACCAGTGTGCCCATTTAAAAAAACCAGCAAACAACAGTAGACCTAAAGTACTTCAGGGGTGAAATTTATATATATCACAGATACAAGGCAGTCCAGTATGCTAGTATGGGAGGTCTGTGTGGTTTTGTCTTCAAAACTTGCCTCTGGAGGGTTGTCCTGGGGTGGGGGGGTGGCACATCTGCCCTCTTTCCCAAGAAGCAGAACCTCTGCAAGGAGCAGAACCTCAGGAACATCGTTAGAGCCTCTGAACCTCAGGAGCATCGTTAGAGACTTCCCCACTCACCCTCCTTTGGAGGCAAAAGTACTGGCCAATCCCACTACAAATGCCCGCTTTGGTAGCAAAATGTGAAAATACAGTCAAATATATATTGGGAGTTTACACCTGCAAATTTTATTGTTTAAGACTTAACTGAAATGTGGTACATTAAATTTCTTAAACTGGTCACTGGAATATTTGCAAATAAACAGAAAAAGTATTAATTCTCCCATGTTTCTGCAGAAACTGGGAGGGTTTTTTTGGTGTGAGGTGTGGCATGTCCTACCATTTATTATTTTGGATTCCGTGCTTCCCTTCTTTCCTTCCCGCCTTCCCTTCTTCTCCTTAAGCCATAACTTTTGATCTCTACAGTTTACTCAGACACTAATCTCGGAATAATCAGAACAGTGGATACCATCAATTCTAATAATTATTTATACACAATTAGTTCTCTGTGAGCTTATGTAACGTATTTCCAGTTGAAAGCAGAAAAAGCCTCCCCTTCCTCTGTTGCTCTTAGCACACTTGCAAGATGAAATGTTGCAGCGAAATGTTGTTTCTTGGCTCTGATTAAAAGCATGAGTCACAGTTTGTCAGGTCGCGTGGGTTAGAATTGCTCAGGCTCTTTTGCTGCATCCATTTCAGGACACGTTATAATGGAGTGTGGAGCTGCTAGAATGAAGTCAGGGCTGGTGAAAAGAGGGAATTTCCTCTTCTTTCTGGCCAAACATATAGACAAGAAAGGACTCCTAGGAGCCTTTGGATAGCTGTAAATCAATGCCATGAAAGAGCCACAGGAGGGAAGGTACTGCTTTGAAATGAGTGACACAACTGGTACCAACTGCGTGTCTGAGCCATTTCGTGCAATACATTCATTGGGTTTTGAGCAGATTAGGGAATTTAATTGTGAATTAAGGTTTTAAATACTGCATGGAATTTGTTCAACACTTACATATAGACTGAGATTTCATGCAGCATGAAATTATGCTGAATCCAGTTTCTGCCAAGATCCACAAGGAGATTTATTAATATTTTGTGTTTTTACAGTAGGTGCATTACAGACAGCCAAATCTAAGCACTGTTTCACTGGCACAACAGGCCTCAAATCATGCTTCTATTCTCAGGGGTGGCAGTTCCCTCATGGCAGCATATTTATCACTTAAAATGCAGTATTTGCCGAGTCCATGTGTAATATGCTCCCAATACCCTGTTCAGAACACGCAATTAGCTAAGAAATATCAACACAAAGACCATTTGAGCAAAATACAGAAGAATAATACTGCTTCAGAGCGATGCTGGAGACAGAAGTGCCTCACGGTAGAGGAAAGAATAATGAAAATGGGATGCTGCTTGAAAAAGAAATGCTGTTTCCAACTTCCCTCCTTCCTGATACCAGTATCATACGTGTCTGAGTGAATATATGGAAATTAAACCAAATCATTATTGCGAGACTCTATTTCCAGGCCTTGTACCACTATGGACCTTATCTGCTCTGGTTGCTAAGCTGAGCAGTCTAATACCAAAAGAGATAAGTACCCCTGAAGAGTCCATACGGAAGGACCTTGGTGTGCATTGCAGGATGTGTATAGTGCAATATGGAAATGGGTATAATCACATCGCTAAAAGTTTTCTCACATTGTTGGCACGTAACAGAGTTGCCTAGGGCTGTCTGTGCACTCTTTAGACTGGCTCTTTTTAAACTTCTAGTGCTTGCCTTTTTTACCTTAACGTTCTTGTGTCTAGTCTCACGCTTGTACTCAAACACACACACATATGCGTGCACACAGATACAATTTTAGCTTCTGTGCAGATGGTCACAACTGACATATAGAAGAATGATAATTCAAGACTTGATAAACATTTAAAGCCAAGGGAATCCAAAAGCAATAATTATCCTTTTAGGAAGTGCTCAGGGCTGAGTTATTACAGTGGCAGATGCTTCGTATGTATAAATCAAATATTTACTTATGAGTGAACTGATTGCCGCTGAGCATATCTGTTAAAAATGAACGTAGCAAGTGAGAAGGAAACACATTAAGGCATGAATGAAGCTAATAGATACTTCTTTGGTCAGTGCAGGTTGTATTAAGATGCAGTTTGATGGATTTATGATGCTGCATTATATTTATCTGAAGAAAGGGCATACAGCCCACTACTCTGGCAAAGACAGATCTGATCCTAAAGGACAATAGTGTTATGGCTTCTTGTTTCAAAGTGATTTAATTGTAGTCTTTATTATTAAAATGCCTCTTCAGGGTAATTTTTTTTTTATGCTGTGGTACACATGATATGCTGTTTAAATTTCTCTCAGGTGTGACCTAGATAAGTAATTTCACAAGCCACTTGTGGAAAGATCCAAAATCATGTCATATCAGAGATGTAGTGATGGTACTGGAGAGCCCTTCAAAACACGGCCTGCCAATTTTTTCCCTTTATATAAGTTTGCCCCTTCCTGCTACATCGCAGACATAGCTCTTTGTCAACATGTAAAAGTACACTGATTTTCATGTGGTGGACCAATGTGATGAAGCTGAAGTCGAGACATCTGGAGAGGACATTCCTAGTTGCTGTTCTGGAGCTTCTTGTATAGGGTTTGGCTGAGAGTTTTCTATATATTTTCTACTGCTTTGGCCATGCAGGTGAAGAGTGACACAGACACTGAAATGGTTGAGCCCAGGCCTGTAAGGAAGGAGTCTGGGCAGTGCCCTTTGCTAAATCAAAACTTTACCAACCAGCCATGAGAGGAAGATTAGTGATGGTGATTCCTTCAGGGATGCTTTGCTCCCTCATCCTTCCCAAGCACCAGTCAAATGCCATATGTGGGAACCGTTATGGCAGTCATTTTGCTCACCTCCTGCGCTGCTGTTTCTGTCTTCAGTGCTTCAATTTATTCTTAAATCCATCCACTGGTGGCCAAGGTTGTGGTAATGTGCAGTGGAAATGGGGGAACGGGTTAGATGAGACTGTGAACAAGATGTTGCTGAAGTCTGATCAATGGATCTGATTTAAATGAGAATTGCAGGAATTAGCTTAAATAACGGTTTTAGGAATATCACTTGTACTTCCAGTGCAGGATTTATCTTGAAGTATCACGTAGCAGATTTTTAGCTATTGGTAACTTTTGGTGTTGCCAGTGAAATGCCAGGAGGCAGTGGTGAACGCGAAGGGCAAAGTACAGCTTGTAAACTCTTTGTGATCTTCTAGCAGTGCTCTGGAAAGCCAGTTTGAAATACAGTCCTTGTAGGTGCAGGAGGAAGACTATGATTTTTAGTTAAAATGCTGCACACATTAAAACATCCATTGAAAGTGTAGCAGTGTAAGGATTTGATCTTCAGATCAGTGGGTTTCTTTTCAGAATGTGGGCTGCAGCATTGGGAGGGTGGTAAACAAAAGGCAAAAGAGAGACTGCCAATCTCTTGCTAACAAGAAAGTTTTTTCTTCCCTGTGATTGTAATTTGCATGTTCAGGGTTTCAAATGTATTCAGGTTCTTTGCAATATCTATTAGTCGGTCTGTTTCAGGATACTTTTCTGTACAAAATGATAATGAAAAGGGAACTGCAGTACCAACGCCTGTGTAATCTCTCTGAATACATGCCGGCAGTGACGACCAAATCCCTTAGCACATCTTGCCTGAATGGGCGTGTGACCATGACACCTTCTGGTCAGAGGAGCTGCCATCCTCTTCAGCAGCCAAGGAGGATTTTGTTTCACAGCAGCAGGACAGAGGGTATGAGCTACCTTTGAACCTTCTGCTCTGTGCATCCTGAGGTGTGGATGCCAGTTACCTGCCTAGGGAAGGGGGGGCCACATCAAGCCTTCCTTGGGACCACTCTGCAGTGCTGTTTCCCTGGTGTGGTGAACCTCTTTATTTGGGAAGTCTCTGGAGTCTGTACAGCTACATCCAAATATATACGTTTCCTTGCTGTTACATTTTTCTGTAATTTTTGTGTTTATTATAAACATTACTGGCTTTAAGCATGGCAAGAATCAATCGTGGCAGAAAGGCTAGTTGCAGCTACAGAGGATGGGGAGCATTTCATTGCAGTGAGGTGCCTAAACCTACCTGCTGGCTCACAAAACTCTTCTTTTTATCACAGGGAAGAGGTGCTTCAGGTTTTGAGGGCAGACCTTTCCTCTGTCTAGCAGAAGAGAACTTATGAGAAGGGAGGAAGCCCCAAAGCCCTTAAGCTGTTCAAGAGAGCTCAGCCATTGGAGCTAAGAAAAGAATGATCTTTGAGGATCACCTTTTAGACCTTTGGAGCAGCCTCTCCTAGGAAGTAGAGCGCCATTTGTACTGAATAACAATATACTAATTTCTTGCCTCTCGTCCTCCCAGAGGAAACCCCTGTTACCATTTTCTTTCCTCTCTGGAGAGCGGGTTGCCCTGAGCTGGTTGTCCTCCCTGTGGGTGTTAGCCCAAGACCTCTCTGTGCAGCAGCAGGAACATCTGCAGAGCACAGGACTCGGCATAGGTCGCTGGGTCTAGCCTGCTGTGTTGCGTATAACGCCTGCATAAGCTGGCTTCATCTCCAAATAAGTGAGGTGGGATTTTTCATTCATGCTGCACCAACTGGGAGGCTTTTCCAGAGGCTCAGTTCTCTGGTGGTTAGAAATGTTTCCGTTTCCAAGTTGTGTTCAGGGCTGGTTTATTTCCATTTGCTCTTGCGGCAAGATTGTTCCTTTAAAGGTTTGTTGTTTTTTTCCTGGTGTTTACCTCTGATAACTACAGAGAACAATTGCAATTCTTTTTAGCCTTCCTTTTGCTCTGTTGAAGCAGCTGATCCTTTAGGGTTTGCATGGGCAAGGACAAGTAGGGAAGACAGGCCAGCTGTGGTAGCAGAGAGTCCTGTGGAGGCTAATTTACCCCACATCCTCATCTCGCTTTTAGTTGTGTCCCCGCTCACAGTGCAATTCTCTATTCCAGTGCCCATTTTTTCAAAACATTGAAACTGAGGCCTCTGTAAACTCCAGATATGTTAGATCTACCCCATTTGCATGGTCACAGGAAATGGATTCAGGAAGAAAGAGACCAGGTTAATCAGCCATGATCCAATGTGATAAATAGACGTTGCTTTTTATTCCACTTCCCTTTTCTTTAATTCTTTCCTCTGAGCTCTGATGCCTGGCAGACTGCTGAGATCAGACTAACAAGCTTCTACTTTGTGAATCACTTCAGCAAAAGGTCCCTGTGCATTGTAGATCCCTGCTACCAGGCAAACATTTCTCTAATGATGATGATGTTCTGGGCTCCCTGGTTTCAGAGCAGTATGGTCTTGCATTTTGCTTCCACTTTCTGCTTCCATTTCCACCCATGTCCAATGCATGTTATCCATGAAAAAATAAGGGAAATATTAATATATTGGGAGTTCTGGAGTGGAAAAGGATCTACAGAAGGTCCCAAAGCTAACATTTGTAGCTTGGACTGCAGTCTGCCAGAGCTGGCTAGTTAAAAAGCCCTGACGTGGCTATTTCTGCCAGCAAAGGCAAGTGAAGTGATCAGAGGTGGCTACCTATCTCCCCAGGAGACAGTGGACGAGGAGAAGGGAAGGATAGCGCTTGAGCTCCCTAGCATCAAAAAGCAGTGGTAGTCCAAAAAAGCAACTGGAGAATCTTCTCTCTGTACAGCAGCTGGGCAGATTTTAACCCCCAAAAAAACAAAAAGGGGGAAAAAGTGGAGGTCTGGTTTATAAGTTATTTCCATACTCTTTTAAGGCGATAAAATTCAGTGGTATATACACAGATATTCCATGATAGTCATTGATTTGTTTCCTAGCTCCACAAGGGATAATATATGAAGCACAATGATTTCTGTCTTCACTCTTTGTAATTTGTCTATATCAAGTATAGGATCAAATGTAGCACTTTCATGGTACAGGGGGCAGCATTGGCCTGTGTAATAAAATGTGCTTTGCATGCGAGACAGACAAGTGCAAAACCTCCCACTTCCACCTCTCCAACATGTAAGTAGTGATTAAAAAACCCTTTGAGACAACTTTGTTTGTGTTTTGAATAAACTTAAGTATTTATTCAATCCCTTTGCATCTGAAGAGGTGAAGGATGACCTGGAGCAGGAGACTATGAGAAAGTTGTATAGAGGCTTCAGCCCCTCAAAATTGTCTGCTTTGACCTCATTGGATGTTTGCTGGTGAAAAAGAGTAAGACTAGAAAGCCAGTTCTTGTTTAATCCTCTAATTAGGTAGTTCTTTTAAGTAATAAATTGCTTGGACTACTACTGACATCTCACCTCTTCTGCCAAGACCTTTCATAGCTGAGTTTTCAAGCTCTCCTCATTCTTTTTTGCAAAGCATTTTATCAAGTTCCTCTTCCCTGAACCATCACTCCTCTCTCATGCCTCCTTCCTAAACTGTCATGTATAGTAATACAGGTTTTAAGGCTTTCTAGTGCTGTGGAGGTCATTAAAGAAAAACAGACTTTTAAAAATGCCCTTCAGGAGTGACAATGCTTTTGTCAAAGCTGCAATGCGCTGAGTGAGTGCAATAGGGATTTTTATGGAGCTATTGCAATGCTATGGTTTAAGTAATAACTTAGGTGTCATCAGCATGGAAATTTTCTCATTTTGCGAAGCCTCCCAAGTTGAAGAAGGTTTCTGCAAGTTTTCTTAAATCTGCCTTCACAGAAACTGAGCACCTCTGGGTCAGAAAGGACAGACTGCAAAAGAATTATGCACTTGTCTTGGTAGCAATATTAGTTGATAGTCTTTGACAGAAAATTTCTTGCCAGTCACCAGAGCTTTTAATCAAAACTGTCAGCTTGATTCGCTTGACTCAAGAGAAGTTTAAATGAACAGCACCTTTTCCACCAACTTCATCAGTTGCATTTTTTTGTGCTGATGATTTTACTGTCACTTTTATAAATTTTATTGGTTATTTCCTTAGATGAATAGCTAGAATTTGCCTTCCCCTAAAATTCCTGCTTGAAATTCTCCATAGTACGCTTAGTCCTGGTGGCAGTCTGAGACTGAACACGTTAGGATGCAGGGAATGCAGCAGTAGTCTTAATATATTGTCTATCTGTCTGTCTGTCTGTCTATCTGTCTACCTATCATCGACATATCTAGTTCACTGTTCTTGAAACTTTTTGAAAGTGCAGCGTTCCCTGGGTCAACTGCATCTGTGCTCCTTCCTGACCTGGAAGCTAAAACTATCTGTAATTACTGGATGCAGCACAATTCTCCAGCCCTGAGGGAACTGGGTGATTGCTTGTAATTAAAGGCACTTATCTGTCCCTTAGATTGCTACTCCTTGGCTAACTTTAACCCTTGCAGCCTTGTCTTCCAACCCTCACTTGCGGTAGTATTAATGGCTCCGCAGCTATGAGGTGAATCAGTTACCATCAAGACCTAAAAACTAATTTTAGGCAGAAAAAAAAGAGATTAAATTTCACTCTCAAACTACAGTTTGAGAAGAACTTTATCTAGTTTCATAAAACTAGAAAGTGGAATTGCAACAAAAATCTGGAAGCAACATACCTCATTGATACCAGTGTAACCCCAGATGCTAACAGATACTTTGCTTGTTCACACTGGAATAATATATGATTGAATTATGACTTTAGAGCAGTTTCACTATGCTTAGGACCTTATAATGTTCTTGACTAAATGGAACAGAGGCATCTACACTCTGATGACAGTTTCTTGCCATCAAAAATGCTTAATATTTAGGTGACTATTAATGCTTTTTCAGCAGCTGAAAGCTGAATCAGGTGCAAGTAATTCTGTTCACTGCCATCGATTTTATAGTGAAGTGTGACAGAGTTAATTATGCTATTAGATGAATTGTCTGACTCACTTTCTCAGTCTCATGATTATTTTTTTTATTAACTCTTCATACACTTGGCACAGTGTTTACCCTTCTGAGAGTTCAACCTTCTGAAGTGATGTTTTGCCCAGGACAGAGTGCTGTAATTCTGTTTTGTTTCAAAAATGCATACAAGTCAGCTGAAACGACTAAATATTTCCCAATCACTCTCTTATATTTCAACATGAAGAATAAATAGTATAAATGTAATTCAGTGATACAGCTGATCCCCTCTCCCTCCTCCTAAGTCCGTCTCAAACAAACAAACAAAAAATTGTTCTTAACTGAAAACGAACAAGGAACTTCTTTCTCCTAGGATAAAGACTGAGCAAAATCTGCCCAGCTTGTTTTGGCATTAGCAGAATTAGCAGAAATGTCAGTGTTTTACAAACTGATTGAATATAGTATTAGCATAATATTTTGGAATATGCTACTGGCAGACTCGTCGCAGTGTTTGCCATAACTGAAGTTCAGAGATCCAGACTCAGACGTGCAATAGTGAAAGCAAAGACAAATACTCTGCTGCAATTTTGGTTGGAGGCATTAGTGGTAGGGGAATAAAATATATTCTGGATTATTTATGCATGGACAGGCATACGAATACATTGTAGTCGTACTAATTATAGAACTTGTTATAACGCTTGAAGCTTTCATTCTGTCAAATCAGATTAATTGATGGGAGAAAATGTGTGTTCACACAGGCAATATGTAGGAATAGCAATAGGCAATGTTTCAGCATGCTTCCAGCGCCTCACGCTACCCCTTCAGCACAGGGTAGCTTAGTTGGTTTTGCTGCGGTCCAGCAAAGACTTCAGAAATCTTGCTGTTTGAAATTATTGCTCCAGTTTGCTTGTGCTCGCTGAAGTGCTGTTTCCGTCAGAAAGACCTTGGAAGCATTTTTGGATGCGTTTCAGTGGGCCTTTTAAATGTTATTGCTATACCCACTTAGCTCTGGTGAAGTCTGGAAGGAGGACTCTGAACTTTCCCACTCTTTTTCTAGTCTTTGCTTAAAAAATAAAAGAAAGGAAATGCAAGTGCCATTAAGGAAAGTTGTTGCTGGGGAGTTAAACCAAGGACCGAGCCTAGTTTACAGCCATGTGGTATGTCAGAGGCGGCTCTGACCATTCTGCTTTGGACTCGTCTATGAAACACCTGTTCCACCACCCTGGGAAAGGCAGACCTGCTCCTGCCCGCCCTGGTATTTTGTCTGTTTTGCAGTGATGCCTGTCTTTATGGAGGTGCATTATGGACACTACCCTCCTCAGCTGCCTTTTAACACCGCTGCTTGTCAGCAGCATCCTCCTGCATCGGCACTGCTGCAGAACAGTGCACTTAGCAAGGAAGGAGAAGTACCTGTAATTAAGATCATTCCTGCACGGGGCTCAATCAAGATGCTTTTAGCATGAATGCAAGTATGGTCCTGGACTGAGGAAGGGGAGGTAAAGAGGGCAGAGCCCTCCTTTGCCCAAATCCGTGTGCTGTGACAAAGGAGAAGGCCAGTGTAGGGCTTGTTTGGCCTGCCTGGGACCTCTGCATTGCTCTTCATCCTTTGCTGTCATTGACAGAGCTGACCTAGTGCCCTAGGAAGGGAGCGTGCAAAAGCTGTCTGGGGTGGGTGTCTCAGCTCCTCTCCACTCAGAAAGCTGCTCCCAGGGCTCAGGAAGGGGTCCCCCTGCCCTGGATCTTGTGCCAAGTAACAGCAGCAGAGGGAAATCCAGTCTCTGCCTTGGGTGACACCTTGTTTGAAGGTAGCAGTGGTGTCCTGGATCCCTCTTGCATCTCCTGAGGGACAGCCTGGGGAGGTGCTTGGAGGCAGCACAGTGGGTTAAAGTTTGTGCAGTGCTGCATACACCACCCTGTCTGCGCTCCCAGCATGGCCTTCATCTGCCAGAGGTGGGCAGCGGATGTCTCTAACAGGCAGGTGGGCTTTTGCTCACCTGAGCTCTCCTCTGCTTTGGAGACATGGCTAATCCATCAGGAGGTGCCTTACTGCTGCATCTGTCCAATGACGGTCATGATAGTCAAGCACTTCAAATGGAGTGAACCAGATGGTGCCATTTCTGCCTTTTGGAGGGGGACTTGCTGCGTGCCTGCGACTCGTTGCCTTTATGCAGCAACACGAGTGTGAGAGCTGAAGCAGTGCTGCTTGTTGAGCCTATAAACTTCATCCTTTTGGAAGCTACTCTTGCTTACCATGAGGTGATCCATCAGTCTGAGGCCAAAGCAAGCAAGATGATATGTATTCATGGCAGATACTTATGGGACAAGTTCATAACATTTTACAGCTACAGCCACTATCACCTATCACAACATCAGACCGACATGACTTAAACAAGCAAGAGAATCCCAAACTTGAGCTCAAACCTGCTGATACCAATACCCTGTTACTCCCTGTTACTTTCCCTGTTACCCCCTCTGTACCTTAAAATCAAATGTGCAGAAAGAAAGACGTGTTTTGTAACCGCTTTACTCACCAGCAAAATGCAGTGACATGTGCAACACACTAGCTGTTCAGTGGTGTAACAGGAATTAGTACAGGCAGCGAAAGATAACGTCGTATTCCATCATCACTGCAGGAGGAGTGTAAGCAGACAGCAGGGCCCAGGCTGGTACGGGCATCTTCGCTCTTGTTGGAAAACTGCTTGCTATGGCTGCTTGCGCAGTTCTTTGTATCACTCAAAAGAGGTTCCTCGAGCAAACATACTGGGTTGTCCTTTGTAATACACAAGAAAAAAGAGGACCATCTGGGGAATTGTTCATGCTTTTACCCCTCATAACTGGTCTCTTTTCCTTGAATGTGTCCCAACTTGACTCAGCTGCTTGCTGGTTATATTTGAGGATCTCGCTCAGTTGCAGAGAGCTGCAGATGGTTAACAATTGCAGCAGTGCTATACCTGGGTAACTCCTTAAGAGCTACTCCTAGGGAAGGATTTAAACTGCTTGGAGCGATGGCTGATACAATTTAGCACCTAGCAGTGGGAAGGATAACTATCATTAAACAGCCAGCTTTCTGAAAATCAACATCAAGTACTTCAGAGACCCTCCCTGGACCTAGTGTTGCAGACACGTGGTCAAACGTCATCACAAGGAAGAGGTGTCCTTCTCCAGGGCACAGGTGACTGGCCTGCCTGAGTGTCTGTGGTGCAACAGACCCAGGTAGTGAGTGGGATCCTCATGCTGCTTTAGCTGCTTGGGAGGTCATCATTGCCTCTAATTAATTATTGGAGTTTCTGTTATCATGTGAGGAAAAAAAAAGAGGTACTGTACTGTAAAATTTTGTTAAAGAAGGAAGGAAACTTTATTTCTAGGAAGTCCCAAATAACTTTTTTGTAGTCATCTTCTATACAAAAGCAAATGGAGAGGTAATGGAAACTGTAGGGGAGAGACTGTACCACAGTGGTGCTGCTGTGTGGGATGTCATTAGGGACCTCTGTCCTACCCCAGCCCCAAACTGTGCCACAACACTAAATCAAACGGGACAGGAATCCTGGTGTCTTCAGCAACTCTCTTGTCAGTGCCATTTCTGCCTGCACTGAGCAGATAAACGGGTGGGTTTGCCTCACCTTCCTTCAGCTAAGTGTCACACCTGTAAAAATGTTTGCTTTTGGCAGAAGCCGCATCCTCAGACACGCTCCTGATTCCTCTGCCTTTAGACTTTCCATTTCCTTCCACAGGCTCCAACACCAGTGTTGCTCTTGTCAACACTCTTTCCTCTCCCAGTTCATGTTTTGCATATCACCTGGTTTCCTGCAAACACTGCAAGCCCATAATTCCTATAAATATCATTGCTGGGACATCATATCGGTGCAGCCTCACTTTCCTTGAGTGCAGTGGCATTTTTGTCTGAATTCTCCTGATTTGGCCCCTGTCTCAACCTTCCCAGTTTTATTTGTTTTTACAATTAGCCATCAGAATGCACGGTCCTCATATTCAGTAGCTTATGATCTCAAAGGCTCTTGGAAGTCGAAATACAATGAAACAAAAGGCTGTGCATCACTCAAGGCTGGGAGGATATCTAAGTTCTCATCTTTTTAACAGGATACACTCAGTATTAGTTTAGTTCTTCAAGTTTGTGGAGGTGTCCTAAGCTGGCACAGAATCTCATTGTTCTCTTTTTTCTTCGCTCTACCTTACTATTGTTGCCTGCCCAATATCTCTTCCTGGTATGTCTGTCTTTGTAACTATGACACTAGTTCATAATTTTTCTGAGATTTCTGCAATCTGTAGTAACTTCCTTTAATTCTTAGTGTCACGCCTCTCTATTTGCTTTTAGGTATCAATTGAAAATAATTTTTTTGCTTTTCTTCATAAGGTTTTCTCTTCTGTTATTATGTATGTATTCTTTCTAGCATTATCTGGTGTTTTAAATGCATAATTTGCATAGTAAATAATAACATGGTGAAGGTGAAAAGTACCTGGGTTCTGCTAATCTCGACTGGACAATTATTTCTGAGGAAAAGAATGAATGACTGGTTAAATAGATAATATAAGGGTAAGGTACAGACATACAGGTTACACCAGCATCAGATTGTTGTTGACTTATATTTTACTCTTGAGGTGGAGCTGATATGTGTATCATTTCAAGGGAAAATGTTATTTGAAAAGTGTATAGATTGTGGCATGTTGGTAATACATCTCTGTTCCAATGATGATTCCTGGTAATAAATGAAACTTCATGGAAAATGGTCCTGACTAAAGCTGAATGGGAAAAATGCAATTCTGTGCATCTGTCAATTGTATTGAAAGAGGTATACAGGAAAAAATGAAGTGTAAATGGGGATTTTTGTTCTGCCAGGTGCTTTATGTAGCTGTGGTAGGCCATGTGTCCATGGGGTTGAATACCTGCCTCTGGTTTTTGCATGAGGTGGTTTTTTTAAATATTTAAAACCCATGGGAGCTAAGGGTGAGGGAGCTTTGTCTCCTACAGCAAAATAGAAATCTCTGCATCCCTGTGTTGATTTGGGTGAATACCGAAAGCTACAAAGGGTTTCCTCAAATGGGATGGGTTGTATTTGGAAAGTCTAATATCAAATGCACATTGTATGTGTGTTGGCAAAATGATGCAGAAATAATGAAGGACGATAACGCCTTTCTCTTACAGTCTCCTCCTCATCAGTGGAACTTGCTGTCCTTCCTGTAGGTAGGGGATAACACTCTGCTGGTTCTCAGATGGAACACTAACATAAGGAGTGATTACCTGTCACCTATGAAACACGTGGCTGAGCTTCTGGGTCTTACTGATGAATCAGGAAGACTGGGTTGTCTTATTGACAAGGTTTAAGGTGCCACAGAGTTGGTAAAACTCTAATAATGTAAGCTTTAATTCAGTATAAGCTGTTCTCTTTCTGTCAATATGATATAACTTTTTATGGAGACGTGTTGAACCTCACTAGAAAACCCTGGCACTTTTTCTACTTTGGAAGAAAAGTTGAAAGATTTGTGGTTTTACCTCAAAAGTTTTTTTAACTGTTCACCCCCCCCCCCCCCCTCCCCCCGTTGGATACTACCTTTTGCATTAATGGATGCAAGGCTTCTCATTTTCCTGTGTATGAAAAGCACTCTTGAATATGCAGAAACGAGAGAGTGAATTGGTAAATTGTTGCAGAAAATCAGCAGCACAGTTTCAGAGCCTGAGCCCAGTCATATGCCCTCTTGCACACAACAGATCCCAAGGCAGAAACCCCACTGATTTTGTATAGATGAATAAATCTGCAATTTTATTTTTTTCCCATGGGCTAGGAGAATCTCTGTGCAGGCAGGGTGGTCTGTTTTCACTTTGCCTGGCTGGATTTTGAAGTAGTCAAGTTACATGACTAAGTACTGATTTAAGTCCTTTAAACAGGGACTTGCTTGATGCGGCTAATTAATGTGTTCTTCACATTTCCACAAGGTACTCACAGTGTTGGTGCATGGACTTGCACAACTGGATTTGGAAGCCATCACCATGACCATATTTTCACCAGAGCCTGTCTTCCCTCACATGGCAAACTCCTCTGTTGCAGGCTGTGCTGAGGCAACTTTTGCAATATGTGACAAAATGTGTTAAGGCCGGGACAATGTTTTGACAGTTATTTTCCCTCTGCTCTAGCGGCTTCAGCTGAACGCACCACATCAATAACCTTAACTAAAGATCCCCATGCAGGGCATCTTGGCAGAGTTTGAGAGGTGATTGATCAGGTCGGTGCAATGAAGGAAATCCCTGTCCTTCCTCCTGCCCAGAGCAGGGATCCCGCAGGTGTAGGGAGGGATTCCCTGTGTCTTGGTCCCTGCCATGCCTGGGGTCAGTGTGGGGGTGCCCCAGGGGACCTGGAGGCAGGCATCCTATTGCAGAACTGGGTTTTAACCTCCCCTGTGCAAACCTCTTGAGTTTGATCTATAGGTCCTGTTTCAAGCCTCATGCATTATGAATAATGTATTCTCCTTTAATGTATTGTTTGTGGTTCTTCTTGAAAGGCATCGATACATCTGTGACTAACGGGCTTGATCTCTCTTCAGGGTACGGACTTTCTCTGCTGTGTTTTGGGGGGGGGGCTTGAGGCAACGGTGCTTTATCGATTTAGTTATTCTAAAAGTGGGTTTTGCCCCAGTTGAAGCCTTACAGCCCATGCTGCACGTCACTCTCTCAGGAAAGCAGGCTGACTGCAATGAAGCAGATGGCTGTTTGCCAGGAGTGAGTCGCTCACTTTCTGTAATTTACCCTTCTTTTTTTTTTTTAAATGGTTTGGCTTGGTTGGGTTTTTAATCAGAGCCAGCCTTTCTCCAATAGCTTGTTCTCCCTTGCGCGCCCGTGTTTGTGTGCGAGAGAGGGAGGCAGAGAGAGAAGCCGTGCCTGGGCTATGCTGACAGACGACTTTTTCCTCAGTTGTCAGGTTCCGAGCCTGTCAGCAGCACTGCTGGTAAGTGGGAAAAAAAATAATGCCAGGGTGGGGAGAGCAAGGCTGACCCTCCGGGGAGCAGCCCGGAGGGACCGTGGGCTGCCACTCGTGTGGCGGCAGGCAGCCTCGTGGGCAGCGCGCAGCCCCGGGACCCGTGTGGCTGCCCAACTCCCTGGCTACCCGTGCAGACAGCTCAGTTGCCAGCAAGGGATTTTGCTCCCCTCCTCCCTTGATAAAGATCCCTCAGCTGGTATTACTGATTGTATCCTTGGCTTATTGTAAAAAACCAGCCGACCAAACAAAACAAAACAAGGGAAAAAGAGAAAAAAAAATCCGTGTGGCTCGCAATCTGTAGATGAGCCTCTAATCCCCTCGGCCAGCCCGAGGATGGTGGCACGCTGGCACAGCTGCCCCCTGCGTCCACCTGAGCGCTCGTGGGCTGCCCACGCGGCCCCGCTTGCAGGGAGGGGGGAGAAGTGGCTGCCAAAAATGTTGGCCGCTCCCGGGCAGCGCTAAAGGTGGAGCGTGTGCATGTGTGGGGGGCAGCATCTGTCCTCGCCGAGCTTTAACCAGAGCGGTAACCTGCAGCTATGGAGTCACCGACTAAGGAAATCGAAGAATTTGAGAGCAACTCTCTGAAATACCTACAGCCAGAGCAAATAGAGAAAATCTGGCTTCGTCTCCGAGGCTTGTAAGTAGTACTTTTTTTTCATATCCTTCTCCCATTTCATCCCGTTGTCAAAATTATTGTAGCACTTCCTTTTTTTCTTTCTTGCTGGTACCTTTAAAATCTTCCAGGAGTTTCCACACCTGTTCTCCATAAATACAGTGACTTAATATTAGCAAAAGATGCATTTGCTTCGTTAAATTGAACTGCTTGTTACATTTAACAAACATCTTCCAGTGGGAATGTAGAAATGTCATTAATAAGGCATTGTAAGATATAAGCAGTTATTGAGATGCTAATTACTTTAGCTGCTATACTAGAAAAGTTTTGTTATAGCCTGAATGGTACTTAATTGGATCCTCTGTTTTCAATCATCTTACCCTTAGATGCAACGTACAGAAGACTTTTTTTCCCCTGTAAATTGCTGGCACTGACATGGTTAATAAGGACAAGATAGGCAGAGAAGGCACAATTGGAAAACTTTTCTACCAGCATTTGTAATGGCAGCAAATTCATGTTCCGCAGATTGGATTGTACTTACTAATTTATACATTAAGTCTGACTTGCCATGAAATGATGGGATGCTGCCTCCTGAGTAGAAAAAAAAGTACCTGTGCTTAAAGAAGAACTTGGCACTGCAGAAAAGTAAAAGTTTATAGGCTGTAGTTTGCGTAGCTTATTTAGAGTCAATGTCTGGCGTCTTTTCCAGATTCTCAGTATGTAAAATACCGTCTACCAGCACCAGCAATAAGATCCATTACTGGCAGCAAAGCATTTATTTGCCCATCAGTTTTTCACCAAGGCAAAGAGGAGCATTACTATGTTACTGCATCCCTCTCTGTGTTCAGAACTGTTTGTGGGTTTTTTTTTTCCTTCAGCCTCACATGTTAGAGTTATTAAAATTTCAGCCCTCAAGGGAAAGGGGGGAGGGAAGGGAGCAAGGATGCTAGGAAACAGCAGAAGCAGGAAAATGTAGAAAGAGTAGGCTAATAACTGCAAACAAATGGGTCCAAGTTAAACTTGAGTGGCTCTTTGAGTGTTATTTTGTGTGAGCAGCAATAGCATATTTTGTAAAGCATATCCAAAACTTCTGTAGGACTCCAAGCAGTCTAAGACACATGCATGAATATGTATTTCTTGCAAGGCATCACTCCAGGAAGCGTGTTTTGTGAAGGAACTTAATCAAAGTAGATGACAGCTGTCTTGTAAGCCTTCCAAATAGAACAGCCACACAAAACAAACCCTCTTATTTTCAAGTCTGTGCCATGCTATAGTATTAGGAGTCCTTGAATTTCTGTCTAATATGGAGTTTAGGAGCATGCTGATTTGAATTCCACCTGAAGTTCATAGATAATTCTTCAGCAGCATTGTAGTTCAGGATCTCTCCTGCTGTTAGTACGAGGCAGTGTCTGTGTATTGTACGTCAAGCTCCGGTCTCTTCTACCTTTTGGAAATTTGGCAAAACTGTAAGATTTATTCTAGATATGTAATAACTAAACCTCAGGCTGTTTTTCAATATAGCCCTCTCTGTTGGCAGTGTGCGTGAGTGTAACAAACACATCCTTGCTCCTTCTGAGTTTCAAGATTTCTTTGCCTGCAGAGGAGATAGATTTTCTGTAGAATTCTTGATCACAAGATGAAAACTGAAATGTGTTCTGCTCTAATTAAAGACTCTGTAGAAGATTTTCCATTCCCAGTCATTTTATGGAGGCTTTTAGCGCATGCATACACACACACACAAACTGGCTGCAGACTGAGGTTTGGCATCATGTTTCATGGTTTTTCTTCTCTGTTTTTATGCATGCCTATATGTGTAAGAAGAACAATTAGATGTGCACAGCCATCTTAATTAACTCTTATATAAGATGCTTCATGCTGGAGAGATCAAATACTACTTGAGAAGATGCCTCTCTCCCCAGCCCCTGGTACACCGACAGCACAGGAATTAGTTACAAGGCACAGCAGTGCTACCAGAGTGGTGTTAGACAGGTAGCAAGAGAAAGCATGCTGCTGGCTGAAGCCACCCAGGGAGATGTAGCCTGCAGCAGGCAGACACCCAGTTGGTAGTTTGATCCTGACCCTGCTTCTTAAACGAGATCGGCTGTGATGATTTAAACAGTCTCAGGCGCTCAGCGTTGGGTTGGACATCTCCATGGTAGGACTTCACCCATTGCAGCTCTGATACCTTCCTCCCCGTCTTCCCACCCCCAGTGCCAGCTGGTGTGTTTACTCACCGTGACTCAGTGGGCAAACTAGTATTCACCACCTCTTGCAATACCTGGCTTTTCCAGGCGGCGGGGAAGGCAGCTCTTTTAATTTTCACTCCATCTCAGCCCTCTTGGTTTGAAGGGAGTGGAAACCCAAAGGCTGCAAAGGGGTGGTTAAGGTGAGGCTCTTTATGGAGCCCTCTAATGTAGTGTGTGTTCTGCTTAAGCAAGTCTGGTGAGGGCTTTTTTGCTGTGTGCCTGGTACAGTTCTGTCCCTCAGGATGGTTGGCCTTTGGAGGTTTGGGCACGGGGTGTGTATTTTCAAGGAATAGGGAGGTCTTTTGGACAGCATGAAAAGGGCAGGTTTGTGTGAGGCTGAAGCCAGGTGTCTCCTGCAACATGAGTCATATGTTGCTGTAAGAGCCAGACAAGATAAAGAATTTGCCTGTAGAGCGGAAGGATTTCCTTCTCCTTTCCCTTACGTATCTCTCCAAGACGTGGGTTTTTGGTCAGGACAGCCTGTTTGCTTTGTGAGTGCAGCAGCATGGCGCAGTGGTCCTTAGGCCATATCCAGATTCCTTTTGCTTTTACTATTTAAGAATGAGCTAAAATACTAATGCAATAACATTACTGAAATGTTTTTACTTGACATACACATATTCACAGCTTAATGACTCTGCGCAGCGATTTATAAGAGAATCAAGTCAGTGGACCTATAGTGTTTTCTCAGGTTTAAGGGAGAGTGATAAATTACCTGACTGGACAGTAAGTCATCTGTGGCAAAGTACTTGGGTGTCTTGAACCAGGGATCTATGAAATAAATGTTGTCTCTTATACATGACCCATTAGATATTAATTTAGGTTTAATCGCAGCTTAGAAAAGAATCTTTTAGTAGTTTATTATTAATAAACTTCTGGGGAAGGTTTCTGAATAAGCTGTTTCCTGGGCAAAGGTACCATTAGAGGCATATGAAACCCTCTGGGGAAAATCTCGAAAGTTGACAACTGACAATTTTGCCCTTTTTTCTTATGTTGTGCCAGAATGTCAGGGAGGGGTTTACTCCAGATTTCTCCTTGTAGGAGCTCACGCCAGCAAAACGGCTGTGTGCACCGGCCGTGCGGCCATCAGGGTCCTGTCTTCCCTGGGAAGGAACGCACCAGCTTTCCCTGCAGCAGGGACCTCCCAGAAACAGACCCGCGTCTGAGTTTTGTTGTCATCATAAATGAATCGGACTGGAGCAGCTGCACATCCCTTCAGGGATATCTCCGATGCGGCTTTCCCTCTTGGCTGCTGGAGGCCTGCCTGCCTCCCGAGAGTGCTGCTGGGTGCAAGTGGTGGTGGGGTGGCCCCACCACCCCGTGTGCCCCCATCCCCGCAAGCGTAGGCACGCTCTCACTCCCTGGCTGCTGATGGGCTGCCAGCTGCCTCTGCACGCCACTGGTGTATGCCCGCGCTCCTGCTGAGCGTGTGTTTAGCTCAGGAGTGGATCTCCTCGGTTCCTCGGCTGCTGCTGGGCCGCGGGGATGTCTGTTTGTTTCTTCACGTGGGGCCTGCCTTTGAACAGTTGCCTCTTATTCCCAAGCAGCACTCACCCATGAAGGCTGACAAGCTTAGCCTGGGAGAAACTGTGGTTCTTAAGGATGTGTTGTTTGCTTATGGCTCTCAATAACTGCTGCTGCCAGAAAAAGGGTTTTGACTTTCTTGCTCTGTTCTGTCTTCCTTGCCCCATGGATCCTGTCCAGAAGGCAGTCTTTTATTCAGACTTGCCTTATTCAACTCTGGGCTTGGACACTGTGTACACAGGAGTTACATGAGTCTGCCCTTCACTCTCCTACACTTGCTAATAACTCACTCTGTTAAGCTCGGGACCTTCAGCTCTGCAAAACATACTGGTTAAGATTAGGTGGAACCCATAACAGGGCACTGTTAGCAGCAGAGCTTGGAGACCTGATTTCAAAATACGACTGCATGGTTGCTTTTCAAGCTGACGGTTTCTCTAGGGAGGTATGAGCAGTGGTGGCTGTGTTGGGGTGTTCTTGTTTTAGCACTTGGACCCCTGTCTGTGGGACTGTGAACTCCCTTGTGCTAATTAGGACTCTTAAAGCTCCATGAAGTGGCTTCATTTACCTCCTGATTTCTCAAGAAGAGAGAAAGCACTGTTTTTCAGTGCTTTCAACACTAGAATTAGGTGTCATGTCTGGTAGCATTGAAGAATGCAGATGCATATATCCAAAGAGTTTTGCTAGTTTCAGTAGAGGTGTGCTAGTTTACAGCAGCTGAAGACCCAGCTTGGAGATATTTTTGGTTTGATTTTGTTACTTTTATGAAGAAAAATAAAACCTTGATTTCTAGCTGTTACAGTAGTACCAGCATCACTGGCATCTGCTGGTGCCCCTGCAATGCTTTAAGCATTGCAGAAAGAGAGAATCAAAAATGCACTCTAACCTTCTTCCTGGTAGCTGGGATTATAATGTTAAATTGCTAAATATGCAATAAATCCCTTCATTCTCAGTGTAGTACTTCCTCATGGTGCCAAAGATGACATTGCAAACAGCAGCAATCTCTGAAGTGCAACTCAAATGGGACGCTTGACTTTGAACTCCTTTTTTGGACTCTCCTGCTCAAACCTGTCAGTCCAGAATTGGTCTAAGAAATCTGATGGGGACAGAGGATAGAAACACATGTAAATCCATGTCTTTGAAAACTTTGTGGTTTTGCTGAAGATTGGGAACAATATTTCAGCACTCAGCTTCCTCTGCAAAACACAATGCATCCTACCAACAGTGGTAGGTACTGACAGAGGTCACAGTGCAAACATTTGTCTAAGATCCAGATTTGTTCCTGAACTAAATGCTGAAGCAGCAACTGATTTTAATGGAAAACATGGAGCCTTGGTGACTGAAGACAATCTGGCAAGTGTTATTCCCTGTCTTATCTGTATGTGCTCTATGACATTTTTAGGTTTCCGTAGTTGAAAAATGTCACACACAGAACCGCTGGTTCTGCCAGTGACAGTATCCTGATCTGCTTCATTTTTATTTACGTGGGCCATCGTAAACAGGAAAACAGAGAGCTCCCTTCAGTTCCAAAGGCCCACTCTACACAGTGGGCTTTGTCCCCAAATATTTTAGCTGGCAGCAGGTAGTGGAGGTTAAAAAGCCCCTCAGAAAGCACCACTTTGTTAGGAAATGTGTAAATTAGTCAGTTTTCAAGTGGAAAATATGAATATGCTAATTCGTTTCCGGAGGTGAGAGAGGCACTTGGTCTGTCTTTGGTCTTGGTTTCAGTCCTTCTGAACCTCCTGAGGGTCTAGGTTTAAACTGAAGCCCTGTTCACCCTGGGGGCAGAACCAAACTACCTTCATATTTAAATACAGCTGTTGCCACCCTGTTTCTCGTTTGGCCTTCCTAACGAGCACAGACAGGGATTATTTTTCAGAGAACCATGTCAGGAAACCTCTCTGTAGGCCTCTTAGGTCTGAATTTCACTCTTCTCGTGGTTGTCACGATTCCTGGAAGGATTAAGAAGGTTTTACTGGTTAGTGAGCAGGTGCTGGCTACATGCTGGAGGCAGCAGTGCTCCAGTGTGGCCTAAAGATTCTTAGTTTGGGTGAGCTACTCTGTGGGTATGAATGACTCAAGTAGTTTTAAGGTTTGTTGGGGTCTGGTTGGTCCATAATATTGTTCTCCTCATAGTGTGAAGAAGGGCTGAATTTTACCACTGGACTAACCCATAACAGCTTGTTTTATACTGCCTGCAGCACAGACCTTGAAGGAGCAAGGGGAACGGGAGAAGTGCTGCCAGCTGCTAATCTCATGCCTGACAAATGGACAGAGGAGAGAACATATTCTAATAAAGAGCAGAACTGCAACTTCAGAAGTTAATTAAACAGTAGGTTGCTTGGACGGGTAGTAATTCAGTAAACTGATACATTTTGCCACAGTTCTTCCGTTACTCTGTTCCACCCAGTGACTTTTATTTGAATCTTAAATCAATAGATGAGTCCTGTAGGTAACAAAAGAGAGAAGACTTCATGTTTAATACTAAAATGTTGACTAAGAAATAATATATACTCTCTAGTTTTTGCCGTAATCATAAAAAAGCTTTTATTCTTCAGGGGGTAGTACAAGTGAATCATACGTGCAGCCCAAAAAGCAGTTATTTATTTCAGCAGTCATAAAAAGGTCGTAGAAGAAAGGGGCTCCCTTTGTAATATTAAATTCAGTGCCTTTCACATATATCTGCTATAAAGCTTGCAATCCTGCATAGGAAACAAGGGTACAAAAAAAAGTTATTTTGGGGAAGATGTGTTTAAACCTCAGGTCAAAGGGAAATTAAGGGTCTCTTTCTGAAATTCTTTTTTAAAGCTGTCTCAGTGGGATAGGAGTCCATACAGAAAGAAAGAAACTGAAAAATCCTCTGCATGCATGTGTGTGTGTTTTAAAGGCTGTGAGGCTAGCTCATCTCCTAATCTGCCAGCTTTTGGTGGGTTCACACACTATATTAAACCCAACTCAGCCCTTGAAAGGATTTTTATTTGGTGTGTTTCTTTTTCTTCCTGCAATTCATGTGAGATTTTCCTGTTCCATTTTTTCTTGTCTTGTTCCATAAAAAAAAAATCACTTCAGCCCTTTTAAATACTACAAACAGTCTGACTCTGATCCTGACTGGTAGATGACAGAAGATTGAGGTTCACATATTAGGGCTGACCCATGAAAACGCTGTAGCAGCTGTGAAATGTACCTCTACAGATGCGAATTTGTCTCAAAACACTGGGGATTTGGACAAAGCGGAGGTTTTCTGGAAGGGCTTGTTTGAATTCATAAGGCTGTTTTTGATCTCCTGAACTGTGCTGTAAATACTGGAAAGAATGACTTCATTGATACCAATGCATTTGCGGGGGTGAAATTAGAATCCAGTTCCTGCTCTTTGGAGTGGTTTTTTGTTTGTTTTCTTTGAAATGCTAGGTTTTCCAAACATTTCCAAGCATTCTCCAAGTAGGCTTGAGAAAATTCGTTTAGCCCCGTGACGGTGCAAAATTTTCTCTGACAGTGTTGAGCACAACTTTGTGCTTAAATCTGAATTGTAGCTGAGTGATAGTCCTTCCTCCAGCAGACTCCGTACTGCTCCAGGCCTCTGCCAAAAGTTGTCTGCAGTTGTGTTGGATATTTGAAAAGCAGATTCATTTTGAAGGTGTGATTATAAGTACAAAGAAACCAGAATTAAAATTTTGCAATAGATGAGTGTAGCTCAAACTCTGGTGAAGCTGTTTGTAATAAACTCACATGGTTGACTTCAGTGGAATCAGGATTCCTCTACAAAATTGTTAATGTCCATGTTGGGGATTTTTGAATTTTCCTGGCTAAGAAGGGGGGTGCAGAGCTCACAGAGAGCTGTAGCTCTACATGGCTGTCAAGAAGACGTTTGAAAGGCTGTGTCTCTGCCAAGGGGTCCAATTCATATCACAGCAGTCTGCCTTGCCTTCTCTGGGAGGACCTCCACGCCTAGCAGTTGGTGACATTGGGTGGAGCAGTCCATGTGAGCTCAGGCATGCAGCGGGAGAGGATTGTCATAATTCTTGGAGAGAGATGTAGGAGACAATTTAGTTATTAAGATGCTATAGACACGTATGATAAGTTCCATGCTTTTCTTCCATATCTGTCAAGCTGTGGAGTCATTTTGTTATTAATGTGACACTTTGAATGGCTATTAGTAGATCTGTGTCATCACTTTAGGAGTGATTTCTTACACTGCTAGGGACAGATACTATTCATGCACAAAACTCCTAGCCAAGACAGAAAGTTGCACAATATCCATCTGTAGCACGAATCCTGGCTTGGCGCAAATCTCATTTCAACACCAAGATTAGCACAAATTAAACATCAGATCTGTGCAATTTTTAACAGCTAAGGCTGTAAAGAGCCCTTGAGCTACAGCTGTGGCATGCACCGAGTCCCTGCGGAGCACATGGCACAAGCTACAGCAAGCATCCAAGGGCAAAGGAGCAGAAGTAGAGCATAAACCCCCTTGCAAGGCTGAGCAGTTCGGATGGTTGCTGTAAATGATGCTCAGATCACACTTCCTCCCATGCCTCCTGTGGAGCAGCTGGTTTTCTGGGATTCACTAGCAGTAAGCAGTTACTGGTGTCTGCTAAGCAAAGAGACTGAATACACAATTTAAATATGCTCCTATACACATATTGATGCAGCAAGGACAGCTACAGTCAGATGGGAGAACTCGCTTTTTTCAGACTTGCTTGAAAAGTAAAAGGAGAGGAAGCTGTGGGGGTTGAGGCTGGGAGGGGAGGATTGGGAGATCATCTACAAAAGAGCATACTGACTCATAAAAAGGGTGGAGAGAAGAACCAGAGAGCGCTTTTAAAAAAAAAACAAAAGTGGTGGTGGGGAAAGAGATAGTTCTGTGAGTTCTTCAGGTCCCTACATGTAAACACTCGTTAGGTTTATTTACTTCCAGTTTATAATAGCTCATAGCACAACCTATATGCAAGTCATTTAGGGGCTTGAGTTTTGCTGAAAATCATGGGGACAAGGGCTGCCTTTGAGGGTATTTGGAAATGCCACCCAATCTGTAGCACAGTATTTTTTGCCTCACTCAGATTCTAATGGGAGACCTTTGAAGGAAAGCCTGGATGCTGCAAGAACACCTCTGGTTACAAACGCTGCACAAAACACTGCTTCTGTGTCACCTTATGAGCATGTCTTTGTTCAGGCAAATGAGGGTCTCTTCTTCAGGAGGCCATTGCTTTATTTCTCTAGAGGATGGGGGAACTTTCTTTGGTATCTTGGCCACATTCTTGTTGTAACACCAGTCAAAATTCTCCCTCCCATTGTTCCCATTAATGTTGACTGGGCAGTCATCATTCCTTTCCCTCTTTGCACTAGTGTTCCAGGTGCAGAGAGCTTACAGATTTGGATGCAGTTTGACTGGATGTGTAGATGAAGTCATTCATGTGGTATGGAGAGCGGAGAGCGTCTTTAAAGTGCTTTGCAGAGAAAGGCTTTTGTTTAAATGCTCAGTGATCTCTAGACCTGTTTCTAATTAGTTCAACTGCAGTGATCTTCTTGCAAATGGAGAAGAATCAAATTCCTGAGTTATGCAAATCTGTTGAATAACTTGGAGTAAATGATCATAATGGTCCCACCTAGCCTCACAATCTATGAAACATCAAATTGCATTTTGAATTACCTATTTACCTTATGGAGGTGGATCTGCTCCTCTTCTGGGCCAGAGGCAGGGAACTTGGCTCCTCCCTTACAGCAGCCAAACTTTTAAGAACTAGAGTCGCTGTCGCACCTGGTATGTGGAAAGGACAGGACTCGCTTATTTAAATACATCTTTATATCTGAGGCTTCTGAAGACACCACCCCCCGCCCCGTGGTTGCTGTGGCATCTAGATGCTTGTGAGACAGCTGGTGACAGTGTGGAGTAGGGCCTTAAGGAATAGAAATCTCACCCAGCCTCCTCCATTCTCTGTGTGCACGCTCAACGCCTGTTTCCATCCACCCACCCATCCGTCCCAGTTCCCTCTCCCAAAGTTTTCCCCTGTGTGTCGAGGAATTCCCACGCTGAGACCGCAGGGCAGCGTTGCCGAGCTGCAGACGGCGGCATTGACGCCTCTCTCCCTCTCCTCCTTCCTCTCTTCCTCCCCTCTGCCCTCACGCCGAATTCGATGGAGCCAGCTGTGTGCCATCACACCTGTGTCATTCATTCCTGGGGGGTGGAGGAAGGAGAGATGGGCAACCTTCTTTACTCCTTGCAGAGAATAATGTTGTAGTGATGCAGAAACGGTGTTGACAGAGTAGCAGGCAGCCTGCTGAAGGTGCTGAGCCCTGCTGCAACCAGCAATTTTGAAGACAAGAACCTCTGTGAAACCACTTTTCCTCTGCAAGCAGGCTTGCACTGGCTATCCCAGAGGCCCATTGTTGTTCAGATGACTTCCCTCTGTACCGTCCCTGCTCCTGGAGAAACACAGAGTGCTGGGAAGTCCAGAAGAAGAGCATTGGCTCTTCACGAGCAGTTTAAATGTTGTCTTTTTCTAAGAGTGACACTTAATAACTGGTCTATTAATGAGGAGGCACTGGCAGGACAATAGCAGTCCTGACTCACTACACAAAGTAGTGTTGCCAAAAGGCTTGACTAATTTTAAAAAACTACCAGCGTGCTGAAGGAGGGGGCAGTTGGGACGTGGGGATGGGGAAGTGAACCTTCTTTTGGAAAGGGAACACTGCATCTTTGTGCAGCAATTTTTTCTCCCCGTGTTTAGGCTTGTTCAACAGTAATCCGAGTGTTTCAGCCTGTAACCCAAAGTCAGGAGAGGCCCTGGCACAAAAACATGAGATTTAAAATTCTGCGTCACACCAGCTGTCTACTTAGCAGACAGAGGGGGTGGGTTGTGTTTGGGGGGAGGAAGGTTGGAGGGGAAAACAATAACAAGCAACAGTCTGATAGATTTACTAGAGCTTAGGGTAAGATGCAGATTTGTTTAGTGACTTCACGCACGCGGCTGGTCTGGTCTGATGTAATTCCAGTCCATGTTTCCTGTCCTGATATTTAATCCAGGGTATGAAGAATGATTCCCCCCTCCCCATCACTGTGCATGCTCTAACTGATCACAGAGCCACTCTGCATGAAACAAACTGGACAGCTGCCTGTTTGGCTCCTGCAGAATCTGAATATGTTTGTTTTACACATAGCAGCAGTGATTAAAATAAGTTTTTAATCTGTACAGGCTTGTTTCTTCCCAGGTCTAACAGCTTTTTGCCACTGGGGGTATGGAATTCCCGCTAAACAGTGTTACATGCTTCCAGCGTACACAGTATATCAATATTGGCTCTATAAGGGCTCTGCAGAATTCTGCTTTGCCTTATTCTGAGAGGAACTGTTCCCTTGTACACTCCTTGTTAATATGACTGGTTTTCACAAGCTCTTTTCTTAAGGAAACGAACAGGATACAGCTAAAGAACACACAGGAAAGATTGCGTATATGCTCCCTTTTTTGAGACATTGTACTAGCAAGGAAGCAGCATCCCAGTTGCGGAGGTCAGCCTGGCGGTGTAAACACAATGCGAAGCACATCTGTGGCAGCAGGGAGCTATTCCTCCCTCCCGGCCCCTCTGATCCCGTGGTGCATCGAGCGCCACAATCTCTTCCAGTGGGAGAGGCTACAGAATAGGCATGTTGAAGTACCACCCATCCTGTACTTTGCAGGTCATCACCTTTACTAATTTCAGAGCCAAATGTTCCGTAAGTCATCTGGAGCTGCCAGCTAGAAAGCAACGCTCAGTCAGACTACGTATATATCTATTTTTCAAATAGTAAATATGCGAAGGTTGTATGCTATGGTGATCTGACAATCCTTATCTTTTTTTTTTTTTTTTTAAAGCATGAATACTAAGAACTGCTCTGTATTCTTTTCAGACCTCAGGACTTTATTTTCCTGAAATGTACTTTCCTGTAACTGGATTTTTATGAGCATGCATTTTTCTTGAGAATGTCATGTGTGAAGCACAAGAGAATTTGCTGCTTGTATACCAAGAAAAAGCAGAATGAGCAGTAGATCATATTTTTTTCAAAGGGTTAGATTTTCAGAAACAGACACATTTTACTTTTACTTCCTATTTTTCTTCAGCTAAATCCACACGAACTGCAATGGCAGGGGGGTTTTGTTGTTGGTTTTGGTTGTTTATGGTTTTGGTTGCTTGGGTTTTTTTTACAGGAGGAGTGATGAAAAATTGAGTAAATATGGAGGAAGAACCTCAAGATTTCAGTAATTGTACTGGCTCTGTACAAAATCTACATGAATGAAATAATATTTTTAGAAGTTTTTAGAAAAACATTTGCTGATCTCTTTTGTAGTTAAGATGCCATTAAAATCCCTGTCCAGTCTATTGCCCAGTACAGGGCAGTTCCAGTACTGAATTTGAGTTTGGTGACGAAGCTGGAGCACTCAGTTGTCCTCACAGGGTTCCCAGTGCTCCCTCCAGATCTTTGTACCTCAGTCTTGCTCAAAACCTTCCTATACATACAGCATTCAATGCTGATCAATTAAGTAAACTTTTCCGATGCTGCTTTTTCTCCTCATTTGGTGTATGTACTGTGCCATGGAAAGATACACAGCAGTTACCTTGCCTCTTCTGATAGCCAGTGGCATTTATCCATGTTTTAGCAAGCCATGATTGCCCTTTGTTGAAATGAAGCTAAACAAAACCATGACAATGATCATAGACCATCTTTATGTCAGTGGAAAATAAAATACCTTTAACTAATACACTTCTCACGCTACTGCTTGAATAAAAGTATTATAGCTGTATAGTGTCCTGCCCAAGGTGGCTGCTTTTACACTAGCCTCGGGACATGAGATCAAGCTGTGGATCGAGCTTGTAGTGCAAGTAGGTTGAGTCAGTTGTAATCTCATCATTTGCAGGAGCGAATCCCTTCTTACAACCCCTCTTTCCCCCTTCCTCCTTCCCCCTCCCCATACTTGCATCCCTGTTTTGCTAGGGAATTGGTGCCCAGCACTCTGATTGTGTGAAAAGCAAAGGAATTTGGACTCGAGTGCAATTTAAGGTCGTCAGCTCTCATGAGAGCATATAGTATAATAGTGTCGTGAATGTCAGTCTGCTCTGATCATCCATAACACCCCTCTGTAACACCTCTGGGCTCTGTCTACTCTTTATGAAATCGCTAGAGAAGGAATTGCAGCTACCTTGAGCTTGTACTGCAGGAGGAATTCCTCACTACTTGTGCTATCACAGGGGCTTTTCTGTAAGGAGAATTTAAACACATTGCCTCTCCAGCTATGCTTTACGTGGACTCGGTAAACACATTAGACCCCAAATGACCAAGTGGAAAACTGGTTGTTAAGCCACAGGAAAAAGGCCTCTCATGGCAAAAGGTCACAGCAAAGCAGAGGCAGCACAAGAGACATCGATTGATCATTTCTACATCCTAATGATTGCAATCCATTTTGGAGATGAAGGTGTAAGTTTCTTTTTTGCCCAGTTGTTTAGAAAACTCAGTAGCTAGACTGGTGAAACCCAGTGGTCAGCCAGATCCGCTAAAATTTATCAAAACAGCATTTTCCTTAGGCAAAATCAGTAAGCATATTTTCTGACCTTGAATTATTTACATTTATTATTTACTGATTGTGAGTTGAGCACAAGCTTAATTTCCACTTTGTAGCAGTACTACTTGTTTCCAAGATATGAATGTTTTCCCCTGCTTTTTTGGCTGTGAATCGGTTGTGCCTCTCAACTGTCTTGTCTCCATTTCTACTGAAATCACCGTACCTGTTTCAAGTTGTGAACGTTCCGTGGTTTTGTATGCCTGTGCCACACATGCCCATGCTTCAGAGAATGCAGACTCTTCTAATCTACTTAAAATGAGACAAGTGACTGCTTCATCCTCTCATGATTTCAGTATGTCCTCATATAGTTCAGGGTCCAATTTCAAATGACTCCTCTTGTTTTTTAAAAATCCCACATAAATCCTCCATCAAATTTCTAGTACCAGGTGAAATCTTTCCTTCTTTCCTCACCCACTTCTTACCATTTCTTTTCCTCTGCTGTCACTAGTCTCTGTGATTGTATTGTTTTTAATGTAGCACAGTATTCTGGTAAACAGCCCCTGTGGAAGAAAAAAAATAAATTACTTTTATTGACTAGAGAGTAAGTAAAGCAAGAATGCTGGTCTTCTTGTTTCAGTTAAGGAATGAAAAACCCAGCAAGAGTTGGTGGCATCATACCCTCTGAAGTCTGGTGATTTCAAGATATTTCTGAGTTCTGGTCAGGGCTCCCAGGGGATCCTGAGCTTTGACAGATGCCGTTCCATAGTCTGTACTGTGAGATTGGGTTTTTGTGAATTGATTTATAGATGGTTATTAATATAGGCTTTGGTAATGTAACGTAAATGCATCACTAATCCCGTGATGATGACGATTAATTGGTAATGCACTGCATGATTCAGGATATCAAGCTGCTGGGAGAGAAGACTTTCAGTTTATTTAAGTGATCCTGTCAGTCAGAAAATCTAGCTTGATCTGAGTCCCCAGCCACCTCTCCCTGGGAGTTATACACAGGGGGACGGTGCTTACCCCCAGTATGAACTGCTGTGCCACAGTGATACGGCCAGAGAGGGCACCTGGGCTTGAGAGCCGGGAAATGCTCTTAATCCTACTGCCTAGATGTGGCCTTCGAGGGGAAATCTTGGAAATTCTGGACCGACGAGTTGGAAGGATTTGCGGACAAAAGCAGTAAACATGAATTGTGGTCAGCTCTTACAGAAAAAGGAAGGGGAGCGATATCATTCAGTAAAACCACAGACTCACTGGTGGATAACAAAAGAGTGGGAGGAATCTTCCAGATTTGACCTGTAGACGGACTTGTTTCTCTTTTGCCAAATTTCATTGCTTACTTCTGTTGGTGTGCTAAACTACAAAACAGGCTTTTAGTAGTGTTGTCTTAACACCTAATCTAACATCAGAAGCCCAGCTCTGGCAGGAAGGGAAAGGTAAGAAAAAGACCTGTGAGAATGTGCGTGTTACAAGGTGGATGTTTCATCGTGTTAAGGTGGCTTTTTCTCCCTGCACTTCCGAATGCGCTGGTGAGAGGAGCCCTGCAGGGAAGCAGAGATGAATAGCCCTGGCTTACCTGAGCTATGAGTGTGGTGGAACTCTAGTACTGAAGGACAGACGTTGTTGGGTGCTTTTGTTAATGGATGATTAAGCTCCCACTCACATCTTAAACATTATAATTATAAAGCTTCTAAATATAGAAGAGGAAAAGTCCCTCTTTCTCCTCAAGCCTACGAATAACTAATTTTAAATATTTGCTTGTGGCAACTGTTTTCTTTAAAAACTGTGGTTCCTCTGAAGAAGTAGTTTTTGTAAAATGTTCCTCTTCAGGCAGCAGTTTCTCTTTTCTGTGTGTAGCCCTGGTCATATTTACCAATGTCAGTGACAAAAGTAAGGGTATGACATGCAAGCTCTGGCGAGTCTCGCTGCATCAGCTGAAGGAGCTGATGTCCTGGCAGTTTCTTTTTCCTCTCTGCCTCCACCACAGAGTGGGCATTTAGGAGATGCCTCAGCTGCAGCAGTACGAAACCTGGCGTCTTTGCTTAAAGCCACCATTGCTGGCAGTTTAAGCCAAAAGGCTGAACTTTGCGCTGAAGCAGCTGATGCCCAGGGATGTGCTCGTGTCTGCCAGCTGTGCTGTGAGGATGCTGACCCGTGGCAGGGCATTGTGCACGGGGTGGCTGGGGGCAATATCTGTGTAAACTGCTGTAGCAGAGTCACTTTAGCTGGTCTCTCGGTGCCCTAAAAGTTGTTGCCCTCTTTTTCACCAAGAAGCGCAGATCCAGCCTGAAAGCACACGCTTTGTTAGATCCAGGCTTGTGTGTTGTCAGCTGGTGGTACAAAGGGGAGAGCACAGGCCACCGAGTTTTAAGGACTGCAAAAGATCTACCTATCTGGCTTGCTAAACTGCTTCGACTGTGTGTGCCCTCTGAACCCATTGCAGTGACCAAGCAAAACAAAACGCTTTAGATTAAGCCACTGTGAGTGCCGATTCTGAGCTTCAGCCTGAAAATGGAGTCGCTTTACCATCTCAGCAGGCTGAGCACATGCTTGTGGCACTTGGCATTCCTGAGCTGGGAAGCATTATCTCACTGAAAAATGTCACAGAATCACAGAATCATCTAGGTTGGAAAGGACCTTGAAGATCATCTAGTCCAACCGTTAACCCAGCACTGACAGATCCCAACTACACCATATCCCTAAGTGCTATGTCGACCCGACTCTTCAACCCCTTCAGGGATGGGGACTCCCCCCCTGCCCTGGGCAGCCCATTCCAACGCCCAACTACCCCTTCTGCAAAGAAATACTTCCTAATATTCAGTCTGAACCTTCCCTGGCGCAACTTGAGGCCATTCCCTCTTGTCTTATCACTCATTACTTGGTTAAAGAGGCACTCACATGTGTGTACCTCAGGTCGTTAACTACATGTCCATCAGCTGGTGGCCTAAGGCTGATCACCGCACTGAAGTTATGAATCTGCAGAGAGACCTTACCAAGGGCAGATAGAACCATTCATCTCTAGCAGCAGTGTGTGAGCAGAGCATGATGTTCATTAACTTTCAGATTTTAGTATAAATTTCTAGGGATGAAGTTAGGCATAGATACTCCTATTACTTCTGCAGCACCCACAGTTTTACTCCATATACTGAAAAGATGCCATTAATTCCAGACCCTGTGGAATAGGTGTGGAATAACACTGTGCTAACCGAGCCACTATTATGAGTAAAAAAATGTAAGTGGTTTAGGTAATTCTTCAGAGGCTGTGTAGGAGTGAAAGAGCAATTCATCTAGCTGGTTGATATTCTGAGTTGTATGATTATGGGGCAAAAACAGAGCAGTTGGCAGAGTTACTTAGTTCCCCCCAACCCCTCCTCCCTCACTCCTCTCTGTACCTACTCAGTCACATTAACTCCCGCACCTCTCTCAGAAGAGTAAGGCCTGAGAACATCATTACCAAATTCAGACACAGTTTTTGTGTGTTTCTATTAAATTCTCTTAATCTCTAGGTTTCTAGATGCACAGGAAGGGTGGGAGCTTTTTGCAACAACTCAAAAGTAGTGTTATTTGGGCTCCACTTATGCCCCACAGTCATAAATTGATGTGCAAAACCCCATATAGCTAAAGCCACAACCCTGAAGAGCTAAGAAACTAATGGAAAAGGATCTCAAGGGGAAATACGGGAAGAAAGCCATTTGTCTGAGTGTGCACTGGAATTTAAGTGGCAGAGGTAGAAACGTAACCCTGGGAACAGATACTTATCCTTGAAGAAGTTGACGGTCATCGAAGTGCAGAAAAAAATTTTTCATATCTATTTATTTCAGTGGGAGTTGAGTGCCCATATAGTTGTAGCTACCTATATCTTATTGGTGTTTAAATACTTTCAGAAGTCTGCCCTAATTTTATGTTGGGCCACTATATTGTGTTGTTCCTCTGGCCACATGAAGGATTCATTCATTCCCAGAAGAGCAGATAGTGAAATAGTGGGCTCAACTCTCTTGTTGACTTCATCTCATTTGAGGCAAAAATGTCATCCTACCCACCACTTTGTTTAGTTCTGATTGTTACAAAATACCTATTTTTAAAACGGTTACTGGATTTATTTTCATTAGGTTCCAGCAGCCTTCTTGTACTAGGACCGACTCACTTCATACTACACTCATGCAGATGTAATTGCATTAAGTTTAGTGAAGTTATTTCTAGTTTACACTGATAATATAGGGCCTACCCAGTGTGAGTCACCTGCTAATTCTCTTTAGCATGAAAAAAAAATCTACCTTGTTCTAATTTAATTTTTTAATGTAAGCTAAATGTAGACCTATGAGTAATACATTCCACAGCAGGTAACAGAAGTTGAATGGATGTGGCAGGTCTAGCATGGCACGTGTGCAGTGGTAAAAGAAACTTGAACTTACACAGCTTTGGAAATATCAATAAGCCTCGTGCAGGCATGAGTACAGGACAGCCCACAGGTATGGGAAGCTGTAACACCACCTCCTTTGAGTCTCTCTCATTCTTTCCCTCCTGGGAAAAAGGGATAGCTTAGATTTGTTCTGAAAATTATGTGTCCCTTGAGCTTGACTGGAAGATGTGTCTGCAGGTTTATCCCAGAGCATCTGCTAAAGGCAATTTAGCAGCTAGTTCCTCTCTGCATAAACTCCTCCTGGTGAGATAAACTAGGATAACTTGTCCCACATCTTTTTTAAAATAAACAACTGAACAAAAACCCACAAAAAAACTCCCAACCAAAGCAACCCAAATCCCCACCCTCTATTTTCCTCTTGTTAATTCACACATGGTTGCTGATTGCAGCCAACCGCTGGTGCTGGCTGTGGTATTAAAAGAGGCACCTTCTAATTTCCTTGTTTGCAATGATCTCATTTCATGGAAGGCAGGTGTAAGCGGTGGTTTGTAAGCATATATCAGGTAGATGATGTGTTTCCAAAAGGAAACTGAAAGCTATACTTAGAAATGCTTTATGTTATCAACACCATCTTTTTATAATGTTGGTGAGTGGCATGTTAGAGCTTGGTTTTGAAATGCTGGAAGTTCAGGCATACAGAACTTTTTTTGCTGGATATCAGAATCTGCTGGTGGTGTTCCTTTTAAAGCAAGTGCATGCAGTAGTGATACTGAATCGATAAGTAAGGGCTCCTTTAGTTCTATTCTCTTCAACTGTAACATGCAAATTTAGTGCCTGTAAATGTAGTCACGAACTTGGTACATGTAAACCTTGACTGTAATTGGACTGCAGGTGTGGAAACAATAAACAACAATAATAAAAAACATATATATATATTTTAAAACTCCTCTGACTAGGCAAATGCTTTTTTCCTAGTACTGTCATCTGTGATAGTACACAGTTTTCTAATGCAGTAAAAATATTCTTGAGTAAAAGAAGCATTAAAGGCGTAACTGATCAGAAAAGTGATGTTATTGCTCAAATGCAAAGAGCACCCTAAGGCTGGGTCACTTCTTTAAAATATACAAGGAAATTTTAGCTTATCAGGAGTTAATGAATGGTATCTTTGCTCAAATGTGAAGCTTGAGTGAAAGAGAAACTCTATAAAATGATGTGAAAGTCACTAACCAATAAAGGGAAAAATACTCCTGACAATGCTGGAATGCACCATAAGACACCTTCAGGGGAAAGAATAAACTTGTAAATAACTTAATTTGAACATTTAGAAAGTTATATAGCAGAAATTAAAATTTAAACAAATTTGGATTTTGGGGAATAAGATGTTTCAATCAACCTGGATTGGTATGGCCAATCAGGTGGGGTTTTTTTCAGCATTTTCTTTTGCAAGAAAATTTAGTGAAGTTCTGTATTTGTCAGAATATAAACTTCCAAATCTAACCTCTTCAAAATGTAATTTCTACTCTACAGCATTCTGAAATTAAAATGAAAAATTCATAGAATCAGATATATCCAAGTGGGCTTCTGCTTGTACGTGTCAGCATCCTGAATGCCAGTAAGCTAGACTCTTGATACTGCTATGAATATTTGCTCTTTTACTCCTTTGCATCTATTCAAGTTTAATTCTTCACACAGTGAAGTGTAAATGAAATATTTTAAAATCCTTTTAAAGTAAATATCTAGGATTTTTATGTTTCTTCTTATTTTTAAGAAACAATAACCCTTGTTTGGGTTTTCTGGGCCTGCCTTAGCCGCGGTTTTCCATGTGCAGTAGTATCAGAGATGAAAAAGCAGAAGTTGCTGCTTATAGCAGTATGCCCTTTCTAACAGTATTACCTACACATTGAAAAGCTGGGGAACATCTGTTAGTGTATGGCTAAACAACAGGGCGTTGATCTTGCCCTCCTCATCGCAGTCCACACTGAGACTTGTTCCCATCACTACTTGTGAAATTTCGAGAGCATTAGTTTTACTTTAAAACATAAAGGCAGAGCTGAGCTCAAGTGAAATCAATGCCCTGTCTTGCCGGGCACTGTGCAAAGCCATTGGAAAAGGCTGTTGTAGGATCAAGAGCTCACAGATGACATACAGTGCTGACAGGCCTCTGCAGCTAACTGTAGAGCCACGTCGGTAGCCATGCAGAAGGGCTCACGATTACTGCTTTACTCCAAGCATTGGCAGCTTGTGCCATTGCCTGTCGTAGGAGACAAAGTACAACATGCAGGAAAGGCTGTAAACCCCTTACTCTTCTTAGCAACTGATGCGGTGTAAGGGTTGGGGAGGAGAAGAGGTTTTGTCAGTATGCTTATCTGCTCTTGCCACTCTTAGTCCTGGGTTCAGGGCAGTTCGGTCCCGAGACAGGTACAACGAAGTGAGGGTCTGTGGTCTGGTATCTGGGATTTGGTGGAGTGGAGAACTTGCTAGGATCTAGACTTTCTTTTCAGAGCAAGGCTGCTGTAAAACCACTCTGGTTTTCCACTAAGGGACCACAGCCAATGTGGTTGGATGCATCGCATCACCACCATTCCATCTTGGTCTCCACAGATAAGGCCATGCTTATTTGCTGGATAGAGACATAAAAACTACCTTACTGCTAGTAAGTAGAAGTAAGTTTCTGCCACTTGGACTTCCTGTTAAGTCATTTAGAGTAGTAACTCATTCTTTCCTAGCTGCAGCAACCCTGTCTTACAAGAAAGGGCAAGATGGGCACATAGGCAGAAACACCCCTTTTTCTACTGAAGTTAGTGGCAACCACTGAGGTTAGCAGAAGGGAATGGCTACATCGGGTTTGGGGCAATCTCATGGCAGAAGTGACTTCACTTAACTGCTCCTGATTTCTGACCCTCTCCTTTTCTCCGCCTCACCAGTGGAGCCTTCTTATCTCAGTTGTATTTTGTTCTTTTCCTGCAGGAGAAAATACAAGAAAACATCACAGAGGTAAGAGTAAATCGCAGAGGACTGGAAGGTATTTGTGAGTCATCTGTCTCTTTTTGTTAGGGGGTTTGAAGGAGGATTTTCCTGTTACCAGATTGGTTTTGTTCCCAGGGAAATGCCATTCTACTGATTGTTTCCCTCTTTGAAGGTCCATCTTGTGCTGCTGCTCCAAATCCCCTCTGCTGCTAGTCGTAGTCCTCGCCTCTGACGTTAGTGGTAGTTCTCCCTGAGTAAGGACAGAAATATTTATCCTTGAAGGTCAAACCCTAATAAACATCACTCTGTTCCTTCTGCAAGATCTGCTGGTTCTAACTCCTATCGCTTACTCATACTGTAATAACAAAATGGGTTGTGGGCTTGTAGTGTTGCTAATGATCTGTGCCTTTGCAGGAGACTGAAGGAAAATGGGGATCCTGTTGATTAACAGGCCCTATTACAGCTACCTGATCTAGTTATCTTTCTGCCTCCTTGCAGGAGGGAGGCCCAATGGGGGTCTTTGACAGATTTATTTTTCTTTGGAGCCCTTGTGCTTGGTTGCTTCAGAGCACGCACTTTGCAGCACAAAGTTTTTTGGTGCTGAGCTGACTCCCCCTCCCCTGTGTGTGGAGTATTAATTGGTGACTTAATCTCATGGCGTGCTGAGCATCTTTAGTTCGTGTTGACTTTAACTGGATTTGAGACTCCTGCAGAGTGCTTCCTAAAGACTAAACCCTGCAGCTCTGCTGAATGTGCCCTTTAATGTTGTGTGATGATGGAGAGAGCTGGCAGATGAGCCAACGTGATGATGTGATGGGCTAAGACATCACAGCCATCCCTCCTGTTTGCTATCACCCTGTGCCAAAGATGATCACTCTAGTGCAGCACTGGCAGACAGGCTACGTGTGTGCTTGTGTGTCACAGCCACAAGAGACTGAAGTGTGGTGGCTTGAGTCACGGATGAGGTGGGTTTGAGCTATGACAGTTTAGTGGAAAATAGTGATTTGGAGATTTCTGTGCTGAACTGAAATCAGTGGGCATTGCGTAGTGCGAGACACAAGAACAGGGAGAAGGTAAATATGCTCCCAGTTGTTTTCCTAAATGTGGGGCTGACGCTGTACTTCTGGTTGCAGCTCTACTTTTCTCCCCATTTCTCTTGCTGCTGCCGTGATTGTTAATTAATTATGAACATGTCTCTGGCCAGAGGTCTTGAGTTGCTGCAAGAGGATTTGTTCTGGGGCTGAGGTGGTTTCCAGAATAATTGATTGCTCAGTGTGTGTGTATGTGTCCCCTGCACGGCTTGCATTATCCTGAGTACTGTCTTATTTGGGTGTGTTTTCTGTGTAGATAACCATGGCATCAGAGAGGTTTGTGTTCAGCATCTCTTCTGTATGGGAGACTTTCTGTAAGCCTTGGAAGGGAGATGAATTATGTTAAAAGCTCCTACAGGCACAATACACAGTTGTATCGACATACCGAGAATTGAGTATGTCAGCCTGTTTAAATCCACCACTACAGGGTTAAGTTTTGTGCCGTATGGGATTTTGAACTTTCTGGGGTTTTCCTCTCACTGTTACCTGTGCCTGCTGCCTGACCGATGGTGTGTGGCCTCACGACAACCGAGCAGACAGGCTCCATGGCCCTCTCGTGTCTAACAACTGGTGTGAGCTCTGCGGAGGCAAGAGGCTGCTCTAGGGACCAGCACACAGCACTCTCTGAGCAGCTGCTCCCCACAGCCTCGCTCAGCAGGCGCTGGCTGCCGGCTGGGGGGCTGCGTAGCGCAGTGGGGTGGCTGCTGTGCCTGGGAACCATGCTTTGCCAGCACCTGGGGCAAATTAGCTGGAGAGTAAGCTTCAGATTTGAATTTGCCGCCTGCTGTGTGATTAAGGTATGATGCTAAATGGGAAACTGCAGGTACTGCCATCTGATGCAGAAGTGTAACATCCAGCAAAAGGAAGTGGTAGGACAGCAGTTCATTTAAAGGCTGGTTTTAAGTAGCATCTCTCTGTTGAGCTGGTAATTCCAGCAATGAACGTAAACCGGTGACTTGGCTCAGGTCTCCACCTTCGTTTCCCATGTTCATCTGCTGTGGGGTTTTCTATTTTCCTTTGTTATGTTTTTTCAAAACGATCTTGGTGACTTCTATGTCACTGGGCTCTGGAGGGTGACTGGCAGCTGAAAGGAAACAATCTTTTGCTTGGTTTTGCTTTTTCTTCTTTCTGTTTCTCTTTGGGGAGTTACGAATGCTAAGTGATAGTAAGCAGCACTTAGCTATGTAGGAGAAACACTGCTGTCCTGTGTACCTTGCACTATAAAGAAACATTTTCCCCTGAGTGCAGACCTGTTGGGAGGGAAGATGAGATATGTGCAAGAAAACTTGAGGAGAAAGAGTCGGAGTAAAATCTGAGCCATTCTAAAATTGTAATTGGAAATGACAGACACTGACTCTCGCGTTGATTATTCTGTTAACTGAGTTGACTCAAATGCTTTTATAACAATAATATATTGATATGATTTTCGCCATAAACTTGGAGGTTTCACAGCTGTCTAGACAACCCTAATTTCATTAGTCCCAACCTAGTAATTGTATCTGAACTGCTGAACTGTGGTGTAGATTAATCACAGCTATACCAGAGAAACAGGATATTTAATCAGAACTCGGGTCATCTATCATTCTCCTGTCTAGTTCCCCATGGGTAAGTGAACAGTAGATAGCTTATTAAATAGTGACTGGAGAGGCAGTCAGCAACAGGGACAAGTAGACAGGAAGCCAAAGCTCTCTTGAACTTTCAGGTCCTGGGTTGGTTTTGCTTTTTCTGGGCCACCTGAGACCTCAGTCGTGTTTGATTTGACTGTTGAGACTCCCAGTTATCCTGAAGACAGCCAGCTGTGGGCTGCCCCTGTTTTCCTGGGAGATACTTGACACCTTCAGCTCCCTGGGAGATTAAGAGGGAAATGAATCTTTCAGTAGCCCCTGGCAATCCCGTCCTAGACAAGGTTCAGCTGCTTGGGTGACATTCATCTAGTGTAGGCAGTTTTGCACTTCTAAGGACTCACTAAATCCTATTTATCTTCTCAAAATTTGTCAGATAAATAATCTGTGTTATTTTACGTGGCATAAATTTTCCTCCATTATGATCCACAGCCACACATTTTTATTTCACCAGTAACACAGAATTGCAGGTGTTGCTGTTTTAGTTTAGCTGCATGTTGGTTAATTGTACAGTTTAATTTTCTATTAAGATTCAAATGCTTCTTTTACAGTGAACTCATGTTAGATAAAACTCAAGTAAAAAGAGTCCTGGTGTTTTATCCATCCATCATGGATGGATGGGTTTTTCCCTCTAAGTACCTGCTAATGCTGTACATGAAGTACAAAGTAGAAAAGGAAATGTAACCAAAGTGCCTTCAAAATATGGCTGTGACCTTAAAAGAAGCATCATAATGGGCCCTGCAAAATACTAATGTGTTTTCTTTAAAAATGATTGTACTCTAATTAAAAAAGGTTGACATCTGATACAACCACATGGCTGAAACATCAAGCCTTCCCTAATTTTCATAAGAGTTTTGTTGTTTCTGCTTCAGACAATCAGGTAGGAAACTCATAAACAGAGATCTTGTTTTCCATCCCTTTCCCACACTTTCCTATTCTTTTTCATCTATGTCTGTGCTTCTCAATTCCAGTTTGCTCCAGCATTTAGTTAATAGACTCTTGGAGGAAAATGTGAATGAACACATTCTTCCTTAAAAAAAAAATAAGCGAGATAGTTGTGTTAGTGTGTGGCACAAGAGGTGAAACCATATATGCACAAATGGTGTTACATACAAAATAAGTGGGAAAATGGAATTTTCCCCCCAATATTTTTAGTTGATAGTAATCTTCAGGGTTACTCATGCCAATACTTCTTCAGATTAAAATAATCTGCTGTCTCTTTTGGATTATTTCAAAATGCAGGTAAATTTATAACCTTGTAAGTCTCATTCTAGGTAATCTTGAAACTAGGCATTTACTCAGGACCAGATCCTGTGAGGGAAACCCTGCGCTGGGGTTAATGTTGTCCTTTAGTGCTGTTAGAACATGCTGAAGAGATCTTAATTGGAATGAAGCATCAGTGCTCTCTCAAAGCTGATTGTGTGAGTAAGGGCTCATATATGGTGGCAGCTGTCACTGCCTTTGATAGAGTAACGTAGACTGAAGGGGACTGCCATGGTGCAAACTCGGCCGGCAGCCAAACGGCACGCAGCTGCTCGCTCACCCTTCCCTGCCCCAGGGGATGCGGGAGAGAATTGGAGGGGTAAAGGTAAGGAGACTCGTAGGTTGAGATAAAAACAATTTAATAATTGAAATATAATAATGATAATAGCAATAATAGCATATCCAAACAAGTAATGCACAATGCTCAGCACCGATACCTGGGCTGTTCCCAGCTAGCGATCCCAGAGTAGCGAAAATCCCGAAACTGCAATCCTAGAAGAGAGCGTGAACTTCCTGGCCAACCCTCACCTATATACTGAGCGTGACAGTGTATAACATAGAATATTCCATTGGCCAGTTTGGGTCCATTGCTCTGGCCGTGCTCCCTCCCAGCTTGTTGTGCACTTGCACACTAGCAGGATATGCGAAGCTGAAAAGTCCTTGATTTCTTAGCAACAACTAAAAATGTCATTATATTATCAACATTCTTCTCATACCAAGTCTCATACTGTATCCAAAACGCAGCACTATTCTAGCTACTAAGAAGAAAAAATTAGCTCTATCCCAGCTGAAACCAGGACAGGGATCTCTAAAGGTTGTCTCGTCCAGCTCTTGGTGCTTGAGAACATCACTGTGGCCCTGATTAACTCTTGGCATTCATCAATTTACTTAATTTGACAATATGCTTAGTCCTTAGTTCTGATACCATTTCATTTCCACAGTTTATCTATTGACCTTGCAAGGTTATCTTAATTGCAAATAATAAAAATACCCCTAATTCCTTAAGCTCTGCAAGTAATTATAGTACTGCTTAGCTCAAGTTTTTCTTTATATACAGTATCCAAGCAACTCCAGCAATATAGGATGCGTTGAAGGTTGATACCCTAATCAGTAGCACACACACAATGCAGGACTTGATGTGTCAAGATTCTCTGTAAAGCGTAGTCTTTTGGGTGCCGAGACCTCCTCAGCTCCCTGTAATTTCAGTAGGACTTCTTGAAACTCTGCGTTTCAGGGAAACTGATGTTAAATTTTCAATTCGAGGCTGCTGGGTATTGCGCAAAAAGAGATCTGCTGGCTTACTTTTATAATATTACATGTGGAGCTGGTTCTGTTAAATTTAATGAACACTTAATTTCAATAAAAAAGGTATTGATTTGTTGAGTGCTCTGTAGGCATTGCACTGCAGAATCATAGGTGCTTTGGGAAAAAAATTGAACCTTATGATTAATCTCTATGTGAAGGGGGCAAATTAAAGTGACATGGGCAACCTTAATTTGGTATTTCCTGGCTGTCTGGGTGCTTGACTTTGCAACCTGAGTGATCTTCTGATGTAGTTTAAGTGCAGTCAGATACTGGCAGCATTACACGTCTCTGAAAAAGAGGCTGTGGTTCAAGTTAACAAAGCTAAGTGGGGTTTGTGCTTTAATTCACAGAGGAAGTTTATATTACTTGGCTATGGGTAGGAAACTTCATGCTGAGAGGAGAGGAGGAAACCTACCTTCTAGAGAACCCCAGCTTTTGTTCTCCTAACACTTTCTATAAGAGGAAAACTTTGAAGCATTGGAAGTAACAGAGACTTTTACATACCCTCCCACTTTCTGACCTTCTCCTATTTCCCTCTGTTTAAGAGAGCTGGAAGATGCAGTGAGACTGGACTCCATACAGATACACACTTGTTTATATTTTTTTTCCCCTTCCTGCTTTTGAAATCTTGCTTAGTTTTCCTACTCCAAAAGGAGGCAGCCCTTTCTTAATATGATGGCTCTGGTAGAGTAAGGTGTAAATTTTGGTTTCCTGACATGAGTAATGGGATTTATCTTCTTTATTCAGAGCAGGAGTAAGTTCAAAATAATTATGAAACATGATTAAATAGTGACCAAATCTTTCTTGCTGATATACATTCCCATTATTTTACTAAAATTAATTTTATTGCGCATCTTATATGGTGCTGAATAATTATAAATAAATACAAGTCCTTAATGATTAATGACTACTAAAATATTGAATATGTTGAACATGGTTTTCAGTTGATCTGCAATACCTAAAGAATTACTGGTTGGGCAGAATTTGTTCTAATAATAACACATCCTTCTTGATAAGGAATGGACTCTGCCAGATTGGAAAATGGTAAAAGCAGTTTCTGCTACTCAGATACTGTGACAAGTGCCCTTACCTATCAAAAGAAAGTTATGTTCAGGTTTTTCTTAAACGTGTTCATGTTTAGGTGAAATTCAGCCATAAACTTCAGTATCATTTCAGCAGAAGTGATAACACACTCCTGCTTTTGCATTGGTCCTCTGTCTGTACATGACACTGGTTTTCAAAATGTAATCGTGATATCATCTAGATTCAGATTTTACAGATGCTGTTTGTATTGATTTGTTAGAAGTTATCTGTAGCCCCTAGGTTTCCAAGATTCATTCCCTTTTGCTAGAGTAAGATTTGTGTGAAATGAAAATTACGTTCAAATGCCATAGACCTTAATGAAGATAAACTGGTATCAAACATTGTTTGGTATCAGATCTTCAAACCAAAATGACTTTGCCAAGTATAGATGCTTTCTTTTTAAAAATTAGTAGTGCCTGACAAGTTTTCCTGATTTGAATCTTGGGGAGAGGGCAGAGCAGAAGTAGTCTCGTGCCTTCTACTACTTCTCTAGGCTTTGTTATGAAAAGTTGTCTGAAAAAAAGTTGCTGGAGAATAGGTTTTTCACAAGCTATTGCACCTGGGTGATTAACACTCTTAAAAATAAGCAATCTAGATTAGATACACTATAACCTTATGACATTTTGGCACTTCTGTTTCCACCAGTTAGAACCAAACAAAAGAATGCATGTATTAATCTGGAAAGCTGCATGGAGAAGAATTAAACCCAAACTTCTGACACCTTCCCATTGGGTTACTTTGGCTTCTTTCAGTGACATCCAGTGCTCTTCTCACTGACTTATTTTTAGCTAAATTTAGTGGCTTGCTTTTTTCTTTGGGGTTTTGCAGTGTTCATTCCTTACAGGCATGGAATACAGTTCTGCTTGTGGGTGCACAGGTACCAGTAAGTGTTAATTTCCATTTTAGTTATCTGAGATCGTTTACTGAAGCATGTTTGAAGAATTAGATTAGGATTTGGTGAGGGGATGTAACAGGGAGTTCTTCTCCCATGACTTACACAGAATTTATATAAGAAGGGTAATAAAACTTAATGAAGAATTCAGTTAAGCCCTATATTGTTGCTTATTAGACATGATCTTCCTGTAAAATGCTATTGATTTTTTAATTTTTTTTTTTGTTTGTTTTGCCCCTGAGAAGTGAATTACTCAGATCCGAAGCATGCAACCCAGTGAAACTTCCTTAGTCAAAATGACATTAACTTTAATGGTCATATTGGTAGCATAAGAGGGAGGAAGCTAAGACAGTTGCTTCTCATGCAATCCCTCTGTGGATAATCAGCCTGTTCATTTCCCAAGTCTGGATGAAAACAGTTTACGCCGCTAGTAAGGGGCTTTTTTTTTTTTGGAGCTTAATGTAACTGTTAGGCAGAGGCTGCTCTATAGAACTTCTCTTTTTGTCCTTTTCCTCTTATTTGGTCTGCAGTTTCTTGATAATCTCTCAATGTTCACAGATCTGCATAAATATCTGAAAAAAAAATCCATTTTTATTTCCTGATATAAGTGTTAACATAAATGTTAAGACATCTGTCTCCAGTCCTTCCTTTCCCAGCTGCCATTTCCCATTCCCTTGTTCCTCCTCATCCCTCTTTCCTAACTGTGAATTTTTCTAATCCACAGTTTAAGGAAGACAGGTTTTAGTCTTGACGCTCTGTATCCCACCGGTCTTTCACTAACACACACTACACACAGAAGCACATTTTTGTTGGTTGAAAAGCTTTCCCTCCAAGGGAAATTTCAAGAAACAAGTGAGAAACCCTAAGATTTGTGATCCCACTGCCACTTGCTCTTAGGCTGTATCACTCTACCCTTCATCTGAGCATCCAGCAGTTCCTGGGGAATAAAACACCAAAAGAAGGAAGAAAACAAAATAAATGTTTGTTTTTGTTTTTGTTTTTGTTTTTTTTAACTGAATGCTAAATTGCGTCTTGTCAAACCAATAACCCCAACACCTGCTAATGAGTTGATCCCTCTGAACCAGTGGTTCAAATAGCAGATAGCTAATCCACTGATTTATCCTATCAAGCATCTATTATGTGTGAGCTATAGCAACTTCTAGGTGATTTTCAGTACGCTGGGTAGTTACAAAAAGCTGGTCATTTATATTACCCTAACATGCAGCATTTCCATGACTAATTCAGAACTGCTATATTTTAGCTGTGTCTCAGATTCAATTTGAATTGATAATGAGTTGTTTTAATCCCTCTCTTTGTTTTAGCGGTCAGACCAAAGGACAACATTTGGAGGGAGGATAAGGAAGAGAGAGGGAGAAAGAAAAAAAAAATTGTTAGTGACTGACATTATTTTGGCAGTTAATGTGGGAATGAGCTTTTACTTGGGGACCTCCGCTGGGTGAGGGCGATATAATTGAAGTCCTGTATAAGCTTCCAGCCTTCAAAATATCTCACTTCCTAAATGTGTGTCTCCCTTGCAAATGATGAAGAGGGAATCCTAAGGCATTTTGTTAAAAATCTATCAAATGCAGGGGATGAGGCATCCTTGCTAATTTACCCCAGCAGAGAATCGGCTATCTTCTGGCAGTGTGATTTTTCCTCAAGAGAAATTTCTCACTTTTAATGTGGATTACACTGGAACCACTAACAAGTCTCATAAAATCTGGGAAAGCTATAAACCCTCTTTCTTCATTGCCACATCAGAGAGTCTCTCTGATTTCTACTGATTAAGCTCTGTGTTTGCTTTAGCACATTCTCAATAGACTATCCAGCTATTAGGAATATTTTTTTCCCCCCAACAAATGCATTTCATTTTCCCTGCCTATTTTGAGATGATAACTTGGCAATGGCATTTAACTTTAATTAAATAACAGGTGAAGAAGTCCTCCAGATTTTTATGTCATATCTAAATGGACACTGCACTCTCTCTGGGCCAAAAGATTTATTGCTCGTGAAGGTGAAAACATCTACAAGAGTCTCTTGTGAAAACATTGGCAGATCCTTGCTGAGTGCCATGCCATCTCCACAGACACAGGGGAGCATGGCTAGTAACGTATTTTGACGGGCTGGCCTCCAAGCATTAACACCAAACATAGAAAATAAGCCTTGAGTAGTATCAAAGGACTTGGGCTTCCTTTGTGTGTACATTAGTTTAAAAAGGAATCACACATTAATATACTTAATCCATGTTTCAATGAGCACCACCACAAAGAAAATTAAGAAGCAATTTACTGTAGTTTTTGGCAGGTGTATCTTCTTCCCTCAATCCCCTCCACCTGCTGATGAGTCAGAAGAGAGGCAGACCCCAATACAGATTTTCATGTGTACTTTTCCAGGGTTTGTATTGATGTTATGCTCATGTGGATGATGATGTTAGACTGTCATCATGTAGAAGAACAATTATTCTCCTGCTGGGGAGGAGGTTCTTGAGTAGAATCATCCAGTTGTTATGTACTTACGAAGCCCTTGTGAAGCTATGTGCAGGTAAATTATCTGAGGTATTTATGCTATGGGTTTGTTGTTTGACCATACTCAGAGATAGATGTGCCTGATTGAGTGGATGTATGGAGTGGGTACCTGCATGACAGGTACATTAGATGCATCCAGATTAATAAGACCGACCCCAGGCTCTCAAGAGTGAAGTTTGGCACGATCATTTCCAAAGATGTGTTGTGGGTTTTTTGTGTTGTGTTTTCATTTTTGTTCCCAGCCAGATTTTGGGAACAATTATAGTAGAGGAGTGCTTTGTTTTCTCACAAGAGATAGGAGCAGGACTTTGGGCATCTGGGCCTCCAGTGCCTGGTCAGAAAAACTTTTTTTTAAATTTGTGCTTTTTTCAGTACAGCTGCTTGTTCCTAATCTTCATTCTGATTCATAGAGTACTTAAACCCACGTTCCCCCTCACCTAGCTACAACCATACCTTCAGAGAGAAGAAATAACAGTTGTCTGAACATAATAAAAGTGCTGTAGTTAAATCATGATTTCTTTCTGAGGTTGTTACTCTTAACATAAACAAGTATCTTATTTCTGTGCTCCTGTGCAACACATTCAGATTTAGTGGTGCATGTAATTAAGGTTCATAGCTTTGGAACCTTTCTTGACTAATATTTACATAAAACACGTTTTCAGCTTATGTTTAATTATTGTTTTGATTAGGACCAGCTATTTTTAAAAAGGGGAAAAATATTTCTGTTTTCTTAAGTTTGTCGTCAGAAATAATGCTTCATGCAGTGCAGAAAGCGTTTCCTGGACTTGCTGATCACTGATACACAGTTATTCTAAGCTTCTAGACCATTGTCTCATCGGGTTGCTTTTCAGAGTCTGGTGTGTTAATAGTAATGAGTGGATAGGATAGAAGTGGTTCTTTCTTGGGTTCTTGCTTGTTCTTCCTGGGAAAATTCACAGCAGATAGCAATTTATTTTTTTTACCAAAAAAAGAGTAAAATTTTTTTAAAAGTGGGAGATGGTGACAACATTTCAAGTGAACCAATTCTGTACATGGAATCTGTTTATTCTGATTTTTTTGTCTGCTAAAAGATGGTTTTAAATTCTAGGGGTTTTTTCTCCTGTTCCTATCAAAACAGATACTACTATAACTGAGTTCCACATGAGCTGATAGTTTCCCTGTTGGAGGTTTTTTTTCAGCTACCTAGTAACATTTCAACAAATTCCAGCAGTAGTTCGTGATTACTGACTAAGGACAACTTCTTCAGGTTTGTCTTATAGTCAAGACAGAAATACTTACCCACTACGCACTGCAGGCGCTGGTGGGATCCACGCCCCAGAACATGAATGGTCCTGTGAGTTACATCTCATGGTTTTGTGAAATAAACTACTGGCATCGGAGCATCTGATTAAGCCCCTCCAAAACGAAACAACATGTTGATTCTCATGAGAATGTTCAAGGAATGAGCAGGCACAGAGACTAAGCTACTGTCCAACCGCTGCTGAACTGTGCTTGTGTAGGTCATGATTAAAGCATAGCAACAACAACAAAAAAAAATTTGGACTATGAATGTTAACTGTGTTGCATATGGATAAATAAGTGAGTTTGACCTCCTAGGCAGTCACTCCAACACCTTTTGCCAGGGGTAGATTTGCTTAGAAGAGAAAACTAAGACTGTTGTAAAAATATGCTGGTCACGCTCTGAAAAGCACTCAGCTTGTTGCTGCTTTTTCTTTAGACTGGCTAAGCCATAGGAATGGTTGTACTTCAACTTTCTTGCAGATTGCAGTTGTGATTTTTTTAATTTTTTTTTTTCTTCCCCTGGCAGTACTGTGAATGTTTTCAGATTGTGATGACAAATGCTCCTTCTGGGAGTTTCTGCACTAATAAACAATGGTGACAACAACTTGCTCTATTTCATGTTATAGCTTCAATTTTAATGACTCATGAGGCACGAAGAACTTGAGCACCGATCTGTTTATTGACGGAGCTTAAAGACACCAAGGACTGAAGCGACAGTAGGTATCATTAATCAGCAAGCTTGTTGCTATCTCAAGCAATGCTGCGTTTTGACGGCTGTTTTAAAGAAAACTGTACAGTCTGGACCAGATTAATTAATCTTCTAAAGCTTGCCAAGGTGAGGGGCTGGAAGGCTGACAAGCACTGCAGCTCCCAGAGGTGAGAGCTTTATCCCCAGAACGTGAAGGACTCTGCTGTCAGCATACACAGCAGTTGCCTGGAGGAGGGCAGTGCTGCACATCTTTCCATGTCAGGGTCTGGAAGGATTGTCACGGCTACCTTGCGTTGCACACCTACCTGGAAGCGGTGAATATCAGTGTGGAGATACAAGGATACATGGAATAGATGCATCTCTCCTGTTTTTGAAGTGAGATGTGAACTAGCTGGAGGCCCCAACGGTTTTCCAGCAAAGCATTCATGTGAAGAAAATCCTAAATACCTGAAGGTTTTGACATTTTTGTGACCAAACCTGAAGAAGTTTGGTGATGGCAGAAACAGCCTCTCTCAAATCTCTCAGGACTTTACAAATGACCATTCCCAGTGCATGTGTTTTAGTTCAGTTTCATTTCACCCCAGTTCTCAGCTGGGTGGTCTGAACACTGGGACAGCAGTGTCCCAGTTATTCTGTCTGTGGGACTCTGTGGGCAGGCTGATGCTATGCTTTTTGTCAGTGTCCTTGATAAACAGCAAGAGACCAGTGGAAACCAACATCAATACTCACCTTTTTTATCTCTGGAAAGCAATGCTCAGCCTTTACTTATCAGCATAGCCTTAACACTGTGCTCTCATCTGAATTCAGAACTGAAACTTCTTGGAAGAAAAATATCATTAAAGCTGGATTGCCTCATCATCACTTGTCCAGTAACCTTCACTTGGGAGGAATTTAAAGAATAGATGTAAAAATATTTCTGAATTGTATCTTATTATCCTTTAACGCTTCAATTAATAAGAGTCAAGCAGTGGTTAGACTTGGAGTCAGGACTCCAGTCTCAGGTGGTTTGGCCAATTCGAGACAGTTAAAAAAATGACAGAAGGTGGTACAGAATCTCACAGGGAGTTTGCTACATCACTAGCAAAAGCATTTTCCTCTGCCACGTGCAGCTGGGAAGTTGTGAGTTTCTCTTATTAATCCAGTGGTGGAAACATGGATGGCTCTGAGAAACCTTGCACACTGTCTACAGACCTGCACATAGACAAGTTGTGGCTGCAAAAGGTGTAGGTGAAAGAAAAGATGACAAATTTCTTCAGTCTCTTCATCTGAAAGGCCGTATTAGAAGTTGAGAGAGAAGCAGAAGCAGGAATAAGATAAAATAAACCAGATTAAACTGGCTTGTCCTCTAGCATAACACTTCAGTAGGGCTGCGATTAACATCTGGATTGCCGTATATTGAGAGCGGATGAAGGACCTGTATGATGAATCAACTGGTAAAGTTCTGTGTGCTGTTGGAAAGGGGGAAAACAGGGTAAACAAAGAAATGACTGGCATTTTCTGATGCAGTCTTTGTGATGTCTGCATATATATAACTTCCCATTCTTCATTTGGAAAACTGTTTTGTTATAATAAGAGCAGACTTTACAGCATTCACCTGCTTATTCTTCCAGCAGTTTGTTGAAAGGATGTAATTAGGAGAGCATGTTTCTTCAAAGCATCATATGCACACAGATTCAGCAAAAGGTTTCAATCTGAATTAGGAATGTGCTACCCAGACATCAGGTTTGATGAACATGTGATGGGTTTGTCTCTGTGGAAGGATTTCAGCTTGAGGAACGGACATAGAAATTTAAGGAAAGCGTGAACTCAATAGGAAACACAAAAATGTAATATTTTTACTTTGAACTACAATTATTAATGTTTAGAAATTACATGCATTTCAGTGGATTAATAAATGTCATTCATATTTTGGTCAGGAATACACAGGGGAGTCTTTCAATTGCTGCTAGGTTTGTATCAAGAGAAAACAGAAAGATACCAAGTGAAGTTCACTATACTATTCCACTATACTGTTAGGCATTACTCTTCCATAAGAAAGATATCTAACAAACATTTTGAATAAGAAGGCACCTGAACAACCATTACTATGTGACACAGCTTTTAATAAATCTGTGTTTCAGTTCAGCAGTGTTTCCCCATCTGTGGAATATTTCTCTTAAATGAATATAGGTTACTGGTGTTCTTCTGAAATTGAGTTGAAGCTCAGCTTACTGAAAAGTAGAAAGCTCGTTATTTGATCAGAAAAATACGTATCACAGATACTAGGTGTTAGCTGTCTCTCAGATCTGAAGAAGTATTTGTAAGTCTGGAAGCGTGTCTTCCAGCTCTGTCAGTTCAACTCCCACAGATTTTATCTCAAACAGAGGACTTAACTGCTAAAACATAGACATATTGTTTCACAAAACCACTGTTGGGGTCACCATTAGCCGGGGTCCTTATTTCTCCATGCAGGAACAGAAATGACGCAACACCAATGTGATGATCAGGTCGTCCATCTTTTTTATTATATATATCATTCTATTATATTCCTTTTCTGGTTACATTTATACTCTACTAAGTTCCGTACACGCACTCATCTATCTTCTAATAGGCTACAGGTCATCTACACGCGCTGTTCACGCACCTCTACAAGCGTTTGCATTGGTTAATTGCAATTAGCACGTAAAGCCCAAAACTTGCCAAAACTCCCTTATCTCATACCCTGTTTTGCTCAGACTTGTGTGCTTTTGCTGACCAGAGGTGTTTCTCACTTATCTGCTATCTTGTGTGTTTTTGCCAGCCTTATTTTGCTGGCCTTGTCTTTGTCCTTGCATTCTTCTGTCTGCACTAACTTTCTCCCAGCGCGGCCCAGACTCCTACAAACCACGTGGCCTCTGGCTTCCAAAGGGCATGGGTTTCCCTTACATCTTGTGTGCCAGCCCATTGCAGATGCTTTGGATGCTGAGGTCACTTCAAATGTCCTGACACGGGTTTGTTTAGGTGAATGATTGCCACCTTTGACACTGTGTAAATTCAGGCTGAAATACAGTTGTAAACTGGGTTTTGCTGAAAAACCAAATTTCTCCTAGAGGCTATAGAGACATCTTAGGCTAGTATCAGGACAAAGGTATTGTTTAAATGTTTTCCTGTCACTGTAGTATCAAAATCATGCATAATATTGGAAAAGTTAATTGCAATAGGAAATGTGATCTGTGTGTGAATACGTATTTGTAGGCAAAGAAGGGAAGGAGAAAACGAGTGGGCAGTACTGGGAAGGCAAGGATTATAGCACTGTTCAGCTTTGTTGCATGATACAAAAAGCAGTCCAGGTTGCAGTCAAGGCTGTTAAGTGTTTTATAGGAAATCAGTTGGATCACTTAGGTGGTTTTCCCAAATCTATCCTTATCCCACAAGCAGTACCAAGCTATGATTCCTAGTCTAGATGAGAAAAAAACGGGTTTAATGCATCATCTACCTTATCTTAGTAGGTGTCTTTAAAAGTCTTTAAGAGGACTCTCCAATGCAAGGAGAATTGCAATGCAATGCAAGGAAACACAGAATTCTCTTGGCTGGCTAACACGTGGGGGCTCAATGTGATCTATCTGCTCCAATGGTTTAAAACTTTTGTTAGCTAATCCATATATTTTCATTCTGTTATTTGAAAACCATTTTATCCCAATTATATTTAGTATTACTATCTGGTTTGAGGCTGTGTTGGACATATGTTCAACACAGGCCTCTTCCAAGCTAGTGTGAGAAGACACTGGCACAAAATGTTCTGGGAAAGGCAAGAAACTTTCACTTCCAAGAATACCTCTTAGGCGATTATAATGACCTCCACATTCTTACAAAGTGAAAGAATGACCAAGCAAAGAAGTGGAAGTTGATTAAACACTGTTCTGGCTAGGAGTGATTAATTATTAAAAGCTGATGTTTTTGAAGCAGAGCTTTTAAGAGGAGAGCTGTACAGTGGATAATTGCTCAGGTCTAAATGCAGTTCTGTGACTGTATCAACGTGCAGAGATCACGCGGCAGTTTCCTCACACACCAAGTGTGTGTATGGTAGGAAAGCTTCTGGGAGATCATCTTCTCAGAAACGTTCTCATTACACGTTTACAGTCATCAGTGAAACTAATGATTGTGACTGAAGATACCATAAAGCTGTTTTGCCTCTTGCCCTTTGAGTAAGTGTCTTCCTTGATACTGTTTCTAAGCCATGCTAAAGCACGCTTTTGTAGACAGCACACAGCCGGTTTTGTAGTGTGTGGATGTGGCTTGGTGACTACTCAAAACCTCTAACTGATTAAAATTATCCTTGGTGAGAAACAGAAGAAACCCATGCAAAGACTGTGTCCTACGCAGCATTTTTCCCCTCCCTGTGAACTACTTACTCTCGCATGGGACTGCAGCACCTCATTCTGTCACTAAGAACAGCAGTGACGTATTATTTTTCGCAGTACAGAGAGATAAAATAATCTCATTGCGGTAAGTTAGCTTGAATTGTCACTTCATGTTGCCATTCCTGAGACATTTGTTCAGTGTTTGCTTACTGCCTGGGTCTTATCAACACTTCCCAAGCTGTACTGTTTGGAAACCTTAGGTTTGAAACTTTACCAGTTATGCTGAATAGTTCCAGTAATATTTTTTATTACCTGCTTTTTGACTTAACATATGCCACAGGCCACGTGGAGAGTCTTCTAAGGGTTCAGTGGTATGATGCCATTATCGTATCCAAAGGATACAGCTATAATAAAAGGGGAGAAACAACCTAGGCAACTGGGTAGGTTATAAAATAGAGTGACTGTATAGGTCTTCAAAGGATCAAACAGCTCATCAGCTTAAACTTACAGTGTCCTGAATGGAAATATGTACTTGTTTTAAAGCTGCACTGGTTCTGTTTTTCAAACAGGAATGTTATCGTACAGTGTGAATCATCACAGGGAATAATAAGCTACAGACCTTGCAGAAGGGAAGTTATGCTTGCCCTTTCTGGAAAAATACATTTGCAAGCAAGTATTGAGGTTTAGGTAGCATGACCTTGCCTAAAAGTCGCATTTCCCCTTTGCTTTCTTTGATATGTTTAACATTCCAGTCCTCCTCTTTGTTAGTTTAGGGATAACCAGCAGCAGGTTTGCAGATCTGTGGGAGTTTTTTCAAATGACCTGAGGTTCACTTTTAGTGTTAGTTCAGAGTATCTCTAAACCTTAGCTAAACAGTTTATTAAATTGGATAGGTCACTTTTCACCACCAATTTTTATCTATTTTTAATCATTAAAATTATTTAATCTTTCCTCATCCCATAGTAAAAGAAATATTTATTAAATGCTCTGTATCTACTGCTAATCTAGTAAGGTGTCATAAAAATTGGTCTGCTGGATGTTTTCCACTTGCTTGCCTGTTACATTATAAACTAATGTTATGTAACAGAAATAAATTAGAGGGGAAATATTTTGTTGTTTGGCACTCCTCAGATTATGAAACAATGTTTACTTCACTTAAAGTACTGGATCCATTCCAAGCATGAATAAAACTTTGAAAGGTGTTATTTATGGAAAGAAATGATAGACTTCCTTTGTATTTTAAAGAAGGATTTTTAAAATGTTAAGGGTCATCAATCAAGCCCTCACTGAAACTTCACAGGGGACTTAAAGACTTTGTTCATTTTTTTCCTCTGGGTGCACAAATGCACAAGGACATCTAACAGTCAGCGTTCGGCTTGTTCAGTTACATCTTGTATCCTGAAAAGTACAACAGATGCTGTTCTATCCTTTATAAAAGCATTCAGAGTTCAGACTCTTTTCTTACCCTACAGAAAGGTACTGTGATAAATGCTGGAGAGCTGATGGACTTTCTTTATTTCAGGAGATTGTTATGGGAAATGGTCATCGCATTTGAGCGACTCCACAGTCTGATAATTCACATACGGTCAGTCACTGTGTGCGTGTGTGGGTGTGGAGTGTAGCGGGGCAGGTGAAGGCAGGACAGCAAAACTTCTGCTTAGATTTTTAACAAGAGCCTGTTTATGTGCCTTTACAGAGAAGGAAATAAATAGGGTGAAACTCTGGAACTTAAAAAAAATTTCCACTTATTGCAGTTTGAGCAACATTTCCCATTGATGCTTTTGAGCTGATTGCACAATGCCTAATTCACATTAAACGTGTGCAACCAGCTCTCTTGGGTTAGGCTTTTGGAGACTGGAGGTCTCTTCTCATCTCTTTCTTTCTTTCTGCCCCTCAGCCCCCACCTCTCGTAGGCTATAATTAGGACTGGACAGGATGACTGTAAGGACGTGAGCTCCCATACCATGTACATGACAACTCAAATATCAAGATTCTCAGTCAGAAAAATTGTATCTTAGGCTCCCATTCTGGCCTCATGCTCGATCCTGGTTGCACAATGAACCTCCAGATAAAAGGATATTTTACATCTGAATCACAAAACAGAGGTGGAAATGAAGGCTGGGGTGCTGAGGTGTGGGGATGGAGCTAAGGCTGGAGTTGGGGGTGAGCTGGGAGACTACAATGAAAGCCTGCCTGTCTTCAAAATACTGTCTTTCGTTATTCTCACAACCTCAACTTTTCCATGCACAGCCTGTCTCACACTTTGGATGTTGTCTTCTCTCTCTGTTTTCAGTTAACTCGGTATGTGTACTGAGTGAATTATCTCACAGAGATAATTGCTGAAAGGTAGGGTGGCTTTCAGGGTGAAGTTATATGCAACTAATAGAAGTGTTTGAGATTAAGCTATGGCACAAGTCCTGGGTTAGATAAGTAATATGAACAGTCCCCAGCCCTGAAGAGAATTAACAGTCTAAGCAAGACAGGTCTAAACCAGCAAGTCCCACTGGGAAACCCTGAGGAATAAATGAGAGGAATTGGAAGAATTATTGCTTGCCATTCACTTGCTGAGTTCAGTTACAGCCTGTTTAGTATTATTAGGGACAGTTGTTTTCACTATAGTGCTTGGCTTTAAGTGCTTAGTTGATTTTGTTAAGGGCGGAATTCATCTTGCCTAATTGTATTTGTCTGCCAAGGGGGATTTAGTGGAAGGTGACTCTTCTGTGAGTGATTGTAGAGGGAGCTTAAGGAGAAAACCTTGGAGAAAAGAGTAAACGTCTATTTAGATGGCCAGTGTTAGGTGATGTGACTCCAGCCCTGCTTTGCCCTGCTCGGTTCTACAGACACACACACACACATACATATATATATGTATAAATAAATAAATAAAGTAACACGGGCTGTGAGATCAGGACTGTGAACCTCAGCCTATATCTCACAAGGCATGTTGTATATTTATTAGGGAACTTTTTTGTGTAATAACTTAAGTGTAGGAGGAGTGTTATCTTAGTTCAGTTAATGGTAGATTATCTGGAATTTACTTTTGTGCTTATTTGTCTTAGATACAAGCCTCTCTAACACCTCTGTCTCATGTAAATGCATGTAATTTTTACTGAAAAGGAAAAAAATGTTTGTAATTGCATATGCATGGATGAATTTATCTACCTCTGACTACCACCTTTTCCTTGCAGACAGATCTGTGATTGCCACTGAGTTAGAGGATTTTTTTCCCCAGAGTCTCAGAGTCCCTCAGGTTGGAAGGGACCTCAGGAGGTCCTTACTGCAATCTCCTGCTCAGAACAGGCTCAACAATGAGCTCAGACCAGACTGCTTGTGTCTGGAAAATCTGCAAGGATGGATCTCCATAAACCCTCTGTTCTGCTGCCTGGCTCTCCTCAGGGAGAAAAAGTTCTTCACCCCTGGTTGGGCCTCTAGTGCTCAAATCAAGAAGCTATCCTCGACACCACCCAGAAGGATCCTGAATGGCCTCAGTCCTGCCATGTTGCCATTTGAGCTGCTCCTTCAGCTAGAGGGCTGGCCCTGCTTTTTGTTTTCCTTGCTTACCTTTCCTGAAGAGTGCGTATACCTGTCCATCACAGCATGCCAGTTGTGCACGCCATCCTACCGTCACTGTTACTCCAACTGTACCACAGTTCTGTGACTGCATGTGGAGCTTTAGTTCCTCCTGTTTATGATACTCACATGGATGAGCAGTGGGGGGTAATAGTCTGAGGGCTGGAAAAGACTCAACAATTTCTTTACCACATCCCAGATAAGCAGCAAACCTGAGACAACAGGTCAAACCAACAGAAGGATTCCTCTCTCCCTTGCAGGAAGGGGTCTCCAACAGCTATCACTCCCATTTTTTTCTTTATACAGACACTTGGTTGAGGCTTGGCTGGCTTTGATGCTTCCCCTGATGCAAGGTGACCTTTCTCCCCTGTTTCCAGAACTAGAAGTGAAGAAGCCCCATTTGTCTTGCTAGAAATGACGGGTTTCAGTCGTCCTCCATCTTGGGAGTTTCAATCCCTTAAGAGTAGTCTCTAGATTTCCCTCCTGCCTAATGCAGGCCTTGGATTCTTAGCTCCGTAGGGTCTTTGCAAAGGCCATAGTGATCTCCTGTTCATCCTCCCTGACAGTGTGCATACTCACCTCTTCTTCTCACAGCTCCTTCACCTAGCAGTGGAGTGCCACAACCACAGCATACTTCCCACGGGAGGAAACCATTGTTCCCAACCTCAAGAAGGGGCACCAGTCACTTCTTGCAGCCTGAGACCTGAACAGTGACATCCTTGCTCAGTAGTGCTGTTCGGGTCAAGGTCCCTGATGTGCCAAGGCCACTTGCTCCAGCTGGTGCTGGAGACCACGTGGCACATCGCCACTGTCAGTGTCACTGGCATATCGCCACAGTCAGTGTGCAGTCCTCAGCAGAGGTTCTGGGCTCCCATGCACTCCTGCTGCAACAACTGCTGGGACACCATTAACAGGTCATAGAGCTCCTGCTGAGCAAGGGTTGCAGTAGGTCTTTGATCAGCAGTCTATTGTAGACAAAAACTATGGGTACTCCCAAGTCAAAAGGTAGCCAACAAAGGCTGGCTGTTGGAGCTGGCAGAGGGAAAAATCATATAGCAGACTGCAAAAGTTAACCCTCAACAACAGCAACAAGTTGTCAGATGTTTCCTGAAGAGTTTTGCTGAAGTAGTCTGGAAATTGCTACAGGTCTGTTAGCTGCTTCTCTGCAGATTTGCAGATAATCTGTTCTCTTCTATCCTGGAAACTATCTTGAATGCAAAAATAAGTAGCTAAATAGGTGCAAAGAGAGGAATCTCCTAAAAAAATCCTATTCTTGATGCTTATATCAAAAGCTATTTATAACACGCCACACTGCATTATCTCTGGCAAGCAGTGAAGAGATGATACAGTTTTGTGAGTACTGTATATCAAGATGATGGATAAAAGCAGGAAGCGTGCACGTAGTGCTCATGGTGGGGTATTTCCATATTCCATATCCAAGACCTTGATTCTCCCACTGCATTGAGCAGTGAAGTCTTTATAGCCTTTGGCTTGACCAGTTGTGACTTTCAGCTTTGGTCCATTATAATTTTTGCTGCAGTTAATCTGCTTTAATGTTATTTAAGTGTGGTTGCTCCTGTGGTGTTACAAAAGTGAACAGATATTGCAGTGTGCAGCACTTCTCAATGTCTGCCTTTGGCAGGAAGGAGTGGATCTGATGTATTGCGTGTTAATAGATCTTCCTCCAAAAGTTAGCAAACCAAGCAGAGGCAGACTGCCCATGCTTTTTACAATTAACATCCCTATATTGCTTCTAGACATTTATAGTGCAGGAGATTTATAGCATTTTTTGAGTTTCAAGTGAATCCCATGCTAGGGATCTCATTCTAGACTCTTCCCTACTTCTGAATTCTTGCAAATGTCATTATTAATACCTTTGCCTTTGCACTGTCTGTGTTATGAGTGAATGCATGTTTATAATTTTGCAGTATTCAGAACAATCTTGCAGCAGCAGAAACAACACACAGTGTTGTTTTCAAAATTTTCCTCCCACTTCAGCTACAGTCTGTTTCTAGTTTATTGCCCCTGGCTAGGCTGATGGAGTACTTGACAATTTCTCTTAAATGATACAGAACTGTTTTCCAGAATCATATTGGTTAAAATGGAGCTTCTGTCAGGAAAAAAAAAAAAAATCTGTTTTGGGACAGCCCTGTGAAGGGGATGGGGGAAGGGTAAGTTGGAGGATACTGGCTGGGTGCTTAAGTTACTCAACTGACAAGCAAGAAACTCAAGTTCAAGCGTCTGCACTAGGTTACCATTTTGCTTTCACAACATGTTGAAGAGAGCTCGATTTCATTCCTTGGCATTAGAAATAAACTTCTGAAGCCTGGATTTTCTTTTTTGTTTTTCTTTCACGAGTCAGTATTCTTGTTTTCCAAACAGCTCAGTGCATGATGAGCTGCTGAGCTTTTCTAGTTCTGGTACAAAATGCTTGCATCATGTGCATACCACTCTGAGATATGGACTATGAATATTCTTCAGATGTGCACAGTGTAATTTCTTCTAGAGTGCAGTGGCAATAGCTGGCATATAATGGGGGCAATAAGGCTCAAAACCACCTGGATATCCACTTACACTGGCAGAAATAATGGAGTCGCTCTTGCATGGACTTCTTCAAATCACCACCTGGCAAATTCTTTTTAATGATGGCTTTAGGTTTTCCCAGACACCTGGTATCAAGAGTACATTGTGGCGGTGCCTGGCCAGGCTTTTGTCACGTACTGATACCAATAAATGAGGTGAAATAGCCTTTTTGGATTGGCATTAGATCTGTATATCTCTTGCAAGAGTATCTTGCAAGTAGTTCATAGGTTAAAGGCCTCTTAATTGGTGCCTTGCCTTTTGTCCCCTTTTGCATGAGGACGCTGACTCTGGACAGAATTTCTGGAAGGATAAGCTCTGCTTAGTGTGCAAATGTAGTCAGAAAGCAAGTGGATGATGGGACGTAATATTCAAAAGATTGAAGAGCATGTCTGGGAAACTCCTGCCCTGTGAATATTGAATTTCATGTAACTCGCTGATACAGAAAGTAGAGCAGACAGAAGAGGATTCCACAGCCTGGTGGCAAAAATGATGAAGTGTCTGTGTGAGAGAAGATTAGAAAGATGGGGAAAATTTTCTTTAAAGATCAGATAAATCAGAGTGGATATTTTGGTGTTCTAGAAACAGCCACTGAGATAGAGCAGGCGTTAGCTCTTTCCTGTAGTGTAACGACCAGAAGGGAGGAAAGTAATTGAATCACAGAATCATCTAGGTTGGAAAAGACCTTGTAGATCATCCAGTCCAACCATTAACCTCACACTGACAGTTCCCAACTAAACCAGATCCCTGAGTGCTATGTCAACTTATGCCATTGAGAGGCAGTTCTTTCAATTTGATAAATATAACTGCATCTTATCAAGCTGTGTATTTGTGAGGCAAAAAGTTCATTAAATGCACAGTGGTGCTTGCTGCTTCTACAAAGAATGAGAATATTTGCACCTAATTTATATAAAAGAAGTCTTTCAGGAAGGCCATAAAGTGTCCATCATCTTCCTGATGGGCTCTGCACTTCACTTCATGAGCAGTTTTTGCCACAGTTTGAGGACACGCTTCTACCTAAAGGGCAAGATGTGCCGAGTGAGAGAGACAACTATGTAGTTCAGCAGTCAAATGTTCTTCCTAAATCTGTGTCTGAAAGTGCTATGAGAAAGCCAAGTTAGAGAAGTGAATGAGGAACAGCAAGATTATATTGTACCAATGTTAATTTTACATTAAGGTATCCAGAACTGCAGCATGAGAATGCAACCCTAGGGATTGTTAAAACCTTTTAAGATGATGATGGAGACTCTATTAATATTCTGCACTTTTTTTGGAAGTATATTTCTTTTCTTTTAAAATATCTCTGTTAGAGGAAAAGACATTTTTTGTATTTTTTTCCTTTTCAATATACAGGATGATTAGAGAAAATGAACTCCTCTTCAATAACTGTGTAATCGTTCGTTGTCATGCAGATATGAATTTGATTCAGCTGAGTGATTTTTAAAGAACACGTACGTGAATTCCAAAGTGAAATGTATTTCTGCAGACTGATCTAAAAAATACTCTTATTTTTTTAATTGAAAAAAGTGATGAGAAAAAAGGCTGGCAGCTTGTTGAAAATCACAAGCAATCCTACACTACTTTGATTTAATTGTAGTGCCTGCAAACTTTTTTCAGTAAAACTTTTTAGAAAGAAAGTAGCAGTCTCAGAAAGTTGAATGCCCTGTGAATCTCATTAGCTAATACTGGATAGCAGAAGGATAAAATGAAAAAAGAGCAAACCGAGACCAAAGGAAGAAGAGATTTGAGGCAAGAAGAAAAGGAGAAGTGCATGTGTTTGAACATTTAACTAATTTTTCTGATGGGCAGTAGATTTCTGGACGTTTCAGATGAATTCCTTAATTTGGGATTCATTGGATTGTGTTGCAAAATGCTCCGAAATTTCAAAGCTAGTCACTCTTCCCAGAAAATGAACACGGAAATTGCTTCTTACTTTTCTAATGTGCTTTGGCTTTGAGTCAGACTGAGCCCCTCTCATTCAGACTCCCTGGCACCTTAATACTTGTGTATCCCTAACACTATAAGGGGGGGGTTTCACTCAGAGCGGGGCATTTTGTGTCCACAGCAGAATGGCAGAACCTGGCCCTTGCCTTTTACTAAAACATGCATTGACTTCTTTTTAGGGTTTTGATGTGTAATTTTGTAATGGACTTATTGCCTCCAGTCCGAATTATGTCATGGCACAGACTTGGGGAAGAGAAGGGGAATTGTTGTTCAACCTATTTTTGGGATAAACTGTCATTAGATGCTTGTAACCAGATTGCATTGGCTTTGAAAGGAGGCTTATGAAGAGGAGTTTTGCCCAGTGAATGGATGATGGCTATGCAGATGGTCTATTAATTTCCTGCTTTGGGATGTATCACATGAAATATTTACCTGACAAGCAGTCCCAATGTGTTGGAGAGAACTGCTGGACTAGAAGTCAAGTCTTTAAGTGATACTTTATTGTACTGATCAAGACAGAATATCATATGTAATTGCAATATTAATGGCCCATGCAGTAACAGGCAGAGTCTGGAGAGAGGGGTAGTACATTTTATTGGACCAAAACGTGACAGAAAATTAAGAAGCCTTTAGACAAACAAGCCTGCCTTCAGGTACATATCTCTGCGCTACCTCTTCCTCCATCTATCACAGCTGCAAAAACATTACTTCCACAGTCCAGAGTAATAAGGTAATAGAGAGGTAGACCACTTCTTTTTGGCATGGAAGTAGTTACCGGGTGGAGCAGCAGGGGTCTGAGCCACTGATTAATCTCTCCAGCTCGCGTCATTAAGGTTGCAAATGTCATGCCTTATTCGAGTCACCCACTTGAGTCTGTCACGTCCTTTTGTGCCGATGGTTCTGAGATCAAGTTTGACATACAGCGTGTGATAACAGATGGGCAGCTGAAGGAACGGGCTGGGAAAACATTCCGACCTTCGTTGAGGGACACAGATTCTTTATCTCCAAACATTGTTTGCTTTCCATGATGCTTTTCCCATGTAGGGAACCCATCTAAATTAAGCTGTCTAGGGAGAGTCTGCACACGTTTGAGAGGACTGGGTACATGGCTGGGATTTTCAGCTCGTAACTCTATGAAAAGCTCATCTGTCACCTATGAACTGGACCCATTCTGGTGGGCTGTTGCTAAGTAAACTCAGTGTTTGCTTCTAGGGAGTGACCTGTTGGGAGCCACCTGGTGCACAGACCTGTATGTGCCATTTTCACTCTTCCACTTTTGAGAACTTGTCAGGCTAACTCTGATTTTTTTTTTTTTTCCCTCAAATGCTGAAATTTTTTAATAAGTTAACTTTTAAATTTTTCAAAAGAAAAAAAGTTTTAAATGTTGGCTTTCATATATGTACTAGACAAGATGATTTATTTTTTTAACTTGATACACTTTGTGGGGAGAAAATAAGAGCAACTTGGGGAGAGAAAGGGAAAAGGAAATAACAAAGTTTTCCTCTCTTAAGTCAGTTTTACAAAACATGCATGTGACTCATTTTAGGGTTGACTGAACCCTCTATGCTCAACATCCAATATGTGCTCTGTTGTTCTAGAGGCTGTTTAAAAATGACTTTCTAAAGCCTGTCCAGCTTGTACAATAATGCCACAGCTGGACAAGACAAATGAGAGAGTGTCTGAGGAAAAGTGGGGGAAAAAGGTAATAGAAATGGCTGCATGTATGCAGTTTTCAGGCCACACAGTGAGCCTGCCATATATACACATGTTGCAGTTTCATGTTAATGCTCAGTGACATGAAATCTGGAGACACACCATACCTCATTCTTTTTCAGAATTTTACATCTCAACTGGAGATAAATTGATTTGTGTGGGCTTAAAAGTAGTGGTGTATGGCATAAATATCCATTAGGGGAGTTTTATACATGTGAACATCTGCTATTGACTAGCTTCGAAGACGGATTTTGGATAGATTTGGACATTGACCTATATTTGGATGGCAGTTCTTATTTTCCTTTGTGGCAGCTGGAGAGAGGCAATTCTGGTGCAATACAAAAGCAACTAGGGTGAGTGAGGACTTCTATTATGCCAACAAGAAATTGGAGTTGATAATTAGTTGTAAAGGGAAAGTTTAAGTCTTCTCCTGCAACAAAATAGTTCTTATATGCTCAGGATACATTAGGAGATAAAAGGTGATGCTTAGAATAAATATTTTTATCAAAAGGCCCAGCACCACTTTGGTAATTAGAATCCTTGTGAATTAATATCACCAGATATGCACAACATATTATTTTTTCATATTTATAGAAAATATCTTAGTGCTGGTATCTTGCATTTGACTTTCCCTCTTTTAGATGCTTGACTAGTCAAGTGGCCAAGCAAGAACTCAACTTGGAAACAACCATTTAGACTGAAAATAGATCTTCCAAACTGCAAAGGTTAACTTCTTTTAAAAAAAAAAAATTTTTTTTTTGTTTACTCTCTATAGAGAATTTGATTTGAAACAGAATAATAAAAAGGTAGAGTTTGCATTTAAGAACTGTTCTCTTTCCATGGATATACCAATTCTCTCTGGCAGTTAGCTGCGTTATGTTAAATGCTTAAGCTATTGCTTATGGCCAGTACAGAGAAGTGTAAGGACAGATCAAAGCTACTGATGACTTCATATCAATAGTGCTATGGATCGCATGTGAAGTTTGCACATTTTGAGAATTGCCACCAATATACTTTCAAGGTGCCTCCATTATTTTAAAGGTGGCTTATGGATATATCTTTTAGTCCTACAACTTCTGTTCAGATTTCAGTCTTCTACATTTAATATTCTTCATTTGTTATTAATACCAAGGTAAGGGTAGAGCTAGCTGAATTTTGTATTTTAATCTATTTTTCAATAGAAAACTGGATTGAGGGCTAAATATATTTTTGCAAAAATGTCAATTTACTGTGGAAATTTAAAAAACAAACAAAACCAAAGAACAACTGTCCAAAGATTTGGGCCAAAATGCTCTTTGAGTTGATAGCCGAGATTTCCAGATTTGGATCATTTTTCCGTATTACTAGAGCTGCTCTTTGTTGTTTTTAACTTAGCAGTGCCTGGGGGTCCCAATTAAAATCAGGGGTGCACAGTGCCAAAACTGTGACAATCTGTACCAATATGTGCTGTTCCTTTCCTTATGAGTTTACAACACAGTCTCATCCTACAAAACCAGCTTTCTCCTCTCTCCTTTTACAGCATTAAGTCATTTTTAAAAGTCTGTATGCCATAAATGGTTGAACATACTTGTCCTAGGCGAACTTAAAACCCAAACAAACAAACTTCGAAAAGTAGAATACAACACTTAATTTCTGTGAATTCCCTTTACTCCTACTTCTACCTTACTCTTACTTCCTATTTTGAAGATAGACTTCCACAAGTGTTATTTGATAAGCAATCCAGCTATAATAAAGTTGCAGTGCCATCAATTCATTGCATTATCAAAAGGCCAATTGCTTAATGTACTTGAATTGGAATTTGCTGCAGGCATAGCAAGGAAGCAACTAACTCTGTGATGAATGGCACTTACAGTTAGAATTGAATAGACTGCTCTGGAAAGGTGTATTGGCATTTGCTTTTTGCTTTAACTGCAGAATTGTTTCATGAAAAAAAGAAAAGATTGAGAAGCTAATAACAATTGACTTTGCTTTGCATAATACTGTCTTATCCTTGCTATAAATCTTTGCCAATATCAGATTCACAGGACAAAAAGCTCACAGACTCCTCAAAGCTCATTTGTGAAAATACCAAGCTTTGAGATTCTGAAATGAGGCTGGCATTAAAAGATGCTAAATAAGCTTCTTCAGTTCTGATATTATTGCAATGTACCTTCTTGTCTTTACACACTCTCTTTAGGGATACAAAAAGTATAGTTGTGAGATGTCTTGGGAAATGAATATAGTTTATTTTCAGGGTTTTCTTCACAGATAAATAAAATGTCATTTTCTGGGAGGCAGGGTGATCAGATGAATAAGGCTAAGAGCTACAACATCTGTGTTTCACTGCTCTATCCTCAAATCTGTTCTTGGTTCATGTCAAGACCCAAAAGATCAATATTAACAGAACCCCAATATTTGTCACCTAAATATTTGTGTATATAAATGAATTTCCTTTAATTATTAATTTTTACTGATTTCAGCAATAGAGCGCATACTGATGCGAGCGCTGTGTTTTAAGGCCCTACAGCTGAAAAACATTGATGGTAGCACCTTTCACCCAGAAGCCTCAAAGAACACCATAAACCCCATCTGACTGAGTCCCAGAATCCTCTTGATGGGACACTGATGGTGGAGGGTCGTTGTGAGGTCAGGGAGACTGCTGTATGGGAGAGCCACATTAACTTTATCACATTTATTTAATGAGTTAGAGACTCAAGAATGCACAAGTCCTGATTACTAGTCAGCTAGTCTAACTATTAAGCTCCTGATGTCAGTCCAACTTTGTGGAGTTTATAGGAACCACCATAAAACCAGAACAGAACTTATTTTTATGAGCTGACAGGCTCATACTGCCCACTCTGTGTGAATTCACATTGCTGCTTGTGAAATTTGCCTACAGAAAATCACAGGGCTTGCTAGTAGTAAAATTAAGAAAGGCTTCACTCACAGAAAACCGGGGAATAATTTTTTTCTACCTTCAATAAAATGAAAATGCCTTACTTAGAACCAACCCAAAACCTCACGATCTTATCCACCAGCTTTCTTATTGATAATATATTCGTTATTGCTTGTTTTGTAACACGAAATAAAATCAGTAGTATTATTAATCATTTCAGTCAGTTATGTAATACTGTGTTTAAGACTTATTCATTCACTGAAACTGATTTCTGGTTTTTATATCAAAACTGTATATACTGCTAATCTAGCTGAAGTCCTGATACAGCTTCTATCAGGATTTTCTTATGGTCTTCAATCATAACATGTCCAAGTGTATCGTCTTTGTTTAACTTCTGAACTTTTGTTTTCTATTAAAAAAAACCCAAACAACCAAACAAAAACCTATGAAAGAAGTTGATTTGGTTTTTTTATGTCTGTCTTCAATGTGGGATAGTAAAATTTTGTGAGTTGTTTTTTTCTTGATACTTTTATATTCAGACAGGCACGTTCTTGGTAGTACTTAATATAAAGGAGGCCATGTTGACCCTCAGGAGTTTGAGAATGCTTTTGGCCTCCCAGCTCTGGGTGTGCACCTCACCGAGTCCTGTTTCATGTCCAGATAAGACTTGCATGCCATCCTTCCCCTCGTGCCTGGGCTTCCATGCAAAGGGCACTCTGGTGTGGGCGAGAAGGTATTTCCGAGCTGCTATGGTGTGCACCAGTCTGGCAGTATGTGAGAACTCGTAACTCTTCTAGTCTGAGTTTCTCCTGCTGATTAGACCCACGCACTCCGCGTCATTTCTCTACATCCTGCTCTTGACTGTTGGGGCGTGGGCTGTTGCACACATGAGCAAAACCAAGACCAGAAGACAGGTACTGAAAGAGCTCAGTAGTAGCATCATCATTCACTTAACTCCTTCAACTATTAGCTGTCACATGCACCACAAGAAAACCAAGTCTTTGGTGATAGGAACGTTTCTGTAACTTTTCAGTCATCAAGTTTAACTTCCATTGATGGATACTGTTTGGTATGCTTACATGTATAAGTAGGCAAATTTCTCCTTTCTGATGTTGGAGGAGTAACTCTTGTAAGATTTGTAGTGAGTATGTGCGATGAATAGCTTGTTCACTGCAGCTCAGAGCCCTTCTTATTAGTAACTGAGTTTGTCCCAAAGCTCCAGCACCCTCAGTGATGCGATTATGAGAGAAATCCCTGAGAAAGATAAAGATTTTAACACCTGCTCGTGGGAAAAAAAACCCCAAACAAAATGCAAGTCTCAAAAGCTTAAAACCTATAGCAAAGTTTTGAAAAAGAAATGAGAATTTTAATGATAAAAAGCAGTGGCTGGTGTCATAAAACACACTCATGGTTTCTGAAGGGTGGAAAGGCTTCCCGACAGTTGGTCTCACTTGGATCCTGGGCACATAAGGGTGATTTGGGATGGAAAGGACTTCAGGGATGGTTAGTGTGGAGGTTCCTGGCTGCAGGTTTAGAAGAGCTTGTGTGTCAGAGAGTGGCAAGGGGGTGGCTGGCTGCTCCTTTGTGTCTCACATTTCTATGGGGGAGGGTCTTTGAGCTGCTAGCCAACGGGACTGCTTTGTCCTGGAGAGGTGCTAGAGGGGCAGCTTTCTTCATCGGTGCCCCTTTCCTCCTCCTGTGTCTCTCAAGCTGCCTGGCTGGTGTTACTGGTCTTCTCTGCACCACTACAGAGAATTACATCCTTTCCGGAAAACGGACAGAGTTTCTACCCTTCATCACCGTTGACAGGGTGCACAGAGCAATCCTTTAGGGATGCTGTGTGAGCTTGATGGCTGCTTGTTTCGCTGCAGGATTACAGGAGCAAAGGGCCCAGGTATTAAAAACTACACCTCATTTTTGGTTTTGATACAGCTGGCTGACAAATTCAAATTTCCACCTCTATTAATGAATGCCTTCACTCCCCCACAACCTGGCCAGCAGGCTTGGAGATGAACAGAAAGGAAAGTATACCTTAAGAACAGCTACAAATGTTCCTCATGGTTTATTTAAGAGCCCTGTCTTGAAGGAGTGACACAGTAACTTTAGCTATGACCTTCCTCGTTGCTGCTGGCTGTTACACAGAGCATTTCTAGAATTAATCTGGTGCTCTGACTCAGCAGTGCTGACGTGGTAGACCTGCTTTAATCACTGGAGGAAATTTGCACTCACTTGGAAGCTGGTGTGTAGGCTTTTCCTTTGTTTAATAATGTGTTCTGAAATGTGTCTCTTAGCTCCTTCCCTAGTAGAAGAAAAACGCTCAAGGATTTTCCCTGCTAAGACCACTCAGCAGACCCTAAATACAGAGCAGCTTAATACTGTTAATTATGCCCAGCGCTAGTGACGTCATTTAAATCAGGAAAACTGCACTTAACCTGCATAAGCACTGGCAGGACTGTGGCAGGTGAGCGTGGAGGTACGCCTGGGTTCTCTTTATTTTAGTCCTCAGGGGTCACTGCACAGTTCACTCGCATAACAACAGTATGCGGAACTGCGTATGTCATGTAACAATGGCACATTTGCAGCTGCATCTTGATTGCAGGCAGTCCGTGAGCTAAAGAGGCCATCATTTTTCTTTAGGTTCATTTGGCAAATGTGGTTTGCCTGGGCAACACCAAGAGAAAAGTGGAATGCCACTTGGCATTCCCATGCAGTCTCTCTTTTAGGTGTTTAGATACAGTATACAGCTTCTCGCTCTGCAGCAAAGACCCTGTTTTGAAGAAGAAGAATCAGGAGTGAAAAAATGAATGGTTATTTTCTGAGGTTTATGAAGGGCTGTTAGGAAACCATCAAAACAACCTCCTCCATGTGAACTGAACCAGATTTAAGTTGGCAGAAACCAAATGACAATCCATAATTTACTCGGCTCCCTCACCCATCCGTTCCTCCGCACTTAGAAAAACCTTAATCAAAATATTTGAAGGTAGTTGACAGAGCTGAAAGTGAGTAGCTTCAGTCAAACAAGAAGAAATTGGTGTGATGCTCCAGATCTTCTCCTTCTATAAATGGACAAAATATCTCAGTAAACTCCAGGGGAGTTTAGCTATTTTACATCAGCTGAGAATTTAGTCTCAGACATTTTACTTTGTACTAATTATGCATTAGGCACTGCCTTACGGCTATTCTGGCTTTTTTGATGGAAACAGGTTTTCGAGTTGTGGTTTTGAGAGTGCAAATCACAGCAGATAAAACTGCCACTGTAAACTCAGTCACTGATTGCTGGGAAAAGGCAATTGGCTGCTGTCAGGAATAGCTGCATACCACCCGGAGCCTTGAAATATTGGAAGGAGTCGTCTCTACCATAGGAGTTTACATTTGGTGGCTGAACTGTATGGTCTGGTAAGACATGTGATAAACCCTCCTAGCCACATCTCTAACCCATGAACCCAGACAGGACCCAGGCCTGAGCACTGCCTCTTTTTCACCCAGTAAATATCAGCATGACTCACGTCTGCTAGTTTGAATTAAGTATATTGCAAAAACTACTATTAATCAAGTTGAGTGGTTACAGTTTATCTGACTTACACAGGCTATGGTGGTAAACTTCTTAATTCATAGCTGTTTGTGCGGCTGCTTGGCTTTTTTTCTACCTTGTGCCATTTGTTTCTTATTTTACTGTTACACTTTTATTCTAGTTATCCAATTCCAATGGCAAATGTTGAATCACGGGGACATCTTTATGATTTATTTCATGGCTATAAAAATGATGCTAATGCAACAATCATCAGATATAACAAATCAAAGTCATATCACTATACCTTTTCAGTTAAGGCAGAAGTCAAGCATGCTTGCTGACAGAAGTACTGCCTTTTAATTTCCCCCTCAAAATAGGTAATAATTAAAATTAGCTGACAGAAAAATCTCATGAGAGCCCTAAAACACTATCTACCAAATAAAGAAGAAGTAAAAAAAATAAGTTCCTTTTTTTCTTAAAAATGTTCAGCAGAATATCATCAAGCTTCTTATGGATCCTCTGTCCTACTGCTTCTGCTGGGAAATGTCTTCAATTATGGATGTCAAAATAGAGACACAACCTGTGCTACTGGGTATGCTCTGAAGACACAATAATGGTATGTTACTGAGATGACAGATTCATGATTATTTTTCACCATCCTCTATAATGTGATGTGTGCGTTTTTAACGGACACATATGGTTTATTTCCGTCCTCATTTTCTATCCAAGTGCATCAGACGTTTGGTCTGAAAATTTCCCATATTTATGACATATTTTTCCTTGGGTAATATCTAGTGAATGACAAATGAGCATGTAATGGACAAAGCAAGAGAGGCGGCTTTTTCTCATATGAAGCTGTTCTTTTTATATCCCCTCTATCTTTCCACTGACAAAATATAAACATGCATGTGCAGAAACAACACAGGCTCAGTCTATCCAAGTTGGGGGGCGAGGAGCACCACCGTCTGCAGATATGTGGTTCCTGGACAGAACTATTTTCTCTCTCGAGGGATTCTTTGTCACAATGAAGCAACTAAGCTTCCGGCTTGTCATTGGGAGGGAGATGAGGATCCCTCTGGCCAAACCCAGTCAATGTACAGTGAGTGTCGTTTGTCTGGTCTCAAATACTGTAGCAGTGAATAGTTTCTTCTTGTATAAAATCCATCTCTTCAAAAGAGATGTCTTGAAACTCTTGTCTAATTTGTAGTCACTAAAGTCCTGTTCCTGAATGCAGCTGCAGAAAGCCCTGTACTGAGCACAGGGAGTTCTTTCATCAGGTAAAAGCAAGTGAAAGCTAGTAGGGAAGGTGTGGGTGTCCTCAGAGAGAGCTAGAGCTCTTGCTGCCCCCAGTGAGTGAGGGAGGGCCCATATATAAAAAAAGCCTGAACTCCAGAATCTCTCAGCAAATTCTAGAAAATACATTTCAACTTTATATAGAGATTTAAAGCAAGCGTGGGAAAGGTCTGGAGGAAGACAAATGTGTTGGTTTTGGCTCTCGTGGGCTTTAGGAAGATATCTGGTGGCATGGGGAAGATAAAGTGACATCCTGAAGATCCGAAAGCTGCTCAGGAGACCCCATGCCTCTCTGACTTCCATGCCAGCACCCCATGCATCGGCCGTGCACATGCCAATAGGTGCATGGTATAAAGTATAAATAGACATATGGCACCGCAGAGCTGGCGCAGAGCAGGAGCGTCGTGCAGAGCAGACGTCACTGGGAACGTTAGGACTGCAGCCCACCGTTCTCTCCTTGGCATCAGCCTTTTGTGCCCAGAATCCTCCCGTCATGCCTGATGGCAGCACGTCCTTCTGACAGATGGGCGTAAATGCGTGCAGCTGGGAAACCTAGCTGAGCATCAGTCACGTTTGTTCAAGAGTAGCCCTGCTGACCGGGAGGGGGGTGAAAAGTTGCTCTGTCATGAGGGTCTTTTTTGCCTACGGTTTACCTAAAAGGTTCTTGTCTCTGTGCATCTTCGCCCCCTGGTCTCTAGTATTGCGCAAAGCACTTGGAGTAGTTGGCTGTTATTCAGGTGGCTTAACCATGGATAATAGAAGTTGTTGCAGCTGGGGAGATAACTACAACTGGCCTCATAACCAGCATTAGCACTGCAGATGTGCTAGGTGCTTTCCAGTATGGATCCTGCCCTAGAGACCCAAGGAGAGGAGGGAAAGGGACCGCCTAGGATCAGAGTGGTGGCAGGCTCAAGTCACCTTAGGTACACAATTTCCCTTCCATAATTTAATCCTCTATCTTTCTCAGTTTGGCTTTCAGACAAGGATGCATATTCATTATTCATGCAATGAATTAACAATACTGATAAAGCAGAGGGCTTAATAGATAGTGCTTTCTGGAGTTGTAAAAATAATGCTCCCTGAGAAAAAAAAGATAATAGTTTTGAAGATGGGCTTAGTCCTTCTGCATTCTGAATCACCATGCAAAGCAATATATGCTGTTGTTCTAAACTTGCTTGTCTGTCTATATTGTTCTGGAAAAAAATAGGATGTTGTAGAGCCTCTGAATATGCTTAGCATGTATTCTGCATTGCACATTCAAATGGCATATTTCTATTGTAGCAGGATTGAATCCATGTTTCCTCCTCTATTCTCGTAACTCCTGGAATGCGATGTAGCAAAAGAAACAGATTTTTTTGGACAAATTGTTTTTAAATGGTACGGTACAGTATATCCTGCAAATTAACATGCGTTTATTTTAGGTGGGTTGTTTATATAATGCTTTGTCAACACTGTGTCACATTCTTCTGTGCTGTATGCAGACTAGATGATTTTACACTAGTCTCTTAGCATCTTTCACTACAGTGGGTGTTTCTTTTAAATTTATTTCTTATTTTCTGAGCAACAAATATGCTCTGGGATGATTCGCTGCAGCATATAACTCCCGATAGATCAACAGTGCTTTTGCTGAGTTACATTTATTACATTTCTTGAACCCTTCTTTCTCGCAATAAAACAGTATTTTGACTACAGATCTGTTTCTCCACCTTTACAGGCTATGTTGCTGTTGCTCACCTCTCCTTAACTATCCATACCAAATCGGTCAGTCTAACAGAGGCAGCAAAAGATTAAAGTGTTCCTACTGAATAAATGTTGTGCAGCTGTGGACATTTCATGCCCAGAAGAGTCCTAAGGCTTGCTATTTAGACAAATGGTATTCTGAAAGCACTCACTGCTACTCTTTGCCAACACCCAGTTCTGGGAGGTAACAAATAGCACTTTGATGCTGCCGGGATCAGCCTTTATGGTGCCATATGCCAGCCAATTATCTCAGTGTCATTAGGCACAGAACTAGTGTTTCCCACATGCCCAGATCATGCAATTAGTGTACTTATGTGAAATGGGATTGCAATGTAGCAAAGAAGAGTCAGAGGGTAGACCTAGCTTGTCCAGCCAACTTTCACTTTGCCAGGAGAAAGCAGCTATGCTGATGGTGGCTACCACAAACAGAAGTGGAAGCTCTTAACTCTGTGTTGGTCTGTGTGTCCTAGAATCATAGAAGAATTTAGGTTGAAAGGGACATCTGCAGGCTATGTATTCCAAGCTCCTGCTGTATCTCCTGCTCCCCCAAATTTGATGTAGTCCACAGATTTAGAAGGGATGATTGCATCTAATAACCTAAATCACTGATAACGATCATCAATAGCATCACCACCACCACACTCTTGGTGTCTCAGGCCTAGCCATGTCTATGCAGCAGAGTGAGATAATTTCTCCCACCTCTTGAGTGAATTTATACCCTGTTTTGGGAGAAGGTTGTCACTGCAGCTGGACTGTGACCAGTACCCAAATATAAAGGTAGTTCAGGTAGATCTGCAGCAGCAGAACACAGACAGATGGAGCTGAGGGTTGATGCACAGCAACTAGAAAAACATGGTGCTTTCCTCAGACATGCTGGTGTTTTTCTGAGCAATCCCCTCTGGCATTCTTTCTCCTTCTGAGTTTCTTTTTCCTCATCTCCCCTTGGATACCACCTAGTTTTAAGGAGACCAAGTTATTTGTATTTATATTTATAGGGGGAGGGAGAGGATCTAGGGGAAGCCTGGGGACTTCTGACTGCTCAGTGTTACAGGAGAGGAATCCAGGCTAGGAGAAAGTGTTAGCTGAATGACTCTGAGGTGCAGGGAGAGGAAAATGGAAAAATCGGTGAAGGATGCAATCTGTGAAATACAATCCCCGTCAGTGGACCCTAGGTCCTCACCCAAGGGAAACCAGTAGACTCAGCCTTATGATTGCAGAGTTTTGTGCTGAAAAAGGGTTTCTGACAGAAAAAGTTGCTGAACATGTTTTGATCTTTGTTTGCCTCCATGTTCAGAGTGTGGTTATCGAGGAACCTTTTCTGTGATTCACTCAAAAGTTGCAGCAAAATTTAGCCTGAGATGAAATACCAATCTGAAGCTATTATGAACTGTTTAGTGAATTATGAAGGACAGGCAAGTCTTCCTGGTCTCCATCTAAAATCAGTGCGGGGAGAGAAAGAAGAGCTCTTATAGAGGATGCTTTGAAGAGCTACGTTGTTTTTCCTCCTGCTCTGATTTGCCCTCTGGAGGAACCTTCTCCTTCCCACTGATTATGGATGATTATGCTCATTACACCAAAGCTAGCCTTTGTGAGTCCACCCCCAGACTTCATGGCGGACAATTACCACAGTCTGTTATTGGACTGGCTGGGTTGCAGCAGGAGAAGGCATGGGCTCCTGGTTCCTCCAATGGATCCCCTCTTTGTCAGGCCATGTTGAGTTTTGCTTTTCTCTGAGCTGTTTGCCTCTTACTTAAATGTTTGATAATTGAAGGCTGTTGTGTATAAATGAGTGGTTGTATTATGATTATTTATTGCGTAAAGCCCCATTTATTCCCACATTCCCAAAGAACATCTTAATTTCCTGTTATGCTTCTGCATCTGTTACTCATTATAGTGTTTTCTAGTCAGATGTTTTGGTTCTTGGAAAGGCATGACCTGAGCACATCTATCTCTTTGTGGATGGGGAAGGTGCACAAACAAAATCCTTTGGGGTTTTGAAGATGTAGTGTGGCAAGTTGGGTTTTTGTGAACATTTCTAACACCAAATAACTAGTGACCTTTCTGGCCATCTCTTTCACAACGATAGCTGTCACACACAGCAGTCTCTTAATGGGGCCAATGCAAATGTCGTCTCTGTGATGTGTGGAAGTAACCTTTTCTGAAAGTGGTGATATTTTAGGAGTTGCTTGACAGAGGTGATTTTTTTGGAGGCTTACTCATGCAAGTAACCTCAGTGCTGTCAATGAATGTAGCTGAGACAGCTTTGAGCTGTGGAGCTACCACTACTCTTAACAGCTGCAAGCAAAACTGAGGCTTTCCTAGGAGCTGAAGCTTATGCGTGTGCTCCCATAGCGTTTCTTGAGAGGTTAGATGCATCCCTGTAACAACAGGTGTTATTCCCATCCCCTTTACATAGTTCATTCTCTCCATTTATGTATTTCTAGGGAATGGTTATTATTTAAATATCCCTCTTTCTGCTCTTCTAATCGCACCTTACTAGGAAAACAGGACTCATTACTGCTTGTTCTCTTGTTTTAAGGATTGGACTCAAGATCATTATGGAATTACTCATTTGCTTTAACAGAGATGTCAGACCAGCATTTCTCTCACCATTACACAGTGAGAAGCTTTTGAAGGCTGGTCTTGTCAAGCTGTGAGAGCAATTTTAAAACTAACAGGAATGTAAATTATATAAAACATTTCTCATTTGTCCTGTCCATGAAAAGCCAGCATGCGTTTGTACATGCTGCAGACCTGTTTTCAAATCTCTTGTTCCGTCATCTAGGCACAATAATAATTATTTCTTTCTGAGCATAATCTTTTGAGTAACTTAACGTAAATAAGAATATTTAAATCTGAATGACAGGCTTTCATGTCTTTAGTAATTCATTTGGTTATTATGTGCTACACATATAGGGAGACCACCAGATGTCACAGACTCTAACCTGACAACAAGTACAAAGCAGAAATAAACAAAGTATTGGTAAAGGAATATGACTTTCTAATGAGATGATGTGAATTATGGCAAAGCTAGCTCTTCTTCATATTAATTCCACATCCCCACACCGCCTTATTGCTTTGAATTCAGCTCTCTCATCTGCTGCTGCTGACACATTTGCAATCCTTTCTTTCTGGTTAAAGTTGTGTGAATAATTAGGTTATTTTTGGTTTTCTTTTTTAATTCCATTGCTGAAGAGAAATATTTTGGGGGAAGATGATTTGTGGTGCCAAATGAAACTCGACAACAAACACTTTGCTGCTGCACCTGTTTTGCTCTTCCAGAAATACAGTGGACTTTTTTTTAAATGGACATGAAAATGTTTTGCTTTAGAAATAAGATGGTTTTGACTTGTCAGAAATGTTTGGTTATATTTTTGCATGTTTCAAATTGATGGGAATTCACATCGGTTTTCTTGCTCTGGAGCAGTAACTAAGTGAATTAATTCTCTGTTCAAAGGGATTTCCCTGCTCTTCTCCTAATAATTAACCTACACGCTTTTTATAAAGCTACTGACAGGTTACAGGAACCTTCTCCTCACCCTTTTCACCTACTCAGTCACTTTCATCACAGTGTCTCCATGCAGCTCCTCAGGAGCTACTCTGACCACTCTTGGTCCATCCTTTTATTTCTTGTAGCTATGAAGATGAAAAGCCCGACAGAGGCAGAAAGTCTCCTCTTTCTCACCTGCAGGCCGAGGAGAGATGTGTGGCTGTGATGGTACAAGGCTCCCCACATTGCACCATCCCCGGCTGTGGGCTGACCTCAGGTGGGCAGCTGTCTCTAGCAGGGAGAGGAGGGTGTTCAGCTCCATTCTGGACCAGCCTGTCCTTCCCCACCCCTATCTTCTTCATTGGTCATGTTTTGAAAGGAGATTTGTTTTCTGGAGACTGGGCTGAGATCCTTGGATCTGTTTCACTTGAAGGTGAATAAGGAAAGCATTCTCCAATGAAGCACCGACTTCTCCTGGCAAACTAAGACCTGTTTTTGCAAGCTGTTAGAAGAGAATTTGCGCTGGAGTCATTACATGTGCTGTACCTGAGTTTGCTATCATGCCCTAATATTTTTCCATATTGAAGCATGCAATTCTCCAAAGCATTTTTTTCCTTTTAATATTTTCCTTACTTCTGTTTCGCTTCCTTCTTTTTATGTTACTAGGCAGTCTTTCTAACTAGACCCATTTTAATATAGTGGTGTATTTAACTGAGAAAGCAAATTTATAGATCTTTCTAACGTTATGGCAGCCTGTCATTTCAGCTCTTAGTCATGTATCGATTTAGTGACCTCTTTCTTTTTTATTAACCAAGCTGTAATCTAGCTTCTTCCATCACTTTAGTCATAAATCTTATTGTTTGGAACTAAATAGAAAAATTTCTTCCTTTCTCATCTTGTGTTAGCTCTCTAATAGTTTCTGGGCATTTGTTACTTACATATTCCATTTTCCAATTTAATTACTTCGCTTTCTAATTTTCCATGATGTGCTCCCTCTTTTTAATTTGGCTGAGTAAATTATACAGTGCTCTGTGAGGACAATTCATAATAAAAGCTTATGATCAGAGAAGGGGCTCTCTGAAATGACATCATAGTTTTTACTTATTTGTCCCTATCAGTGTCTTCCCTATGAAAACCATTCCATGTATAAGTCAAAAGATTTTTCTGTTGATCAAACTGTGTTGTTTTGGCCTTCTACTGGCTGTCTTACTATCCCCAGAACAAGCTGGTGCAAAGACTTAGCTGTTGAGATTTCAGGCATGCGAATATAGAAAATAGTTTCTTGTTGGACACCTTCAGTTTTCCTGTACCCCTGAGGACCAGCTAAAACTTACAATTTTGTAAGTAAACAAGAGGAAAATGAATGGATTCGTGAAAAGTCAGCAAATAATAACAGGCTTTGAGAGTAAGCATGTTCTTACATCCATCCACATTCAAGTGAACACTTAGGCATAGATCAGCGAGATGCAAACCAAAAAATGAGTGTGACAAACATCGGCTTTAACACCTTGCTGAATTATTGCCTTTAGTATCCCAGGGGTATCTGGATTTGAGCCAGCTACCTAAGAATGAAGAGGAGGGTCACAGCAAGATGTAAGTGACACCAAACCTCGGGACTGTTGGGAGGCCTAAATGTGGGAGCTGGGAACATTTCAGCCCCTGTTTCCATGGCTGAGCTTTTTCCATGTTAAGCCCTGATCTAGAGCAGGTGCCTCTGCTTGTGGCAGAGGTGGGGCTGCTCCCAGGATGCCCAAAGTGGAGGATACTGCTGTGCACAGTGCAAGGGCCTGAAAGCCAGTGTGAGGGGGTAGCAGGTGAGGTTGTCATCTGAAAAACTACCAAGTGCAGGTCATGTCTTCTCAACATGCCTGCCTAACTTTTGGGGGCATTTAGCCAACACATGAGGCTTTGATGGGGGTTGTCTCATGTGACAAAATGTCTTGCTCCGGTTCTGGTGAAGGGTACCATCCCACCCCCATGACAAGTATGCTCGGTTGCTGGTTATTCTGCCATTCCTTACCTGAAACAAGTACAGCTGCCTTCCTAGAAATATGTGGTGTTACTGAAACCAGAAAGGTGGTAGGTATTGCTTCAAATCTCTTTTATTCACTTCAAAATGCAGTTAGCTGAAGTGGCACACACCTGATGCTGGAAAATTCTCAAGTATTTATACCTTCTGATGGATCTGTGAGAGGGTAAGTGCAGAAATGAGGTCCATGTCACTCTCCAAGTATTTTCAATATCTCTTCAAGTAAAAGACATCCAAAGGCTAGAAGTGGAAGAGAAGACAGGTTAACTTCAGCATGTTTAATTTGATAAAGATCTGATGTAAATATAAAAGTAAAAAACACCATTGCCTGTATTTCTGGCAGGGTGTACTGAATTCCTGCCACAGAATACCTGTTGACTTTGCATATCTCCAAAAGAAGGTATGCCTGCTCTGCTGTTCCCTTTGTGACTGTCACTTGTAATGTTATGTTATTGTACTGTAACGAAGTGTTTACGGAATCTCTTCTTTGGGAAAGATCAGAAGCAGAATCATGACACTTCTGTTGAAGTCTGCTTCCTCAAATATCACACTATAAAAGGAACAGACTTTCTTTAGATAGGTGAGCAATGTGGGAGAGCTGAAAGATGTTAACCATGCACATGCTGGAATGGGGACCAGTGCAGGGCACCCGCTAAAGATTTGCCATGGTCCATGGGTGCTCCCTTGGCTTTCAGAGGCACCTGTAACTCCACTGAACCTCACTTGGCTCCTCACAGAGTTGTGTCTCTACCTTACAAATATGTAGAGCGATCCCTTCATTTAGGGGTGTGTTGTGCTGCTAAACTGTCTGCAAGGAATGAAGGTTCTGTCTTGTTGTTCACATTAATTTGTCTCACTGGGAGCTCTCTGGTTTCTAGGAGTTATGGTAGTGCTGTAATAAAACCCAGAAGATGACTGGAACTGGAAGTGGGAACTGCTGATTTGAAGTTAAATGTTTGGTACAGGGCTTCTGAAAGCTCTGCGGGAGCCTGGAATGGAGGTGGGGCCAGATGGGCAACCACATAACTGTCCCAGGGGATGGCAGAAGCTCTGCTTGGTTGGCATCAAAAAGCGTGCCTCCACTCACCTTTCTTTTGTGGTATCCTCCTACCTTTTATGTTTTCAGCAGAGATAAGACTGAGGTAGGTTTAAGGCCATTTTATTTCAGTTTATCTGTTATATAGAAATGAACTAACAAAACTTCTACTTTTGAACTATAATTTACTGCATAATTTTAAAAATTATTTTGCATTTCTCCTGATTAGCTTATTTGTGTAAGCTTCAAGAATATATTGACATAAAAAGAGAAGGAAGTCTACATGCAATTATTTTTATGATACATCTACCATTTATAATTTGTCATTAATCCATTATACCCCTTAACTGCACTTAAAATGTTTGGAATTTTGTACAACATAAAGCTTGGTATCTAGATCAATAGCATTGTCCATTTTATAGAGTGACCAAACTGACTTATTAAAGTCAAGTTAAATATTGGTCTATTCTATCTTTTTTTATGTTCACCGAAGGAACGAATATGAAGCTAGAGGCAAACAGGAGAGAGAATAAGACAAGACAGCAAGCAGAAAAGGAACATAAGGAATGGAGGAGAAAGCAGTTGAGAAGGTCTGTGTGAGGCAGTGAGGGTTAGCAGAAACATTTCCTGTCCTTTCTCCAGATGATTATGGACAAGTATGTGGCCCATTTTTCCAAGACCTTTGGGCGCTTATATTGCAATATGTAGTTCCTCCAGGGCTGACATGGGTGGCAAGGTCTGTACTCCACCAACCTCTCCAGGACTGAGCTTTTTTTGGGTCTCGCTTCCATAACACCAGTGTTGAACGACTGCTCTCCTGAGCTCAACAGTGCTTTTTTTTCCCCCTTCCCTGTATTTATCCCACTCTGATTTAGCACCCATTGTGCTTAAAAATAGATGGCTAGTTTTGAGTACAGCTTCACTTGATACAAAAAAGTGCTTTCTGCCTGCAAGCTTTGTCCAGAATAACTGAATGTGGGGACATACACAGAGAGTAAATTACACCGAGAGCTTCTGTCATTGCAGAATTTTATTAGGAGTGTTGCTGGAGACTGCAGTTACCTTAGATTTCATTAAATTCTCTGTATTTCCCTGAAGTGTTTCTGCATTTAAATTACTCACCAAAAAGTAAAAGTCACCACCACCAAAAGTCTAAAACCATTATCTTGATCAGATAGATGGTTTAGTTTTGTGTTTTCCCAATATCCCAGGTAGGATTTCCTCCTCCATCTGAGTTGCTGAACAGAGTCCAAATGTTCTCTCAGTCCTTGTGCTTGCAGGACTCAACATGGAGAAGAAAACCCAGAACCCTCTCTGCCACAGCAAACCAGCAGGACATATGGTGTAGTTGGAAACTGCCAATGCTAGGTTAAAGGTTGGACTAGATGATCTTCAAGGTCCTTTCCAGCCTAGATGATTCTGTGATTCGACATGTCCACAGCTACGTGCTCGCTGTTTGCTTATCATCAACATGACATGAATCAACTCTGAAATGGAAGCTGCGTAGCTTAGCATAGTCCTACATGACGCTGGTAGAGTATATCATTATTTCATGCTTAGCTGCATGCTAAACACCTGTATGGCTTCCAGTCTGCTTGGAGAGGCTGATTTCTGAGCAGTAGGTCTGCTTTGTGCATCATCTCCCTGTACCCTGTGCTTGAGTTAGGCATAAGTCTGTCAGTGGAAGGGCCCATTAAAATCCATGGGACGATGTACTTTGGTTCTTGATGTGAGTTGTTTCTTGGGGTTCTTGCCCCAGAGTTTGCATATTTCAGCTGCTGTTATTGAGGAGGACCCTGTCAGCCCTTTCTGAATTGTGAAAGTCCCTCGGGGTACATGCCTTTGCCCAAAAGCAGCATGCATTTTCTTTAGGAAGATAATTCTGTTCTTTCAGAAATCAAACACATAGCATAAAAACATTATTTTCTGAAAAAAAAATCCTGGCAGTCAGTTGTGCTGTTAACTCTACAAGACTATTTTGTGAAAGTATCAATTCATATAATTGATGGGGTGAATATTTGAATGTATTTGTTTTCTCTTTGTATTTCCATTGCAATGGCAGTGAAGCTATCAATAAATTTGTTTGCTGTAATAGAAAATATTATTCAACCTCTTACACCATCCATTATTTAGCAGCCATCATTAAAAAAATCCTGTAGTCATTAATAATCTTGAAAGGGCTTGTTATGCTGAAACATACAGCATTAGAATACACATTACAGTTACCTTGAAGTCCCAGGCACCAATATCAATCACTCGGTATCCTGTCGTTACTCAGCAATGGCATAATTTTGTGTGTTGACTTGTCACTCCTGCCAGAGAGTGGGTGCATGTGGAAAAATATTTTAATTGCATTTCCAGCATGTGGCAGAGTTGAAATGACGACTGATCAGATGAAGAAAGGAGGAACCTTTGTCTATGCTGCAGTTAAGAACAGCTTTTGTTTGTACTGTATATAAAGAAAGCTTAGTCTTGGAGAGGCTCCAAGTATTCAAAGGGTTTTTGAATGGCAATGTTTCTACCTCAGTCCCAGGAACACTCAAAGAAAAACAAATTAATAAAATATGTGATGTAGAAACGTATTACGGAAGCCTGAACCCAAACATTCAAGGCTCTCTTTCTGGGATCATAACTGCACCCTGATGCTTAGGCCCTGCTTTTCCTGTCACCTGTTGACACTATCAGTGATAATCCTCAGTGCAGCAAACACACAAACGTGTCCATAGTTTTGCTCACCTGCAAGACCTAGTCTTTGCTTGTTGGGAATCCCGAGTTCAGTGCTGTGTGATGGAGAAGGAGCATTGCCCTTCTCTTCTGATCCCTCCAGCACTGGTGCTGTGTGTTCACATATACCACCTCTAGCGTCTGTACCCCCTCTCTTCTAAACTTTTGCCACTTTTAGCAAATGTTAAAGCCACAGAAAATAGTTTTTCGGTTATCTTTGTTGTTCCTGGTCTGGTTTATCATAGTTTTGATTCTAAAGGTTTAGCCTGATTCTGTTAATTCAAAGCAGGATGAACTCTATTGATATGTAATGCAAAATTATCATTGTTTCAGGGTAGGGATATTTGTACAATTATACCATTTTACAGGTTGTGGAGATAGCCTGCACTTTACACACAACGATGAGAAGTAACAGTAATTTTGTTATTGACTTCTGCTCCCCAAACCTCTGAATTGCCCACATAAATTCCTTTATGTGGCTGGAGAAGCCAATGCTGTGGCAGAAGAACAAGGTGTGAGTGCTCACCCAAATGGAATTTTAATGCTTTCACCTAAACAGCAGCATGCCCTAAGGTTAAGCAGAGTTAGGCTTTGCTGAGGAATTTAAAACAAATACTAAACCACTCTTTATCTGTGTAAATGAAAGAGGAGTGGGACTGCTGTACAGTGAAGAGGAAATTGCAGAAAATCTGGGTCTGGCCTCTAAATTATGTTGAGACTTTACCTGATATTTCGTAAGGGTTATGGTGTAGGTAAACTACATACTTTATTTTTCACTGTAGCAGGCAGCTGCTCCTGTGGGCCAAATGAATGTGCGTGCATGTGAAGCACTGGTTGTTTCAGTGTGCGCATAAATGGCAATGTCTGGGGCTGACACATTTACTGACCTAGCACAATAAGTGTTTTCTTTCCCTCATCATTTGAGGAGCCAGACAGAAGCGCAGCTGGAGGAGATTTTCTGTTGGCTGGCCCACAGTTTCTCCTTTTTCATGGCTGTGAAGCTCTCTGGGGAAGGATGGCCAGCAGAGGTTCGTGGGCTTCAGGAACTGTCCATGTAGGTTGAACATAGGCTGTGGGTCATAGGTTGGAGGACAGAGTGAAAAGGCAGAACTAGGAATGAAGGTATGAAATGGGAAGTTATTGCTACCAGGAAGATACCAAAATGAATGTAATCTGCTCAATTTGAACTTAATCCCCTTGACTTGCAGAGATGGGATATTTTCCGTATCAGAATACTTGGAGAATTGAAATTCTGATTCTGTTTTCAGAAAGCTGAAATTCTAAATCCAAGAAAAGATTCATGATTGGGCTGCTGTGTTGGGGAGAATTCTGTGACTGGGTTATTTATAGCATACAGTATATCTGTATTTGAAAAAAGGGTAAAAATGGCCTACAGAAATAAATACTTATTTGTTTTTGGAAATGTACATGTTTTAGAATGACTTTTGAAAGAAAAAAACAGTTGAAGACACAGAGGTAAATAGCAGAAAGGGATGGAATTCAGTATAAACTTGCCAGTGGTGGATTCGATCAGACTACGTACCAGACTACTAATTTTCTTGGCTACATATTTTAGAAAAATGAGGAATGGAAGTTTTAATCCAGTTAGACTTTGTGAAATCATGGTGTTGGAGTAATTATTTTTTACCTGGAGGAGATGGGGACCAAAATTAGACAAGGAAGGTGGCATAGGGAACTGGCCAATGGAGAGCCAACAACAGCCTGTGAGGAAGGGTGAGTTACAGGGGGTTTCTGCAGGAGTTACTCATGGTCTTGGGCCTGATATTATTGGTGAATTTACCAGGTAGAATAGGAAGAACAAAAAAATAATAATTACAAGCTTTCAGAAAGTCCCAGCAGTGCAGAGGAGTTTAGGACAATATAGGAAAAACACTTAACTTAAAACACTGAGGGATGAAGTAACTACAGTGGGATGAAATTTAGCAATGTAAGTGCAAAGTTGGATATCTGTATGTTTAATAACAAGAAAATAATAATTATATAATGTGGCAGTGACAGAAGAATAGAAAGTCTTAGGCCTGCTGTTTATTCACGTGAAAAGAGTAGTAGTAAAAAAAGTCAATTGCCATCCTAGGAAATGTCAGGCAATACATTTTAGAGACAAGATTTTGAAGAAGCCATTGCTCGAGTCCCCATGTAGAGTACTACACCGTTCATATTCAAGAAATTTTGAACAAAGGCAGAGAACAGGTAGGTTGAGTGGGGACTAGAAGATCTGGGCTCATTATCCCAAAATGAAGGCTTGGAGTGAGTGATTGCTGTTAGTAAATACCTCAGAGAAGCAAATGCGAGAGAAGAGCCATTTGAGGTGATGAACAATGTTGCTGAAATAAAGGGTTTTACCTGGCCAGGAATAAGTTTTCACTGGAGAAGGGATGGTGTTAACCATCCCAGCAAGGAGATTCAGGAAATGATTTCTCAGAAGGTGATGGAGGGCCAGACAGACAACTAGTTTTCAGATGGGCTTTGAGAGAGACAATCTGGTATCTGATTTGATATTTGAGAAATTATATCATTGCTTTTGCCAGTGACTGACTGTTTTCAGCTCAGTGATTTCTTTCTGTTCTGTATCTACACTGATGTATCTGGTTGAGAAAGCAGCTAGAGGTGGGAAAGCACTCTCACATGTACTGATGTTACTTCACTGCTGTAAAAATATTTTCACAACCTAATGATGATTTTACAATTCCCCAGTGGGGGGGATGAAGCGGAGACAGTGTTTTGTGTACTGTCATCTCCTCTTATTGGGAATACAATAGTAATGACTAATGAGAAGTAAAACGTGTTTGACATTCTTCATGATGGCCACAACATTTTCAGTGATGAGAGATACATGATTACATCTGCTGGAATCTGAGTGGGCAGAGATTGTTTAAAAATCATGTCTGTCTTAATGGATTTTATGTGTTGGCACCCTTGGGTATATCATACAGGCTTTTGCCTCTAAAATGGATGCTATTGCTTCCAGCATGGCTTCCCACCTTCAAGGAGAAGTGCCATTCTCAGTTTAATCTTAGTGTTTTTGTACAAGAGCATTATACTATAAAATCCTAATTCTTCGCTATAGTGGCTATCATCTTGCAATTTAAAACTTTGGAAGACAATGAAATAGGGCTATTTCAATAAAATTCATAATCTCCGAAGCATCATCACAGTCAGAAATTAATGAGTCATTTGAGAGAACTTCAGCAGGAGAACACATCATCACTAGCCAATTTCCAGTTAAATACCATTTGAATTGATGCTGTGACTTCAGCTAGACAAAATTTCTGTTCCCATGAGAAAACTCATGGTTTTTACTGGGTTCTTGGTTCACGGTTTTACAGGTGTTTAAGCATCTATCTGTATAGCCAGATTACAAATTCTCTGACATGCTTCACAGATAACTGTTTGTTCTTTGACCATAGCTGTGTTTGCGTAATCCTGTTATGAGTACAGTGGAGTTAAGCCTGTGTAGCAAGGAGAGAATGTGTCCCTTATGGTATCATATTAAAACTACAATGAATGAAAGCAAGTTGTGTTCTGTCTATAGGTCTTTTTCTAATGAACCTTCTTGGTTTGAAATGGTCCTCACTTGGTAACATGCTCCCTTTGTGTTTCACATTGCTGGTAATGTTTAAAGATGGAGCACAGAACCAAGGGTGTTCTTGCACAAATGCTACCATCTCTCTGAAGTTACAGATTGTGATTTCACACTCCTGGCTCAATAAATAGCAGTCACTTAAGGCATTATATTTCCTTTCAAAAATACTTTGACTACGGAACATTAAAGCCTATTTTTTTTTCAAAATTCCATTCAGTAATCCCTGTGTAATCTCTCTATTTGGAAGCCACAAGATTGCTCTGAATCTGAGGGCAGGCAGCTTTGTCTTTACAGTGAAATGGAAGAATGTAGGTTCTCTTAAAAACCTGTACTATTTACAGGAGAGTTGCATGTGCAGCATCCCTCCTACTGCTCTCATTTTTTTATTGTGAGGAAAGATTGTTTGATTGAAGAGTCATTTCTGTTGGAGTTGCCAAGTTCCTTGCAGTTTCTTGGGTGGTTATTAGAGCTCTGTGACAAATTGACTTTTATGATTCAATGAAGGGACCAAAGGAAAGAGGAGGAAGGTAAAATGCGTTCACCTGAAAGGAAATGGTTTTGTTTGTTTCGTTTCCTCAGGAAACGTTTTGTTACAATTAACAATTTCATTCTGAGAAAGTTGAAGGGAAATTTTTCCCCCATTATTTCCCTCTCCTCCTTTTTTTTGGACTACAAGTATAATTTGACACAAATCCACGGAAGATCAAGAAAAATGAGCTCAAGCCGATGGAGAAAAAGGGCCATTGGACAACAGAGGTTTGAGAATCTGTCATGTTAAGAGGAGAAAAGATTTTGACTTTCTTAAGTATAAGGGATGAAGATTGAGAGAAGATGCAAACAAAGGCTATCAGGGGCAGAAAAACAAGAGAGAGTAAAACATTCAAGCTAAATGAGAGCTGGCATAAATACAAATAAGAATAAGGAAACCATGAACGGATCTAGGCTGGAAGTTAGAAAATGGTTTGTAACTCCCAAAAGAATGAATGTTAGAAGCAGCTTTTCGGATTGGAGCAATAGAGACAAAATAAAAAACTCGATAGATTTCTATGCAGGGCTATATGATGAACTTGCCTGTGAGAGCAGAGGAGTAAGCTGTATGACTGCACATTTTTTGCTAGTCCCATCTTCCTATGAACAATTTTGATTTGAATGGCCATTTTGGAAAAAGAATCTATCTGAAAATTTTATCTAGTTCTAGTGGTGATTATGACAGACGAAATAGTGCTGAGTGAGTAAGTCAGTGACAAAGTGCCCATGGGGTTGGGATGTGAAGGTCAGAAAACTTAACTGCATGGTGTAACGTAAGGAATCTGGGGAATTTAAATCTTTGGGCTAAATAGATGGTACGTGGCACACTTGGTTATGGGATGCTGAAGAGAAACTGGGGTACAGGAGTTTATTATCTTAGCAGCAAATGAATGATGAGTGGAGAGAAGCCGCCTTCCCCATAGTTGAAGGTGGTTGGTTAGTCAGGAAGGCTGTGATAGATAATAACTTGCTGACGAGGCTCTGTGGTGGGATTAGAGGACAGTTCTAGGCAGGTCCTGAAAATGGCAAAAATCTGCAGGAGACCGACAGAGGGAACTTGAGGAACCGGCCAAGTGGAGAAGCCAGAGGAAGATAGCAGAGGTTAACTGCCAGCTTTTGTGGCAGGGAAGAAAGATGGGAGAGTTGGGGGGAGGGAGATGGATGACAGGGAAGGGACAGATCATTTCAAGCATATTTTTTTGGGGGATACCACTGAAATCTGTGGAAATGATACTAGAGCAAGAGGACAAGACTCAGAGAGGTAGTGGAAAGGGTAGCTGAGATTATGGGCCTGGAGATCAATTACACTGGAGAAATTGAGTTATTTACTGTAGAAGATGGCAGGCCAGAAGGAGGAGATGGCCAGTGTTCACTGGAAGAAGTTGTTGTGCTCTGGGATTTCCCTGAGGGATGCTAGGTATATCCAAGAGCTGAGATGGAGGATGGGGATGTGAGGGGAATAATTAAGGACTAGTGACTGCTGGGACAGGCACTGTAAAAGGATGGAGGTACTCTAGGTTGTGTGAAGAGACTTTGCAGAGCTTTGTTATTCAGGATATAATAATTCCAGATGGACGTATCCCGGTGACAGATAGTGTCTGCACATACTGCAGGTACAAGTGCTAGATGCTGTCACTCTTTGTTTACCATGAGTAAATGAACATTATTTTCCGAGTTGTTTTTTTTTTTTATTGCTGATTACCATGAGAAAGAATAGCAGGATTTCACTTTGCATGTTGTTTAGTTACGATTAATGTTGTACTTGAGATATCTTCTCTAAACCTTTACTTTCATGAATGGCACTTCTCTTTCCTTTATTCTGAAGTGTGAAAGGGAATCATAAACCCTCTGATCACTCGCCAGCTCGTAAAATGCAAGTGGAACTTTGTGTGATCTCTTCAGTGCATTGATTTGATCTCATCTATGGACCCATTCACACTTCACTTGCCAGAAAGAGATTCTTTTGCTATTTAGCTTTCTCCAAGGAATATTTTTAACCTTATTTTCTGCAATGCCTTTACATGCATTCTTTTTGCAAAGTGACTTTTACTCTCCAAAGGAGATGTGCTGTTGCGAGTTTTCACAATTTTTTCCATGAGTTTCTTTTTCCATTTTTAAGAAAGAAACAAAAATTTGAGATTTTTAGACCTCATAGATATAAAAGACTCAGGGGATCTCAGGAGTCAAAAGGCAATTAGAATGAATTACACATTGTATTTTCTGATTTTTAGTTTCCTGAACGTATGTTGGTCATGCACATGGATAAGCTGAGTGGTTCTTATTTTCAAATACTTTGGGTAATCAATACTTGAATCAATTCAGAAAGCACCATCTGTGCACGTAGAGCAGCTATGCAAGTAAATGTTATCTTCACATGCTGTGAGACCACAAGTAAAACACTAAGGAAAGTAAACCTCTAAATCCTGTTCTTCAGTATGTTTATACAGAATGAGATTTGTCCTGACAAGAAATCCAAAAAATTCATGTCAGGGTTCTGGAAAATAGTCAGAGTTGACAGATGGTGTACCTAGCTTCAGATGTGGATATAGACAAAGGGAATCCACTTTATCGCAGGGAGGGGGAAGCAAATGGGATTAAAGAACTGCCCAGAAACAAAATTTGTTTTCCGTGAAATGGAGTGATTCATTTTCTTTAATATTTTTTAAAATTTATTTATTATTTGTGTGTTCTTCAAATGTCTGCTTAAGCAGAAGCAGAAAATGAAAAGGCCCTGAGACAGACAGTTCTGCCTGGGTTGTCTTGGCTCAGTTAAAACCAAAAACTCTGAAGAAAAGCTCTCCAGACCAGAGCTGCAGCATTCGTGGTTGCCAGCTATCATTATTTGGACCATTTTCCACTTTCTCAACCCTCCTCTCAACTTTCCACTCCACGCTTTTTCTGTTCCAGTGTTGCTTTTTGTTAGCCAGTCTTGAAAACTGTTTTAATTGACTATTTTTTTTAAAGCATGGTGCTGTTTACTAATGAGGGATTGTGATAATAAAGGGAAATGGTGTATCTTCTGCAAATGAATCAAGGTAACTGACCCACATAATGTTGATGAAATACTAGCTGGTCACTCTGAAGTTAATGACATTGCAGGACGAGTCCTGGGATTTCTGACATCTTCATGTTTGTCAAAATATTTTAGTTGTTATTCATCTGCATTGCTATACTGTCTAATTTCTTTTTATTAATGAAATGTTAGATAGAAACCTGTATTTCTCACATAAGCTTCTGTCTCTATGGAGATTTCTTTTGAATGTCACTCAGAAAAAAGCATCAACATTGAAGTTTAATGAAAATGTATAAGCAAAAATTGCTCATTACTTTTGTGGTACTTATTTAACACAGATGTCTTCTCTTTATCACATTTATTTGGTATAATTATATTGAGTACTTGAGATTTCAAGCTTCTGTTACAGCTTTATTCAAAAGAGCAAAAAGGTATGACACCTACAGGTCCTAGTACCCATGATGTGACTATACAGTGGAGACTACAATTTACCCCTGTTCTAACAAAAAAGCACTTGGCTTTTGTACTGGAATTAAATGAATTGAAGCTTTATCCATATAGCACATTTATTTGACAAATACTTGAAGACTTGACTCCCCCCATAGGTACCTGTTTAGGAAAAGCTTTTCCCAACATCCTCTTCAGATCGGAAGACATACATTCCTTATGTGTTTATTTCTTGCAAGGGTGAAAGAGATAGAGAACAAAAATTGTTTCCATTTCAGATTTTCATAGTGATTACACCATGGACTCCCTGTTGGGTATATAATAAAAGAAATGAGGCTTTGAGAGACACTCAGTGTTTTTAGCATCTGCTGTACGCCGCAGAAACAGCAGTAGCTTCTGTCGTGTATAGGGCCACTTCATCTGGGTCCTCTGAAGAGGACTGCCAATCTTCAGAAGTATGTGATAATGAAAGTATATATTTTAATATAACAGATTTGAGAAATAAAGGTATCTCTTGGCATTTCTGTTCTACTCCCTTCATACTTCTCTCCCTCTCTTTTTTTTTTTTTTTTTTGGTGCTGAATGTGATGGGGCTTATTTCCTTGCATTGTAACTGCTGCTGCTTGGTTTTTATACTTTAACAGCATTGCAGAATATCACGGTGGGGGGAAAGGGCAAGAGAGGTTTCTCTATGGCCATTAAACACACCCTCGGCATTCCTCTTGGGAAAATTCACCTTACTTGTTCTTTCTGGTTTTGTTTCATTATTTTTCTCATAAGACTTTTGATATTTTCTCTTTCTTCAAGTTTTCTATATAGTCAGTCCCATCCTTCTTTCTTACCATTCTGCCCAACTCTTCCTCTCAAAATTACACTATAAGTGTAATTGCTTCACTCTTTATTTGCTTTATTTATTTCTTTTCACTAATGATTTTCCACAGATCCTTACAATGTGTTCATTTCTAAACTGCAGATTTATAACCTGGATTCTCTTGAGATAGCATGTCTTGATCACTGGATGGGTGGGGAACTTCCTTTGCTTTCCTTCAGCTGACTCTTTCTTCCTGTTTCCTTGCCACTGTGACTGGGAGATAATTTGGGATACAAACTGGCAAGGCTCTGGAGTACATGAAAATAAACAACTTGGTTAGCAGAATAAAAAAAAAAAAAGTACAAGAGATATCCAACAATACCTGTGCTTCTCGATAAAATTCCGTGTTTCAACCCATGTGTTTGAATGTTTACTCTTCCATAATGCTCTGAGAAAAATCTGTAATTGAAATTAAAATGCAAGATCTGAGAAAGGACTTCTAAAATTACATGGCTCTCTTTCTGCTTACTTGATTTCCACTACTGTGATATCCAGGCAGTCTGCAGTCTTGTCTTTAGTGCCTATTCCAGAGAAGTAGGTGTTACTGCTAGGAGGTAGGTGTTTTCATTCCTATTTTACACATAGTTACTGAGAATAAAGCAATTTAGGTGGCAGAAGCTGCAAAAAATGTTTAAATGACCTTAAAATTATAGCCTACAGTGACACAGAAAAAATGTGTCAGAACAAGGATTCAATCTCAGGTTTCATGTGCTTGGGTTAAAGTCTAAAGTCTTGAGTTATCTTTTTTTTGTTGTGCTGAAATAGCACCGTTGTATTTGTGCTGTTACTTTCACTTTACTCAGATAAGATGTATTAGAGAGAAAGGCAGGATGTAAGAGTAACATGATGAGCGTAATGGGTAGACTCAGTGTGAAGAGGAAAAAAACAGATAATCCAGTGCTTAATTTTCAGTTAGTGTTTCTGTAGGCTGTGTTGTTAAAATTATATGAAATTACTTCTCACTCACAAAAACTGCATCTTAAAGTTATGTGAATTTGGTCTGACTTTGTTGAACGATGTGCTGGAAAGGACATTGAAGCCTTGACCTGAGAATTTTGGCACTTTCTTCTGGTTGTCAGGCTGAAAACACCACATGAAGAGCTGTCTTTACAACCCACTGTCCCTTTTCTTTAAATGCAAAACTGAGGGGGAAAGGCTGGAAAGTTAGCAGATGTTTGTGGGTTTTTTTAAACTTGGTTAGGCTTTCTGTAATCACTCAGGTCAAAATTTAAATGGTTCATAGGGCTTATCTGATCTCTGCTTTGTGTCAGTGATATTTCATCTGATCCTGATCTTATTCCCATAGAAGAAGCTGTCTGCTTGCTCCTTGAGTTCCTGGCTTGAGCCATCTTGATCAACTGCACTGGAAGTTACTTCTGGGGGAATAGGAAAAAGGTCTGCCTGTAAAAGTCTGTTGTGCTTCTGTTGTGTTGCTGTTTGATTACTGTGATTAACTTATATAGTTTCCTTTCTAGTCAATACAATTACATTTATTCTAGCTTAGAGAGATTATAGATTCAGAGATATTTCCTCTATTTAAAACAAGGCCAGCCTCTAGAATCAGACTTATATTTTTTTGAGCATGTCCATTTTACCTTTCAGTCAAATTCAAGGCTGACCCACCGTAGAAGTCTTAGCAATGGTATATACACAAATACCAGCACATCCACTGTTGAACACAGCACAGACACTTTTGAAAGAATGAGATAGGTTTTCCACAAAATGGAACAATTGCGGTGTAAGACACAGAGAAAGGAAAATATCACAACACTTTAAAAATATACACGATAAGAGTTTTTTCTTCATTAAATAAATTAAGCTGAGTTTATGCTGCTTCTTGTTTGTCAGCACAAGGTCATGTCAAGGTGAAGAGATGTGTCAATGAATTGAGTGTAAGGGCAGAGATGGGTATTCATCTAAGTCTACAAGACACATACATTTGCAAGAAACCATGATTCTTAAATAGGAATGGGACTGTATGTACACTGTCTTCCAAATCACTGAATTACAGAACTTTGTATGTGAGTGGTTTTAGGGGCTAAGTTGGGATTGTTGGCTAGAATAATTAAAAGGCCAGACAAGTTGAAATGAAGCGAATGGAAGGCTTGTCTAGAGGCAAGAACAGTGAGAAGAACTTAGCAAAGTTGTTAAAACCCAGGTTGTGCAATTTTGTTGGCTATCCTAATTAATAAAATAGTGAAAAAATAAATTTTGAAGAAGAAGATGGGCTCATCTTAGCAATGATTCTGTGAAGAGTGGATTAAAAATGCTATTTTATATTATGTTCACCTACATGTCTGACTTCTGGTGTGATGAACTTCTGTAAGTCTAGATGGAGAGTTCAGGAGTGAAACACAACTTGTTCAGCTGAATACAGGCATCCTCTCTAGTCTGTTTTCGGGAGGTTGATGGTTCTAGTGATTCCATTAGGTGGGACAAATGCTCTCTTGGACAAAATGTGCTGGCCTTCCTTACACTGCTGTGTAACAGGTGGACTCGGATATGTGGGCTTGGGGGAATCACCTCCCTCCCTTTTTCAGAGCTCTCAGTTATGTCAGTCAGGGGCCTTAAAATGCCACTCGGATGATGGACCACAGGGAGGGGTCATCTGCTGGTCTCCTGCTGTCTTTGGTTGAGCTGCATTGGATTAAAAGGTAGAACCTAGCTATGGAGTTGAAGTGCACCATACCCCATGTGTGGAGGTGTGTGGCTATTTTCCATCCGTCTTGCTCCAGGGCAGGCCTGAGTGGAGGCAGAGAGGAGAGGGGTGGACACAGCACTGCTGAAACGCTAGCTGTGGGGCCCTCGGCGTGTTTCCAGCCCCACGTTGCTGCTGCGACAAGACCAGGGAGAAGCAAGCAGCATCCGCTGGTGGGGAGGTGGAAATAAAGCGGAGGACAATAGTTCTTAGGACATCATTTATTAGATGGCTTTGACCCTTTTTTTCCTGGTTCTTGAATGGGTGGTGACCAGAGTGTGATTTGTGTCCGTTTGATCATTATTTATAATAATTAGTTGAATGGTTTATATGAGGATACCAGTCTGTGGATTTGCTTCTGAATGACTCACCAGAATTACTGCTTGGAGAGGTGTTCACTGCTAATAATGTGCTATTTCTTCTGGCTCACCAAGGGCATGGTGTTGGTTTTTATTTCTGGACTGGGGGACTTCCACATCTTTCCAGATGATGCTCTTCTCAGCACCTCATACTCAAGTACTCATGTGCACATGCCATCACATCAGTGCTTCTCCCTTTATTTCCCCACTCTTTTTCTCTTTTTTTGTGAGTATCCTAGTGAACAAGCACTTTTTTCCTCATAGATGTGCATCAGAACTGAAAAGAGTTCAGAAATGTCACCTGTTTCTACAATGGTTCATGATTTTTTTTTTAAAAAAAACTTCTTTGGTTTTGCAGTGCTTGCCTTGTGCTAGTAAGTTATTACCAAACAGCATTTTATTAAAAGAGTAAATGGTACTTCAGATAGTTCCTCTGGGGCTGGAGGATGGGAGGCTATTTTGATCCATTTATCAAATAGCTCGTAGCTTTCATTTCAAGGCAAAGACAAATTACTGAGCAAAGAAAGCACGTTCTCACCTAGAGATCTATTTAGCAAATAAAAATGGAAAAAAAAAAAAAAGTTCTACAGGCTTGATGCTTTTGCCTGCTCTTGTTAACAAGGATTATTTTCCCTTTAGCAAGCAATTATTAGATAGATAAACATATTCTTTTGCTGTTTGAGAAGATCTGTCAAAGTCTATTCCTTTATTCTTATGTTCACAGAAATATTTCTGTGTATTTTTCTGAGAAACTTCCTTTGTATTTCTTCTGTCATTAGAAACAGCAGCAAACAGCACTTTTTACATCTTCCTCACATACTAATTTTCTGTTTCTTTCCTCAAATTAGTTTTACATACTTCATTGACATCTGCAAAAGTATTCCTGATTTACACAATTATGACTGAGATGTGAATTAGAGCCTAAGGAAATAGATTTTTGAAGATGGAGAGAGTTGCGATAGGGCAATTAAATTCAGTCATTTAAAATTTTAATTAAAATGTTGACTTTCATATTATTCATTGTCTCGGCTACTTCACAAGTCACTTAATTTCCATGTCTTCCCCATTCCCCCATTTCTGTAGTCATAAGAATGTTCCCAATATGTCCACTTGCCTTATAGAAACATTGTCAAGATTAATTTTTCTAGAGCAATTATATTAATTAATTTCTAAGTCCTTTTTTTTAAGAGGTACTGTGCCTCCTTCCCTTTATTTTATTTTCCTGGGGATTAACATTGGAAATAGAGTGTCAGAAACAGGTTACCAGTTGAGCAAAAGGGACTACTTTTTGTTCATCACTGTGACATACTCATATCTGCTTCTATTAGTCCTCTACTCACAGGTTACCAATGCATCACTTCTCACTGTGCCACAGGTCAGGGAATTTTAGTGATTTCCCTTTTGTGAGCGTTCCTGGGGGTTTCTCTTTAGGCTGTCCTTCACAGCTGGTGCTGTGCAATCACAGAGATTGCTCTAGTATCCCGAAGGACAGACCTGTGGGATTATAATTAGGTTTTACTTGGTGATTTTGTTTCACTGAATATATAAATAAAAAAGCATGAGCAACTGCTTTGCTATAAGCCCAAAGGCATTGACCAATATGCAGTGGTAGAGCCGACTGCTCATTACCTGATGTGTATGCTTCATGCAGTGCCAGTCACCATGCTATGAAGCAAGCTTTGAAAACGAAAGTGTCTTTTATTTCCACTAGTCTCTGCAAGCTGCAATTAATCAGGGGCTGTTCTGAAAATGCTAAAAGCTTTTCTCTTGCAGTTTTACTTTTGCACTTCCCACTTCTGCCTCTCCCTCCTTCCCTGGCTCCTAGCAGCTCCATAGGGAATGAGGTCTGCTGAGAAGCAGAAGTGAGTCATTTCTCTCAGCAAGTGAAATATGCCTCCCATTTCTCCCAGTCTTCTGTTGAAGGATTTATTTTCTATTTCAGCAGGCATCTGCTGAACTTGAGAGCCTTTGGTTTCCAACTGATGCAGGGGTCTAGAAGAGCTCACCACAGTGTAAGCTCGAGTATCACAGGGCTTTAAAAGTGATCTGGAAGGAGACTGCTGAAGTTAAAATGATAAAATTTCCTTTTTTACAAGCAGGGCAAGCTGCAAATCCCAAACCTGCCTTTGGCTGTAACTTTCATCTAGTAAATGTCACTCAAAGTAGCATTTCCTATTTTACATAAGGGGGAGGCTCAGGTGAAAAAGACCCAACTTTTTTCATGCCAACTTCCATGCCACCAGAAGAAGGCTCTTCCTCAGTCACAGGGGACCCAGCTAACTGGGGGATCAGGACAGGGAGTAGCCGAGGGAGGTGACACAGGTCTAAACAGCTGCTGGTCTCTCGCCTTTCCTCCCCACGGGTGGTAGGAATGGCAGTCTTGTGTCTTTGGGGCTGGAGAGCCCAAGAGGTGTCAGCTCTTGTTGCTTTCAGGGAAAAGGATAAATCTACGCAGAGAGGGAAAGTGGTATAAAAATCCTATTAGCCGTTCCCTGCTCTATTTCACTCTTTAGTGGTGTGTGAGCACCTTGAATTCGTGAGAATGAGGGGTCTTGTGAGGAGTCAATTGGCTGTGAGGAAGAGGGATTTGGGCAGGGCAGTGTTTTATGCACCAGCGGCCAGTGAGCTGCAATGGTATGAACTAGAGGAGAACTGGCTGAAAAATGTGGGATTTTGATAACTGTGGTGACTGTCAGAGATACTTGAAGCAGTGGATTTCCTTCTGTCATATGACATTCACATGGTGTTATGCACTAGCTACGCCTCTCCTCCACCAGTGTTACCTGGCGATCTAAGTGATACAAGGCGTTCCAGAAGGAAACCTTGAAGTTTCAAGCACAGTGCCAAACCTGCCATCTTTTTATTGACGTGATCAATGATCCAGGTGTTTTACTAGCAGCAGTTCTGGGAGAACAGGCGCATTATATAGCCAACTCTGTGAAAACAGTGGGCGGTGTAGATCCCAGTGGGGAAATTGCACTCGCTCTGCATCTAATTATATAAAGGGAGAGATTTTTGAGCACCAGTCAGTTGCTTATCAAACACATTAGTTGCACCTTTTATAATCTGTTCTTCTGTATTTTCATAATTGATTCTTACTTCTTGTTGAAGATCTTGATAGGTTGGTTTGTTCTTATTTCCCTTTGAGAAAGATCGAAGTTGTGGAATGTATTGTGTTTCTGAAAATAAAAGGGACATGAAGATATTTCCAAATGTCCAAAGCTAAGACCCTTCTTTTCCTCTCTGGCTGCTTTTTTGAAGATTTTTAGACAGGCACATTGTTCCCTCTGCACTGTCAGGTTGGTCCATCAGGTATCATCCTCTAAGTTGCCGGTCAACAGAAGACGTTCTGACTTGTCCGTGGACTGGACCGTCAACTATCTGGAGCTTACAGGTATTGGAGGGGTTTCAGCTCTCAGTAACTGACCAGCTTTATTCTATACAGCTCATAAAGTTCAAGGCAAGGAACCCTCAGGTTACTAATACCAGTGTTTTATATCTTGCAGCAGTCATCTCTGTGTAATAAATCTTTTTTAAAATAAAGATAGAGTCATGGTGTCAAACAGAGTCACTGTTCAGTATCACACTGGAGAGAATTCGTTCTTCTGAGAGCTAATGAACTTGGCATCAGTGACAATGGCTTTTGTGTTACAACTGCCTTGCCACTGGAGGTTACAGTATGAGCCACATATATCCTACAGTCCACTTGACATGAAATTTATGTCCAGTAATTCTCAAGGAAGCATAGGTTACTGGAGTACATGGTATGAGTTAGGTATTATGAGTCCCATAAGTAAGGGTTTACACTTAATGGTTCCTGGTGCCATCACAGGCTAGATTACCATTCAACTTCTGCTCAAGCACATTTTTATTAAAAAAACCCAACCAAACAAAACCAACACAAACCTCAAACATAGCAAGGAGTTAATAACGTCACCCTGAGACAGCTAATTCCTTGGTGATGCTAATAAAGTCCTCTCTCTGCAGCTGAGGGGATGAGAACCTGGTTCACCATTCTGTATTTCTAAAGGTGATTAAAATCACCTTTGTACTGCATTTTTCTGTGATGTTTCTTGCTTAGGGAGGTGCAGAGATTTCTTTTAAAATACAAGAACTTCATCGTTTTTTGCTTGTTTTTCATTAAGATATCTCCTAGTGAAAGATTCTTTGCTAAAAAGTCTCTGAAAGAGGTGAAAATCTTTATTTCATGGTTTGTTTTTAATCCCGGGACCTGCTCCTTGACCCAGGACAGTCACTGGCATACCCTCCACTCTGTGGAAGATTGACTCACCAGCACTGTTTCATTGAGGTCAGTGGCTGCCTCATGCTTCCATGCTGATGCATCCTCCTGGCTCAGGGTCAACAGGGACCAAACAGCCTCAGAAGGTGGAAGGATCCATTCATCAGCCGAGGGAGTTGCAACAGGGAGCAATTGGGGGCCAGGTAGTGGTAAGTCTGCTCTACTGCATGATCAAAAATAGTAAACTATTGGCTTGACATAAAACACATCTAACAGCAGTGTATATGGAGAAGATTTTTTTTTCAACTGTACTTTTTTTTTTCCTTGCTTTTAAATGAATTGTTGATTTTTGTCCAACACTTCAAAACTGAATGGGAAATATGAAAAGAGGTATCTCTCTAAGGGAGATATTTCTATGGAATTTAGAGAAAGAAAAAGAAATGTTAGGTTAAATCTGTGCTCACACTTGCCTTAGTCTGGTGATTTCAGTGGTGGCCTTCTGTTCTCTGATGATTTGTGGAATAAACACTGTTTCATGTTGTGTATAACTCCAGCTCAAAGCTGGGACATGCTGGTTTTAATAAAATGCATCTAATCCGTAGAGCCATTTAACATCTGGAAAGCAAGTTGTTAAAAACATAAAGCACATCTAATCCTGTGATCTGCTTGGAGCCTAGAAGAGGAGCTTTTTCTTTATGGAGTGCTTTAAAGCCATAGCTAGGACATGAACTGCTGAGACGTTTAGTCTGGTGTGCTATTCAGGCTGTCAGGGTTGTCTACCAGGTGCTGGATGAAAAATTATGATAGCATTGCCTATCATGTTCTTCATCTAACACATGCATAGCTAATATATATTTAGAGACAGAGAGTGACAATGAGAGTAAGAATATATAAGCATTCTTTTCAAGCATACATAAATAGAAAATGCAAGAATAGATGAATATGTACAATGAAGATCTTCCTTGTGTGTATATTATTTTCCTGGTTAATGAAAAGAACCTTGATCTTCTCAGCCATATGTTGGTAATCTGTGGATTCAAGAAAACTGACCCACTAGTTGGCTGGCATGATATTTTTCATTCTTACTCTAGCAAAGAGCTAAAAATTTAAAGCCCTTTGGTTTGACTTTATTAAACACCAGAACCAATAAATTGTTGGGTTTTTTTCTTCCTCGAATAATGCTAAGTAGAAGTGAAATGATATTTTGTTATATCAATAGCTTGTACTTGTACATATGTTGTTGTATTGGTCTGGCATTTCTCTAAAGTGTGTATAGGAGAACGAGAATGACGTGAAATATTTGTTTTTAAAAAGCTGGATTAGTGAAACTAAAATGTTTTCTCGAACTCAAACTCCTTCGAGCTCAGATACGTAAGTCCTATCCCTAGCTTTTGCAAAGCGTCCATAGTTTTGCAGTATCACCTTATTAAATCTTTACAACAGAAGCTGCCGTATTCAGACTTCTGAGTATGTTCACACAGAACCCGCTGGCATGATTTTAATGCAGTGCAGAGAGTATTTGAACCATTTCTCACCAGGCTTGAAACCCTAAGAAACTGAACAAGTACTTGGGCAGGTTTTCCAGTATGTTTTAAAAGATGAGCTCTGTGCCACAGTGGTTAAAGGGACACTGATGTCAGGACTAGATTGTGCAGGCATCACCCTACATCATTATAACCACAGCAGCAATGCCAGCATGGCTGATCTGAGTTTTATGGTTTACTCACTGTCAGAGAGCCACGGATGTCTTGACAGCTAATGAAGACAGGCACTTGTAGAGTGGCTTCTCAGTCCTATTTTAGCTACACAAAATGCTCCATGGGCTTAAAATCTTTCTCCATTGCTTACAGAGGGAATTTTAAAGTAACCAGGCTCACAGTTCAGGAGAATCTGTAACATCCCCAAAGTTAAGTAGGAGGAATATGGCCCATAGAGATGAGTGAAGTGGCATCAGCCACATCAAATGCAGCAGGCTTAGCTTACTTGGGAGTTAGGGCCCACTGGATAATTATAAATACCTCTTTCCCACTCTCTTTCCATCATCTTCTTTCCAGTGAGAATTTCTCCTTATTTCTTTGAGACCTTGAAGTTATGTTTTCATCTCAGCTGGCAGTGGTGTTGATGGGATTAGAAAGTACATTAATGGTTGTTTCATTAGGCTGTGCAAATAAGATATTAAATAATGTGGTCTATTAAACCTAGTTATTAGCAAAAGCTTGCTGTAGTTACTAATTTAATCAAATCCGTTAGGAATTCCTGTTCTTGTTTGTCCAAACAGTCTCAATCTGGTCAGAAAGTCAATTAATGAGTGTTTGCTCTATTATAAGAGAGCCTTCCTTCATTTTTAAAAATCAAAATCAATTTGTGTCAGATCGGTTTTTGAAACATGATAGTGACAATGGAGTTTTTTAGAACAGGAGACTAGAGGAGGGGATATCCAGAGCTTGACATCAGTATTGCCATTGGTTTGCTAGGTGACCTTAGCAAAGTTGCTTTTCTCTGGGAAGTATCTCTAAAAACAGTGCTGTCAAATCTATGGTTGTCTCAAAAGATTTACGTACCATGCGTTCTATCAAATAGAGAAAGTAGTTTATATGTCAATTCTGCAAAGTCAATCTTGGTTCTGAAATTCAAGCGGGATCTGAATTGTCGCTGTTAGTTAATCTTCTTATTTGCACCACTGCAACCATACTGTTTGCAAATACTTTTGTATACAGGTAATGACTGTAATTGTGCAAGATAACAGAGAGGAGAGAAAGGCAGTGTGTCTTTTCTCTTTCCTTTTTTTGACTCTTTTACTTTTGATTTTTATACAGTCCCCCTTCAGCACTGAAGCACATCTTCAGTTTACCTGCTCCTTAGCTTTGTCAGTGCCAAGATGATTCTAAGACTATCTGAGAGTGTTTAAAGCTTAGTATTTGGAAATGCATTATGAATTTGAAGGTTGTGTGAAATTTTGTGTGGTGCTGAAGAGCACAAGCTTGAGACACGTCAGTGGGCAACAAAGTGCACAGCAAGGTGTATGGAGCTGATGAAACCTCTCTAGAAAGGTGCAGTTTAGTTTTGCAGATACGCTGAAACCAAGATGCTTGAAATTTCCCGTGTCTTTACAAAATAAAGGGATCCCTTATTAGTTAGAATTGTAGTTAAAGCTTTTTTATCCAAATTGAAAGGTATGGTGTCTTCACCATGGGTAAATGTTACTGTATGTAAGAGCTGATTGATAATGTTATCGTGAGGTTAAGAAATTGAGAAGCCGTAAGCCTGATGGAATCCAAAAAAAAGGATTATCCACTTAATAATGAAAACATCCACAGTTGTATTAGGGAGGATTAAAAAATGCAGAAGACATAAAACTCTTGGTGAATGGAGTTAGGAAGCCACTTCCTTCACATGCACTTTATTCTCTAATTGTCAGTGAAAGCACTGACTATACATATTTCTATATTATATCTGTCTTGGCTAGTATGGAAGTAGTTCTATAGTCTTAAAAGCTTGTTCACCTTCTGCGTTTGCACAGGTGGACACATTTGCTTTCCAGAGAGTCACAGAATGGTTGAGGTTGGAAGGGACTTCTGGAGATCATCTGGTCCAACCCCCTGCTGAAGCAGGGCCATCTAGAGCAGGCTGCCTAGGACTTTGTCCGTACAGCTTTTGAATATCTTCAAGGATGGAGATTTTTTTAATGAATTTTACAAGTACCAGTGAAATTACAGCATGAAAGACATAAGAACTAGTTGTGTTAGCTGTGAAACGTCTAGCTACAGCCAAAGATGATGGCTGCAGCACACATTTATTGTCACAGTCCCTCTGTTGCTGCAAAAGTCAGGGCATTCAGAAGTAGAAATTTCTGTAATACTGTTAAATGGACCCTTTTTCTCTTTGCTTTCTAATAAACATTCAAAACCACACACCAAACTAGAGGAGTGATAGAACTGCTCATGGCAGTGGCTAAAATGTTACTATATTGAAAATAGAAGGCACAGACGTAGCCATAAGAAGATGAACCCTGAATATAACACCACAGATTATACTGATGTCTACAACATGATTTGCAAAATCTCCTTTTATAGCAATTTAGCTGTAGAGTTCACAAAACGCTCCCTACAGAGGATGCTTCTCTCTGTTAAATGGCTGAAGAAGCTTTATAACTGTGTCCAGACACCTTGGGAGCATTCAATGTACCATGTAGTCATCTCTCACTCCAAAGTGGAGCAAGAATAACTTCATGGTAGTCAGTGAAATGACACAAATAAAGATTATGATGGGAAGAGGAGAACCAGGCCTGTTTTAGTGTGATTTTATGGAACTCATTAGAAAAATTACCTCAGTAATGCTGGCATCAAAAATTGTTACGCGTTCTAATATTTCATGTAGACGGCATGGGAATTTATCAGTGAATCCCAAAGCTTTCATCCTGAAGGAGCCTTCCAGGTTGAGAATAATGTTTCTGGTTATGTTTTCAATACAGACCTGGTTTAGGCCTCTGCACCCGAAAGTAGTCTAAGACTTTGTGTCATAAAACAATCTTGTGATTATTTATTATAATCACTGGAGAAGCTGACATTTTTCTGGTTTGTGGAAAAACTTTGTTATCAACTATGGTTTGTTCCTGAGATCCAGAAATAGCCTTTTCATTGTCACAGAAGAGTCTGACCTGCTTCTGTGCCTGGAGAAGAAAAAGTATTCTACTTCTCTTTCACTTGTGTTTTCCAAGAAAAAATGCTGGAATAATGTGAAGACCCCTAAAGACTCCTGGGAGGTCATCCCTGGCCATCACATATATGAAATTGGGATCATCTAGGGGGTTTGACCACAGGGAATATAAGATAGAGGAATAAAAGGAGGCTTCATACTTGGTCTCATCATTGTATGTCAGAATCCACATTTCACTACATCTTCTTTTCACCCTTCTCCAAGGAAACATGTAGGCTGGACTTCTCAAAATTGTTTTAGAAGAGAAGGGAGAGACAAGATGCTGCATGGAAGAGTTTGTTTTCAGCTTTGGTATTTTAAGACAAAAAAAGTCTAGGACAATACTTAGAACAATACTGCTGAAAGTCTTTTTGTAGAGCCAAGCACTGTTAGGAATATATTAGGTATATATACCTAATCTATATATTAGGTATATTTTTCTATGCAGTTTTATTTTTTGCCTTCTTGTACATGTCCATCATTATTTTCAATTGCATGCTGACAAGATCCTAAAATCTTTTTGTCGTAGTCCTTCCTCATTCTGTAAACAGGTGGTACAGCTGAATTTGAAATGAAAACTTTCAATTTTTCTACCATTTCCCAGGCTAAAATTATGAGTTTATATAAAACTATATCCTAAGCACACGGAAAGAAATTCCTCTGATACTAGGGCCTAATTTCCACTTATTATTAAAAGATATATATGGAATTAGCATAGAAGGAAGCTGCTGTGTACTGGAAGAACAGAAAGAATTAATTAGAAAGAATTAATGAGACTTTTTGCTTTGTTTTGGCTAAATTTCTTTTATCCTATCCTTAGGCTGACATCTTTCATCTGAATATCTGCAAGCATGTGTAGGTTTTGTGATGAGACTTCCACCTTATCCGGATTTCACATGGGTCTTAGATGAAAATGTTCTCACTCCTTCAATTAGTCTTACCATGCACTATGAATTGGCAATTCAATGAGTGATCTTATGAGAGAAAGGACCACAAATTTACTTCCAGAGACAGTCTTTTATTAGTGTATGGCACATTAGCTGCCCACAACTCAGTTTAATTCTTTCTGCTCATATTGTACATGTTCTATGTATAAACATAAACTCCCAATTTCCAGGTCTTCCTGTACAGCAACTTTGGCTAGATCTAAACTCAAACCTAACAAAAGCAAGAAGGGCAAAATGGCACACATGTGCCCGTTTTTAACATACATATCTCTAAGCCAGGAATTTCCCTCTTGCCTTCTTGAAGGAATAACTTACTTTGCTTCCTCTGGCAAATGCTGATATATTGCATGTCTGCAGTGAAATATTTCTCTCAATTACCCAGCCCAGAGGTATCTGGAAATTGCACCAGATGAAATGATAGGCAGAATCAGAGTGAAATGCATTTTCTTTGAGTGCTCTAAGCATGTCCTTTAGCAGCCCCATTGATGGGAATTCTGTGCTGCAAAAAGGTTGACTCTCTTCTACAGCAGTAGCTTTTCAAACCGAGTACCTTTTTTTTGGCCCGGCTGAAGAATAATGTTTCTTCTTCTAGAAGTGATTAGCCTCAGGTTTTGTGTCACGTATCTTCAGAGGGCTTAAAGCGATCTCCCAATTAGAAGGTTCGGCCCGCTGTCCTTTCAAAGCCCAAGCACTTTATTGATTAAATCATCCAAAAAATGGAGGCGCCTAAAATCCTAATCCCTTCCTGACAATGTGATTATCTTTTGTTTTATATACTGGGATTTTTTAAAATGTGGGCAACTTGCTTAGAAGGAATAAAGCATTTGTGTTGAAGTTTTTAGGGAGTCCTGGAAAACTGGAAATAAATAAGCAGTAAGGGTGCTGGGAAAAGGGGGACAAAGATCTGGCATATAAATTTTTCACTGTATTGAAGCTTTTATGGGATGAAAGAGAGACAACACCTGCTTCCTAGGCCTTGTAAAGGAGTTGGAGTTTATGTGTGCATACCATAAGTGAACAGTTTACAACCGTTTTTTGCCATATGATGATATCCTTAAGGGAACTGTGTGATAGGAAAAGCGGGCAGGAGTTTATCTCTCTCAGTTTTTAATTTTATTCAGCAGGGTCAATCCTCAGAGGACCATGACAATTGTGGGGATTAAGAGCGGATTTCCCCTGGCCCACAGTCACATTAGATTTCTGTGCCCACAGAGCTCTGCTGACATGCTTTGCTCTCAGTGCTTCAGTGTGGGTTCAGCTTCATAAGAAAGCTTCTGGCAAAGATTTCTGAACAACCTATTGCTTCTCCTGATAGGGATAGAGGGAAATCTTAAGCACATCGGGAGAAAAATGTATCAGTCTGGTTGTGTTTTATGTCATTAAAGCAATATAAAACATGCCCCCTCAGGGGTACCATGTACTGATGCTTAGCATGAAAGAACAGAAACAAGATCTTACAATAATAATGTGGCACGGTAAATACATGATCTAGTATTCACATAACCTGCAACTTATAACCCTAGACCATTTAAAAGTAGGTGTGTTAGAGGGGTGTGTGTGCACTGCTTCAGTTTTGAAAACCAGTAGTTTGGAAATATGGTCAGACTAATGAATAAGGCCTGGAGTGATGACAGCTCTATTCAATTCCCATCTCATCCGGGATTTTCCTCTTTCATACAGACCAAGACAGAATCACAGAATCACAGAATCGTTCAGGTTGGAAAAGACCCTTGGGGTCATCAAGTCCAACCCTCAGCCCTACTCTACAAAGTTCTCCCCTACACCACATCCCCCAACATCTCATCCAAACGACCCTTAAACACACCCAGGGATGGTGACTCCACCCCCTCCCTGGGCAGCCTATTCCACTCTCTGACCACTCTTTCTGTGAAAATTTTTTTCCTAACGTCCAGTCTGAACCTCCCCTGTTGCAGTTTAAAGCCATTCCCTCTTGTTCTGTCACTAATGACCTGTGAGAAGAGACCAGCACCAACCTCTCTACAATGTCCTTTCAGGGAGCTGTAGAGAGTGATGAGGTCTCCCCTCAGCCTTCTCCTCCTCAAACTAAACAGTCCCAGCTCCCTCAATCTCTCCTCACAGGATTTATTCTCCAGGCCCTTCCCCAGCCTTGTTGCCCTCCTCTGCATTCGCTCCAGCACCAATAAGTCTGGTCTTGAATTCCACATTTCTGTATTTAAAATTACTGTAATGACCTCATCATAGGATAGAAATAAAAAATCCTCCAATGTTTGTTTGAGGTGCTCATATCTAATGGTGATGAAAGCTATTGAAAGGCTTGGATAAAGGAAAGTTTGTATAAGCCATGCATTTTAATACCTCTAGATAGTGTATTTTTTTGGGCAGAAGGTCTGTAATCAGTTTATGTTCCAGTCAAGGCAAAATATCTCACAGGTTTTTGAAGTTGACATCTTAAGCTGGTTACTATGGCTGAATTTTTTAAACTTATGCCTTGTCAGTAGATAACTTCAGTGTTACAAAAGTTACAGGTGACAATGTGTTTAACTCTTGTTGCTTCTTCCTACCTTGGATAGACAAATACCCATTTTAGTTAGAAATTTCTTTTCATGTTGTGCAGTTGATTGCATTTAGGAGGATAAACGATGTTTCATCTGCCAAAAATAACATGTGGACTTTCTTTAACAGTCATTTTCTCTTGTGCTCTGGAAAGTAAAATGTTTCCATTGTTAGATCAAGTTGAGAGTTACCGCCAGTTCCTCCAAATGCTGCCAGACACCGAGTCTGGGGTGTCATGTGACTGAACCTTGGCTTCACCAGAAACAAAAATGCTTGCTCCCATCATTGGACCAGTTTCTAGCATTTTTATGTTGACCAATTTCTGATGTTGTAAGCCAACTCAAACAGTAAATGAAAACACAATTCATAGTCTGTTTGGGTAAAAACTAGATTGAGAGCAATCCTGTTTTATCGTCTCTTGGCCTAAAACCAATTTCTTGTTCTGAACTGTTGTTACTGATGACAGGCAGATTTGCTAGTCCCCTCCAACCCCATTTGACAAAATTAGTAACCAAACAACTTCAAGTGCTTTCTTGATCTAAAGAATACTGAGTATATAGTAGTATTTTCATGTAGTGTATATATATATATAGTATTTTCACCAAATTGTTTTGATTATTTGCACAAATATGTCAGGCTTAGGGGAAAAAAAATGTTCATTAATATAACCATAATGATGTGCTCATTTACATTAAGCAATCAAGACTGGCTCTAATGGATCATACTTTGTTGTGTGGGTTTTTTTTAAAAAAAAAAACCTCTTGCTTTCCATGAAATCATTGTGATTATTCTTAAAACAATGCAATTAGGCCTTTAGATATGGTATTTGAATATTTATTCTGTTGCTCTGAATTATTAAAAGCATCCTTTCTCTGAAGCATAATTTTTAATTATCTTCAGTGGTGTTGCATCTTTAATAAGTGCTTTAGCTGAGACATGCAATTATCACATACAATAGTGCAATGAAGTTTTGGTCGTTAGTGATGCCTTGTTAAAACTTCTTGGCTGACTGTTGCATTGCATCTGCAGGCAGTTTTAAGATCCAGAAAAATAATTCATGCTAGGCTAAAATGTACAAAGAGAAACTGGTAAACTGAGCCACCAGGTTTATTTTGGGACTGAAGGCTAGAGTGATCAGCCAAATGTGTGTTTAGTTAGGGTGGGCCATAAGCAGTAGCTCTGGAGAAGGGAGAGAGTGGAGGTGGGATGTTTTGCTCCATGCTGTGTTTTGACCTGGAGCTTGTATGTTTAGTTGTCTAATTGCAGCAGAGTTGTGCTGGTCTGACCATAAAATTCCTTTGTGGAGAGCCTACGCAGGAGTTCTGATCTGATTGTATCCAAGTGTGGATGTTACGAGATCAGGGGCAGACATATCTCAAAATAACAATTTTTTTAGCAGAGTGATAAATTTCTTCTCAGAAATGCAGTACATGTTGGTTGGTTGGTTTAGTGAAAAAAACTTGGCCTAACCACTAAAGTGTGAGGTTTCCCCTAAGTGCCCCATCTCTTGTTTCCCTGATTATCATCACGCACACATGTTTAGGACCCTCAGTCCTACCCCTGATCCCTGCCAGCTGAAACGTCTCCTTGCATGGCCTCATGCCTTCAGCTCACTTCCTTAAGTGACCTCTTGTGGGTTTTCAGGAGAGGTGAAAAGGAACACGCTCAGCGGAGCGGTGACTTCTCTTCCCAGGCTCATTAGTATTTGCCCTGTTGCCTGTGGTGGACGTGAAGCAAATCACATAAAGTGTATGCATCAACAGGCTTATGGCGTCATTGTGTAAGCTTCCAAATGAAATGCCTAAATCCCTCGCATGAAATACATTAATCTAAGGTAGTATTATTTACATTTTTTTCTTGTCTTGATTTACCAATCATTTTATTTTCCTTCAGATTTTAAGATGGTACAGTGATTTAGGTTAAATGGTCTTTCTGATTTAGCTGTGGTATGCTTGGGGAGCAGTCAGCTATTGAAGTCTTCCTAGGTAGAATCAAACGTGGTCCACGGAGATGCCCCAAAGTGCACATGGGGGTGTGTGCGCATGCGTGTGTGCACACACACGCACACGCTCTAACACCTCTGGAAACGTGAGGCAAGATGTAACTTACGAGTGATGAAACTGATATGGTTCTGTAAAGCTTGTTCTATGAAAATAAAAACTTGCACGGTTAACTAGTTCATAAGTTTTTACTGTTAGCATAATAGTACAGCTCTGTGATTCTCCGTTGTACACCAGCAGACCACCATCGAGAAGCACAGTTCTGATAAAAAAGGATAACCATGTACTGAAAGAATAATTCAGGCTGGAAGGGACCTCCGCTGTTAGTTTGTTCATCCTCTGCTGAGCGCAGGGCTAACGTCAGAGTTAGACCTGCTTGCTCAGGGTCCTGTGTTGCTGGCTTTCAAAAGTCTCCAAAAAGGGACATTCCACAAGTGATCCAGGCCTTAACCACTCTCACTGTAAACTGTTTTCCCTTTGCTTGGAACAAGAACAGTGCATATAAACTGGTCATGAATAAATTTAGATAAGAAATCAGATGACTTCAGTGGTGTTCTGGAACAGTGCTCTGATAGGGTTTGTGGGAGAAGAAAGGGTTCCCCTTGAGCCCAAGATGCAAATTTGTCTGATTGTAAAAGTGATGATGTGTTGTAACAAAGGACTTGACTGAGTGACCCATTTCAGATTTGAAACCTTGGTGCTTTTACCAGTGATGGCTGCTGAATTTTCTCCTTGCACTTGATATGGTCACCTTTCTGCCTCTTCCCTGTATTTATATAGAATTATAAACGTCATACATTTCTTATTGTGCCCTCCTCTGGTTATATTTCTGTAGGGAACAGGAGGAATCTTTCTCCTTGAATTAATGAAGCAAAGTCTCTCCTGAGAAATTCGAGAACAGACTGGGCACGGTAATAGAGCTTATTATCTAATTTACCAGAGGAGCAATATTATTCTCAGTTACTCATTTCGTCCCTTCTCTGGGTAGAGAGGACACCTCGTACTCCAGGTCTGTTAGTGCAGTTGTTTTTTCAGGCAATTAATTCTCAGGCACGCATATATAATGTAGTCAATATTTCACTTCAATCCTTATTTTTTTCTGTATTTATCAAATGATCTTTCTTTTCTGACGCCTTGCACCATTGTATGACTGATAAAGTCACTAAAGTCACAGCTGAAGTCCACCTGTGTTTTAAGTTTCTGAATGCTGATCTAAGGTGGAAGCCTAAGGCAGCAACTGGATCATGAAAGCATTTTCACTCATCCTCTAGTGGCAGCAAGCCCAGGTGGGCTGTGAGGGAGTGGACTGAAGCCCCATGCCCATTGTGTGAAACTCGAGGAATTGTGTGAATTTATGGAGATGTTTACTGGGGGAGAGGGACCGAGTGGAAAGGGCAGCAGCCCCTGTGTTAATGTTGCTTTCAGTCTGTACCGCTGCGGCGCCTTGCCCACGTCTGCACCCTTGGCAGAGTGTCTGGCTCTGCAGTTACACGTACGTGCACGTGTAGTATAAAATTACCTTTTACTCAAAAGCCTGTTCTTCTAAGGGAAGATGCTGAATTACTGCTTTAGGTCCCAAATAAGATGTAGCAATTAATGACCTCATAAGAAACACTAATTCTAGTAAGAAGCAGAAATTTCTATTCTCTCCATTGTGATCAAACATGCATTATATTTTATATAGTTGTTAGAGGGAAAGGATTATTTGCTCGTATTGTAGGAAATGTAAAATTGCATCTAATGAGCTTGTTTGCAATTTTTAGTAATGTATATTGCCATTAAAATAAATTATTTTAAATATTAAACATAGTAATTACGCCTTGGACTGCATTTCATTTAAACTTACTACGATGGAATAATTTTCCTTACAGAGTGTCAAATTGCCATCCATTCACTTTTGAAATAGGTTATTGAGTTCTAGGAGACATATATGCCTGAATAAAGTTGTGAACTGTTTATAGTATGGATATACTACTACAAAATATTCCTCAGAAATAAGTTTAAAAATTGTGTGATATGTAGTCAATATGCTTTTTAGAGTAGTGTATTTGAGAATACACTTTACCAGAAGAGCTGCTTTGATTGGTTGTGTACGAAGTTGTGAAGCAAGACAGATGAAATGTCTTGAAAGTTAGATCAGCTTAGGCTTTCTAACCAAGTTGTCCCAGCACTGAGGATTCAGCTTTCTCAGGGAATTTAAAAATTTGTAGTGGGTGCTAATACCTTCAAAAATTAAGTCACTCAAGGGTTTCAGAGCCTTAGTTAGACACTTCCTGAAAATACTCTGTTCTTTACAGGCTCTTACAAAGCCCTTCCACAGAAGTATCTAAGTGTTTTCCAGCAGCATATTCAATGACATCGCTAACATTTTTAAAAGTGGAGTAATAGTTATACCACAACTATGATGACCTCTGTTCTATTTTATGTAACGCAAAGGGAACAACACACGAACGTCGCGGCAGTGGTTAAATTTGGGCCAGGAGTAATGTGGGTGTTCAAGCAAGTTGCTCACCCGGAGGGTTTCATGACAGGTAGGTCTGACCTGGCAGGGTAGGAAAATATATTATTTTTTCTGAATCTTTGACTCTGGAAATATGCTAGAGAAAATAAAGATTACTTAGAAGATTACTTGGTCAGTTTACTATGGAAGATAATTTCTGAATTTTATTTTGCTTTTGTCTTTTCTGTTTGGGGAAACAAGAAATCTTTTTCTCAGTCACTGGTAAGTGAATATATCTTGAAATGGGGTTTTCTTCAACCAATACAAAATGGGTCTTTTCCAACTCAAAGTCATCAGTCTTTCTATGTGTAATAGAAAAGAAAATTTGGGTCCCCTGGAAGAAGTCAAATGTTGGTTGAGAGAAGGTTAATTATTAGCTCTGGGTGTGTCACTGTTTTAACTTGCAGGCTTTGTCATCAGGAGGGAAGGCTGGAGATAAAGTGCGATTGTAAATATCCCACATCGAGGGGTGTCGGCTAAGTGATGGCTCAGTTTACTCCTGTCTCTAACCTCCCCCGCCCTGCCCTCCCTTCTCTTTAGCGACAATTAACCACAACCTCGGATGTTACAAAGGCATAAAAGGCGTGGTAACAGTTGACTGTCATTGTCGTCTGTGTCAGTCCCAGGGTCCGTACTATACACTCAGCCTCAAGGATTTAAGAAGAAACTGGGTGTGAGGCATCCCCCGTGGGGCAAAGAAGAAATACACCCCTTCGATAGGTGCATTTCTTTGCTCTGTCTCTCCAAGCTGTCATTATGCTTGCTTACCTTCTTCCTTGATCTTTTTCATGCTGATTCTTCTACACAAAATTTGCATCATTTTTTATGATTAAAGCTCATAGATATCTATAATGACGGTTTCTGTCAACACTGCCCTTCAGATTCCTTGAGTGTGCATTAGTAAGTTAGGAACATGTTTAAAATTAGACACATGCTCTGTTCACACGTAGCTGATTATCTGTCTGTTGCATTCATCCTCCTCAATGACTCTAGAAGTAACTTAATGCTTTTGTCCATACTGCCTTCTACAGATCTTGTAAGATTTCTTTTATAACAACTTTTTCAATGTATATCATGTCCTAAAGTACGAACACTATTTGGTATGAGTTCTTATTCTTCTGGGAGGAAAGTCAGAGTGTCAAATTTCAGAAGAAACTGGCATCACTGAGTGGAAAACGTCAACCTTGAGAGGGGACCAGAGAGTCCTGCTACCGCTGGACTTCACAGAAGTGCCCTGCCTTTTGTTTGTGTTGGGTTTCATTAGCAGAGTCATTTCTGGTCACTGACGTTAATGCCTGTATGTTACTGCGTACGTTCTTAGACCATATGACAACCCGTCTGATAGTGAAAGAGACTTGTGCTTGTGATGCTGGAATAGAAAGCCAGATAGATCGAAGGGACATTCTTCCAAAGCTGACTGTTTAAAGATTGTGTTCTCAATCATACACCTATTGCAGAGACTCTCTGTTTGTACACTGCAGCTCAGAAAATTACAGTTGTGTTGTATGTCTATTCACTTACACTGGTCATCTAGAGTGTATATTCATTCCTATAGGCAGAGAAATGGGCTGGGTTTTAGTATATGCAGAATACATGCTGCTTCTTTTCCGGTATTATTTGAAGGCCTAATTTGTGTAGCTACATCTTTTACACCTGGCCTAAAATGGTTAGGATGGATTCACTCCTTTCCAATGCATACCCTTTAGTAAGCTGTTGTGGTTGTAGGCTTAATGAGTAAGGCTCAAAAGCTTTGCCTACATAAGGGATAATGGAGAATGTTACTGACAAAATGAGCCATTGCTAAATGTCCTTGACAAATGTGATAGTTTTGTTTCTAAAGCATTTATTTTGCTTGAGGGGTTTCTACTTCTTTTCTTGCATTGTCATGGACAATTTGAAAGAAAAAGAAGCAATGTCAAAAAAGAATCAATGCAGCCCCAGCTATGTCTCAGTTTGAACATGACCCTTTTTGACTTGCTTTACAAAATTAAGTCCAACTTCTACCTGAGTCAGCACTGGTAGCAGAAGTTGGAGAGTAGGGGTCAGGCACGTTACAGCTCTCATGCTAGGCTGACGGGATGGGCTCTAATACACTATCTTTTTTCTGAAGTCAGAGAAAATTTCTTTACCTTCCCTGGTGGCAGAATTAGGCCAGCTCTGAGCACAGCAAAAAGTTTTTCCCTTTTTGGGGAAGCCAGAACTAAGACTCAGGCTGTCACATGGGCGATGTCACTCAGGTTTGCCTGGCACTCTGAGCACTCTGGCAGCGTGCCTTTGAACCTTTAGCCAATTCCAGAATTTGCTCTTTCATTCCTGAAACAAATCATAATTTTATTATACAAAGCAATTATACATTTAGCTGAAGTCTCAAATATTTTAATGAACCATAATACTATCTAAATGTAACTGCATGATCAATTAATTTTTCACATAATTTTTCCTATATCACACTGCTTATAAAATGTTAATAGCATGGTTGAAAAATGTTCAATGAACAAGGCAGGGTTGGGGATTTTTCTGAAGACATATGAAAGGGGTTTTTTTGCAGTTTGCTGATACACTGAGTTGTGCTGAAGCTATCAAATCCAAATAGTGCAGGTTCCTACAGGATGTGCACACAACATATTGTAATACAGACAGAGAGGCTTGTGGCCCCTCCAGGCATGCGTTAGGTATAGATGAGGTAGCACATGCTCCAGAATCATGTCACTTACCCAGGGTAAATGGTCAAATCCCTTGCTTCTGTCTATCAGATCAATGCTTTACCTGTCACGGTGATAAGACCATTTTTATGCATGTTTTTAAGGAAACACACATGAATCTTACTGAAGCTTCAACTTCTAAATTGTCATTTGCACAATAGGAGCTTGAAATCAAAATACTGTGTGGAGAGGAGAAATGTGAAGGAGTGCGCACGGCTGCTGCAGTGGCAAAGTGAGTGAGACTGTGAGGGTGGGTCACCACATTTCTCCTTGTTCAAGAACCAGGGCGGTAGGGTTGTGGAGAGCTTATCTAGTGACATCAAGCTGCCATCCCTCCTACGAGTTACTGGGATAGGCCTGCTGGAAAATGTAAGACACTCATCTTGCAGTTTTCTTCATCAAACCTATGGTTCAGATTGCTTATGTAGATAAATGTTGCAGGGTTTGACCTAAAAATGCAGTACATACCTACAGGCAGTTAATCTCTGAGAGACACTGATTCAACTGAGCAAGCATCTCTGAAATAAAATCATCCCTGCTGCAAGATTTCTGAGCAATAAATGCTTGGGTCTTGGTCTTTGCCCCTTATTGCGGCTCTGTCCCAAGTCAAGGCTCTTCAGCTGGCAACCAGCTTGTCTCATAAGTGTAATCGAATGGCAAAAGATAGTAAAGTAATTGGAAGCTGCGTGTGAGAGAGTGCAGTCAATTCCTTCATAGTGTGCTGATTTTTTCACCTGTATGACACTTTGGAGGTGTTTTGAAGGACTTAGGGGACACCTGACAGCAGTTTAAAGATCTAGATCTACATCTTTTCTTTGCTGTTATTTGTGTATATCCAATATATTTTTATATGAGGGTGTGCAGAAGGAAAGCATGTGGATTATATCATCTGGGGCTGTTGTGCAGAAAGTAGGTCAAATTTTAAGAAGAGATCACTAACTGCTCTCATATTTACTGAGAAAGAGTTATGGTGCTAATATGCCTTCAGAATTTATATACAGAGAAACTGTAATACTTTCAACTCTGTATAAATACAGCCTTTGGTCTTCCTTTTTATTCTGTTAAATCCAGTATTACCTGAACAATAGCTTCCAATTAAATTAACTGTTCTTCAGTCCTAGTAATGTTCCCCCTAAGGGAATGTTTTTTAGTGTGCTTGCCTAGGTATTAACTTTCTTACCACTTCACTTTATTCTGAAGAATAAGGAAACTCGTGCTCAATTTAATTTAAAAAAAAAAAATTAAATACTAGCTGTCAGAAAGAGATACATAATTTTTTTTCCAAACCTATGTAGATATATAATATTCACCCTGTTCTTTAAGATTTGCTGCCAACAACTACAACATTTCTGTTAAAAAACCATTTCTTTAAAATAATTTAATGCAATTGTACATTTTTAAGTATGAAATGGGGCAGGAGGCTGTCTTTTCAGTCCTCTTGTGTCTTTGAGCCATATAAAAGTGGTTTATCAGGCTGCAGAGATGTTTAATGTCAAGATTATTTACTTTGCTGAATATTATAACTGGAGCACTTAAAAGTCATTAAAGCATGAAAATGCTTGGTCGACTGTTGTCAATGTTTTAATGTGTGTCATTCATTATTTCATGCAGTTCTAGTTCAACAATGTGGAACAAAGTTCTTATTTTTAAACGATGTAAAAGAAGAGTAAAAAGGAAGTTTATATAAATGGATTAATGTATGGAAATTTAAAATATAATATTAAAAAGAAGGAACAGAACCCACACTGGAATAATTAATACACATGGGTCTACATTTATAAATTTTTGCATAAACATTTCTTGGAAGACTGTTTTTTCTTTTAAGTTTCTCTCCCTCAGAGTTACCAGTCACCAAGCACAGGAAGGATAAGCTTTCTCCTTCATGGAAAAAAGAACTAAAGCACTAAAGCCAGTTCATCAGGGTCCTGTACAGTTAAAAATGTAACATTTTTTTCACTCACTGAAAAGAAGAGATGGTCATTTTATTAGTGCTTCTGTTAATTACCAACCCTAAAAGGGCTTGAGTTATTGGACTATGATAGCGTGGTATTTTTAGATGTGGACAAGTTATTTTTAGGAATATTAATAGCTCCTTCTGCTCTGCAAAATTAATCTCAAGGCACTTTTACAGAACATCTATTAGAAATCATCCCAATAAATTAGTTTAAAGCTCCTATAGCTGAAGTAGCTTTTCTGTTTTCTCACGGCATAGCCAGCAAATTTCATCAGACAGTGTATTTATGAAGGCTGTAGGAACCAGCAGGTCGGGCGCTATAGTGCCTAGCTGCCAGAAGCCTGGCTCCTAGCTGGAGACCAGTCCATGGGGGTAAGTTTGGGGGGTGTCATTACTCTTGAGGTTTTTTTTAGAGGGTAAATTCCTATAACATCCAAAGAACTCAGCACTCTAAAAAAAAATAAACTTTTGCTTCCTATTTACATTGAGGCCTAGCAGTCAGAGCACTGGCATAGGCAATACCAATATTTTGGCTGCAAGACCCTCCTCCTCAAAAGGGGATTTGTGTCCAGTTTCCAGGAGAGTGCCTTGACCTCCACTTCCCAGGCTAGTTGAGGAGGCAAGGTTGGGAGGTCTCCAAACCGAAGAAACGTCAGATTTGTGAGGCCACATGGAAGGAAAGGAAGAGGAAATCCTAGTAGTTAGTGTTGAAAGGAGGATTTCTGGATGCCAAGTCCCAGCTTCATACTTTGTTTATACATTTTACCCACCTCTTTGGGAAAATAGTAATCTTTTGCAACAAGTCTGGACAAAGCTGTACTTCTGCAAAAGCTGTACTTTTGCAGCTGTGTCAACCAACAGGTAGTTCTGTACTTAATTTTTTAACCTGTAATCTAAAGTTGCCAGTCAAAATATCCTGTCTAGTTTTAGAGATACTTAAAAGCAGGATTTTGAGGACCTAAATGTGAATTAGCTCTTCTGGGGAATGAAGTCATCCACCACGGATGAAGTATCATGTTTCATTGTTTTAGAAGTGGGATGAGAAGCAAGCAGAGAAATCTTGACTGTGGCTTTCCAGTCAAGTCACCTGCCTGGCAGGGAACTGATCTTAAAGCTCTCATCGCTAGGCCCTCAGGGAGGATTGAGTTAATAAAAACTTGAATTCAATATGTGAATTATCTTGGGGTGCCTGATCCTGCAAAATACTGCAGCTTCTCTTAAATTAATGTGTACTAAAGGTCATCTTGGTTTGGGAGATCAACATCAAAACCTGTCTTTTGTCCAACTTCTATTCATCTTAACAAACTAATATTACAAGGTAGGGTTACAGGAAAGGAGAGGGAAAGGGACAACATCAAGACATTTTAACTATAATTGATTTTTGAGTCGAACTCCGTGCCCATGAGCACAGCAAGCTCTAGCTAAAGTGTGTGCCTGTTCTGTTGATAGACTTGATGTAGTCAGAGTCCATCCAATTCAGATAGGTCTTGTGCAAGGAGGATTGATGTGAACTTATACAGCTGAACTTCGTAGTATCATTCATGACAGCACTGTAAAGGACAGGAAAAATCCTGCAAAAGATACTTACTCTCAAAGAATTGGTCAGATTTTTCATAGGTCTTCACAGTAAAAAAAAGAGAAGAGAGAGTTCTCAGTGTATGTGTTTTAAGAATATCGTTGCTTACATTTGGACTCTGGAAGCAGAGACAAATGATGCCTTGTATTTCTATGATTCAGAAATAATTTTTGTCCTATGAATATAATAGTTGAAATCTGCCTCTGCACCGTCAGAGTCTGGAAAATGGTTGATCAAAGCTGTGAGGTGCCTCTTTGTGCTTTTTTTCTCTCACAAATTACACTTCGCAATCTAAAGATGGGAAGTGGTGAGGGAGTTGGACTAGATGATTGTTGTAGGTCCCTTCCAACTGAATTATTCTATTCTAAAAAAACCCAAGGTGGAAGCCCATGTAAACAGCAGAAATGAGGTAGTCTCATTCATATTGAGAAAGTAAAATGGGGTGTACTTATCCTTACTATTAATATTCATTAAGGAATGAATATTGTCTGCCACCTTCCACTGAAGCTAATAGAATTGATGATCTTAAAGGTCTTTTCCAACCTAAATGATTCTATGATTCTATGTACCCATTGGACTGGTCTTTCTCCAAACAGAAGAGACATTCAATTATGTGGCTTCCTCTTCTCATCACACACAGACACTATAGATGTGGCTGTCTGCTTTTAGGACCTTTGGACACCATAGTCAATGAGTTCCAGACCTCCAAGGTGGATCAAACATCTATTTAGTCTCTGTTTTGCTCCTAATGGGAAGGATTTAATTCAATTGTATTGTGCAAATTTGGGGAGGACAACTTCATTTAAAACTAACCTTTTGTGAGATTGTTTGACTAAGGCAATCTAAACTTTGATAGTATATTTGTCTTTAAAACCACTTAATTTCTAGTGGTTGCTTGTGGTTGTTTATTTAGTTGTGCCCATTGTTGTATAAACACTGTGTAGAAATGCAGTTTAGAGTCTTTGGTCCAGATAAATAGATATAAAGGATTTAAGAAATAACCTTTCCTCAGATATCTAACGTTCAGAAATGGCTGTCTGGTTTTATAAATATTTCTCAGTATGTTCTTTTACCTTTAATAAACCACAGTGAGATTGCATCACTGAAAATGCCTCAGATTGGTTGATTATTGATACACCTTTTCAAGCCTTTAGAGTAGTTGTACTAATTCAAGCCTTATAGGTTCTGTGTAAGCAGGCTTATTCTTCAATGTTTCCTCTCTTCTAGTTAAGAAAATAATATGTGTATAGAGAGGCAAAAATGGGACATGTGTTGCAGTAGACATATTTTCAGTACTGTTTTCTATCTGCTGAGCTGTTTTGGTTGATGTTTTCTGTAAAATGCATATACTACGCTGTGCCACCTCACAACTCCTTTATTTACGGGTGAATAAGATCTACAGTTTGTGTGGTGTGATATGAAGGAGGACTCCTGAAAGATCCAGCCTGTTGTCAGAACGCGCTAGGGGACATCTGCAACCAGGAGAGGTGGCAAAGCTGAAGAAGATGCACTTGTAAGGAATCAATGGGAGAGAAGAGGGATTTATCCTTTAGATGGTGCAGCGTTTTAAAATTCCGTCTTTACATCAAGATGTAAAGCTTTATGCTCAAAGCTTTGCCACATTGCTGCCTGTCCCCTCCTAGGTTTACCATACAGAATATGTATCTTCATGGTTCTTCCCCTTCTGTACTGTCCCTTCAGCTACATTGAACCTCATTTCTGAAGTAAATTTATGTTGTCTCAACTCCCAGAAGAGGCAGCTGCCCTGCAGCTTCCATCTCTGCCTGCTTTGTCTGTGGCATTCCCTGAACCAAAACCTCTGACTTCTGTTTAAAAATCCATGCTTCTTCCCAGAATTTGTGCATTTCAAAAATGACCTCTAACGTTGCTTTTAACCAACCCACCTTTGAGGAAGCAGATGGTGTGCTCTGAGGGCTCAGCAGAGTCCGTGTGCAGCTGAACCCATCTGGCTCTGGAGAATGCTATCCTGTATTGTTTACTCAGGGCAGTTAGCAAGCAGACTTTCTGGGGGTATCACCATCAAATGTTTCCCCTCTTTCTTCATTTTGTTTATGTTACCAATGCACTCAAACTCTATACAATCAATGCAGCAAGATGTAAATGATGTTCAAAACAAATTCTTTGCCCAGTGATGCATAGAAAGGAAGCACACCATTATGAAAAAAAAAATCAGTATTGCAGTAGGGCCCACAGTGGCACAAAAATAAAAAGGAAAGCATTCTAGAATGTAATTTCAGGAAGGTTTTATTCAGAATTCAGAATTTGAAACACTACCTCTGCATGCTTCGTGCTGCTCCCTACTGGACTGCAAGTTATTAACCTAAATATTTATTAGCAGCTGGTGATTCTCTTAGCCTGTAGCCAGTAGGCTGAGATGAGATACATAATCTGCCTGTGCTAGTACCTACAAAGGAGGCTTATTTTGTGTTTTTCAGTACCATTGCACGCTGGTCAGGAAAAAAGGGAGTTTTTCTCTAAAGAGGATCAGATTACACTAATTTAACATGGTGAAATAAAGACAAGGGCTGCACCCCTGTGTTTTCTGGAAGAGAAAATCCTAGTTTTGCTGAGCAGAACCCAACACTTTCTCCCTTGAACATTTTTGGTTTATGTTCAGGTAGAAATTTATCCTGACTGTAATCTGTAAGTCAATGGGACAGTGCTGACAGCCTGAATCCCAAGCAAGCTGTGTTGCAAGTATCACAAGTGCTTATATACCAATGTCAGCATATGCCCTGTAGAAATTCAGCAGTCCTACAAGGGCCTTTGTTAAACTGAAGTAAAATATTGTAGATGGACTTTTCTGTCTGTAAGAACCAGTTATGAAGGACCTCATCTGAAGGCATGCTAGAGCTAGGGGGAAAAACTCTTTCAGAGTGTTTTTGTAAGTAAAGAAAAAGGGATTTGTGTCTAGTTTGTATTTTCATCAATTAATTCTGGTCTTCCACATGTAGTTTTGCTGTCCCTTTTCAAATTGTTCTGGGAAGAGCACAAGTACAGTGCTCTTTCCAGAGAGCCTCTTCCTTCCCAGCAGCACTTTAGAAGAGGCCTCTCCAGCCCTCTTCCTTTGAATCTAATGTAAAATTTTCCCAGGTGCTCACTTTTGACACACCTCTGATGCTGACAACAGTATAAGGCTAAATATTTACAAAGAAGAGCTTTTTCTTGACTAGTTATCTCCTAAACTTTAACAGTTTTTTATTTTACACAAGTTGTTCAACACTGCAAAGGGTAGAGAAGTGTAACAAGTTTGTTTAAATTTGCTGAAGTTTGTTGCTTTCTTTTTATTCACTTTTTTCCTTTTTTTCTCCTCAACAGTTATGTCAATTATTATGGGGATAACTCTCCTTCTACTTTGGTGTTTAGAAAAAGCGCCACAGACAGGAAAACATTGCAAATATAAATTCGTACTTTTAGTTTGAAATATGAGTGATGTTTACGTAGGAAAGAAACCACAGGAGCTTCGTTGTTAATTTAGTGTTGGTTGAAGTGGAGGAATTCTAAATTGTGTAAATCCTAAGTCAAACCAACACAATGTTCAAAACCAGATCCTTTTCCCCCACTTCGATTTTAATCCATGAACGTGAATTTTGTAGGCAATTTTTCTGACAGCAGAACTTTTGTTGGCATTTTATGAGTTTTTCCACCCTTTCTGCTTGTCAATGGTAATTTTAGAGGCAGCTTTTTAAAGCAAATTTGCAAATATGGTGGAAAGTTATCTACTGTTCCTTCTTTTTGAAATGGTTGAATCTGGCATATATGTGCAGCTGGGTAGTCTGGTTTTACTCAGTTGCAAGGGGGCATGGAAGGGGCTGACTCTCAATGAGCCTTTTAATGTTGTAGGTGTGGTGCTCATGAAGCCTGGTTTCTTCTGTACTGGAGCTGAGGCTCTCTTTAGATTCTTTGTTGTCTAATAGTAGTGGAGAGTTTACACTGCTGTGATTTCCTCAGTGGATGTTCAGTCATGTACATTGGCAATTTACTGTCATGCAATGTGTAAAAACAATCTTTTAGAAAACTCTTTGACATTGTTTGAAATTGACTGATAGTTTCATTGGTCTCTAGAGATGGACAGACAGTTTGAATCAGCCTCATTTTTCTAAGCAACTATGTTTAAAAGATATCATTTAGGCTAAAACTAATCACGTCTTTTGTTTTATTGTTATTCTTCCCTCAAAAGGCCTTTGATTATTCTGTGAATTCACTAGTTAGTCAGAATTGCTGTCTCAAGGGGAAATCAAGCAAAAATGTTTATTTTGGATCCTTTTAGATCCAGTTAATTCAATACAAGAATATTACTCTACTCTTAAGGATTTTTAAGGGATGAATGAAGTCTGCTGGGAAACATCAGGGTTTTCATACCTGAAACCTACAAAGTCTTCCTGTTCTGGTCCGAGACCAGCATCGTCTCCTGACAGTACTGCTACATTCTGGAACCCAGCTCATGTTAACTCATGGTTACAAAAATGCTTTGTAGGCTGAAAGCCACATGATAATGATGTGCTTTTCCCTCACTTGCCATTCCAGGTTCAAAATGCATTTTTAAGTTCTTAAAAACTAAGTTTTAACTTTTCTTAAGTTCTTTTCTTGGCATCTTACAATAATTCTTCACTTTTGGTGATTCACGTCAGTATTGCTGCATTTAACCAGTGCTTGACTAAACTATTTTATCCTCACTGAGGTCAGTGGCTTAATTGCGGTGTCTTGCATTCTGGTTTGCTACAAATGAGATATTTTCAGTGTTCACATTAAGTTGGAGGCTTTTATTGTGTAAAGCAAATGCAGACAGACTCTGGGTAGCTTGAGCTCTAGCTTTGTTTACGTATTTTACACTGGGACAGAATTTGTATATATTACTCCAAACCTTACTGAAAAACTGTAAGAGCATGGGTCCTGTTCAGATCTGCCATTGTCACCTCTGACAGTGGTTATGAATCAGTGTGCTTAGCATGTACTGTGGCAGAGGAGGTTGGAATGATGACCACTGGTAGTGTAAATTGGACAAAACTGGGAAAAGACAGGCTGGAGAGGCCTTGAAAAATGTTCATCTATTAGATGAAGGTTAAAATGATCTTTGATAATTCAGTAACTTGTGCAGATTTCTTATTCACTGTAATGCTCAGCATGATTGGTTTGAAACAATTGGCTGTCCCAATACACCCTTCCCCTCCCCCTCCCCCTCCCCCTCCCCTCCCCCTCCCCTCCCCTCCCCTCCCCTCCCCTCCCCTCCCCTCCCCTCCCCTCCCCTCCCCTCCCCTCCCCTCCCCTCCCCTCCCCTCCCCTCCCCTCCCCTCCCCTCCCCTCCCCTCCCCTCCCCTCCCCTCCCCTTCCCTCCCCTTCCCTTCCCTTCCCTTCCCTTCCCTTCCCTTCCCTTCCCTTCCCTTCCCTTCCCTTCCCTTCCCTTCCCTTCCCTTCCCTTCCCTTCCCTTCCCTTCCCTTCCCTTCCCTTCCCTTCCCTTCCCTTCCCTTCCCTTCCCTTCCCTTCCCTTCCCTTCCCTTCCCTTCCCTTCCCTTCCCTTCCCTTCCCTTCCCTTCCCTTCCCTTCCCTTCCCTCCCCTCCCCTCCCCTCCCCTCCCCTCCCCTCCCCTCCCCTCCCCTCCCCTCCCCTCCCCCCTCCCCCTCCCCCTCCCCCTCCCCCTCCCCCTCCCCCTCCCCCCCCCTCCCCTCCCCTCCCCTCCCCTCCCCTCCCCCTCCCCCTCCCCCTCCCCCTCCCCCTCCCCTCCCCTCCCCTCCCCTCCCCTCCCCTCCCCTCCCCCTCCCCCTCCCCCTCCCCCTCCCCCTCCCCCTCCCCCTCCCCCTCCCCCTCCCCCTCCCCCTCCCCTCCCCTCACTCCCCCTCCCCCTCCCCCTCCCCCTCCCCCTCCCCCTCCCCCTCCCCCTCCCCCTCCCCCTCCCCCTCCCCCCTCCCCTCCCCTCCCCTCCCCTCCCCTCCCCTCCCCTCCCCTCCCCTCCCCTCCCCTCCCCTCCCCTCCCCTCCCCTCCCCTCCCCTCCCCTCCCCTCCCCTCCCCTCCCCTCCCCTCCCCTCCCCTTCCCTTCCCTTCCCTTCCCTTCCCTTCCCTTCCCTTCCCTTCCCTTCCCTTCCCTTCCCTTCCCTTCCCTTCCCTTCCCTTCCCTTCCCTTCCCTTCCCTTCCCTTCCCTTCCCTTCCCTTCCCTTCCCTTCCCTTCCCTTCCCTTCCCTTCCCTTCCCTTCCCTTCCCTTCCCTTCCCTTCCCTTCCCTTCCCTCTGATGCTACCACACTGCTGCCATTTGACATGGTATTTGTGAAGTTTTCCCTCTTCATTACTGGACAGAAGCTCCTCAGCATCCATGTTGTGGCCATCTAAGTGCTGTATCATCTAAGGAAGTGGATGGCAAAGTAAAACAGCTTTGGACATCTACAGTATCTATTTGTCATATTTTGCATTATTGATGATGTTGTGCAATCTTATTGACATAATGCAGAAATAGGCCTCAGGAAAGTCAAGCACAGCAAATCACTGAGATGCTGCTAGTGAAATTTGAACTGGTCATGGTGGAGCCAAAACTGAGGGTGAGGAGGAAAATAGGAAGGAAAGGGAAGAATAGGAGGAAACACGATAGTATTGGTGCCAAGACTTCAAGCTGATCCATAGTTATTGTGCCTGTTTAGCAATATTTCAGGAATGAAAATTTACCAAGAAAAATATGAAAAAATTTATCTGCAAAAGGATCATTTGGAAGCTAATACTTCCTTCAGTCAGAGCCTGAGACAGGACGGTATTTGGGTATTGCAGTAGTGAGTACAGCTGAAGTGCTCAGTGCTCTACAGCAGGAAGGCAAAGCTGGTTGGTCTGCAGGTATCTGCAACCCACTGACACTCCTGCATGCATGTGGAATCCAACCGTGTATGCAGGGACTGGAGATGGGGGACATACGCCCTTGTAAACGTGATAATATGCGTGAGAAGTTTATTTTAATAAATGATCTTTACAAGTTTCCTGTTGTTCTCTGTTGCATCTTTTTCTCATTATCACTATTCAAAGACATTTTTAGTGCTGCTCCTCTTTCTAACCTTGGGTTATTTCAAACAGATGTTTTTGAAGTGCTTTGTTTGTGTTCCATTGAGTGCGTGCAGGAAATCTCAGGCGATTTTTTTTTCTTCTTACATGAACAACCGTGAATGAAAAGAGTTTCCTACAATTTACCATTTTGTCAGCTGCACAGAACTTGCTTTTCACAATTTTTAGTGCAAACTTTGCATTGCTTCGTTTCTATCTGCTCATCTGTTTCATAGTACAATGAACAAGCCATCGATTTCAAAAGTTCCTTTTCCCCCAAGAGGTCATTTCCCAATCGTGCTCTCCAAATTTGGCTAATTGCACTTTTGACCCATCAGGTTGCTGAATATGTATTTCATGGAATCTTGAGGTTTTTCCATAACATTTGCAATTGATAATTTGTACCAGCTGGAACAGTCAGTCTCACTCCTTTTCTATGGCTCAGTAAAGGAGAGGTGAGTTATTGCAATTATAACGGAGGTGAGATTCCATCAGGCAGAAGTTCATGATATATTCTTAGGATGGCCTTCTTGGGATGCTTACATAGCCTCTTCGAGCTCATCTCTAAATAGGACATGTAGTCTTGGAGAAATGAGCATGGCTCAGAAATTTGCTTTCACTTGAACTTACTTCAACCATCAGTGCTGCAGTGGCCAGATTGTGGTTTTATGGTAAGTCCAGTTCCTGTGCACGTTAGCAAACATACAGGTTTGAAAGAGTAGTAGTGGTTACCCACAGTACACCTGGATCTATAGCCAGTAATTAAAGCTGGTAATTAAAGTAGAGAAGGAAGCAGTCTGCAGTGCAAAGTCCAGACTACCAGGGTGTCAATAAAGACCTCTGTGTGGAGAACTATTCCAAACCATTTGCATTCAAAAAAAAATGTGACTGGGACCCTATCTGAACTATTTTTTGGTACAATTTGTGGCTTGGCAAGCTCCAGCTTCCATTTTGTAATTGCCTCTCCTTGCCATTTCTCTGCAAAGACTATGGTTCTCCTGATGGTGCCCAGGTTGTTAAAAATTCCTGGCATGGCAAATATGTAGCTCAACACCATCATGTGCAGCTAAAAGTTGGCAATGGCCTTGGTTTTCCAGCCTTTAGCAAAAGACAAGGGAATATTTACTACTGACTTTGGGAATGCTTCCCTCAAAATAAAGATAATTAAGGGCAGCAAGAATGAGCTTGTTTTGTAGAAGTATAGACTGGCCAACTTGCAGCCGCCAAGAGGGAAATAAATTTTGCTGTTTAGTGCAAACTTTATGGGCTTTAGGAGAACACAGCTTGGGTAAATTGTATATTGAGGAAAGACATATTAAGTATCTGAGCTAACAAATGCACATGCTAGTATTACCAGAGAAGTGTGGAGAACTCAAGAAGTTTTAGAGTGATTTCTTCAGGCTACAAAAAGTGCATAGCGGAGCTTTAATTTGGTGAGAAGTAAAATTTTAGTACTGACTCAGGTAATTTTTTTTATGTTTAGACCAGTGAATCAGCTGTGTAAATAATGTCAATCAATTAGCTCTGTACTATTCCTGGTAAGTATGTTGTCCTGAATGGAAATCAGAGTCAGAAAAGTGAGAATCCACATCTTAAATGTGTCTAAAAACCTCTGTGCCTGGGTATCCAAAATCTACCAAGGAAGGGTATAAGCCTTTAAATATAAAGGAAATGGTTGAAGTTTTTAACCAGAAATCTGAGTATTTACCATTTATGCCAATTTAGAACAAAAGAAAATCTGAAATGTTTTATCAGTGATATTACCTCTGATCACAAAAAAAATTAAAGTTAGCAGTAGTGTAAAATGTATCATTCATGAGAAAATGCTTTATAGATCCAGATGTATGTATACATCGCACAAAATCTTTGGCTAATATCAGCTGGACTGTCTCTAGTGGGGTCAGTGATGATCACTTCAAGAGCATGCAGCTGCCTTAGGGATCTAGAGAAGCTTAGGGGTCCGTCAGAGTAAGCAGAAGTTTGCCAAACTCAAACCCAGCAAAGAGCGTTGAGGTCAGATGGGAATTTGCCATTGCTCTGTGCCTGTCTCTTGCCACAGCTAATGGGATATAAGGGAGATGTAGTCTTTGTCTTGGTCTCGGGAAGTGATGATGGCTGAAGGTGGTCTGAAAGGAAACAGCCTGGGAACCACTCCTCCTGCCTTTGCTGAAGACCAGGCAGGGACATATTCCTGCCTGAACTTCACACTGCATGTGGACTCTGATCTGCACTTGCTTAACTGCCCTGTGGCTTCATAAAAGCTGTTCTGGAATGCAATTGATTTTAGGAACTGGAAAAAATGAGATAATTGCAAACTTTCTGCCCATGGATATTTTAATGGTAACAGATGGGGGATAACTAAGGTTACAATGAAATATTTTGAAATTATCTGTTGAACTTCTCCCTGATCTCTGCAGTGAGCATTAAGTAAAGAGCAAGCGTGTGGCTCTGACATTCAGATCCGCACAAAGCAATCTGCTAACATCATTTGGAAGAATGACCTTGTTCAGGGGCCCAGAAATGTGATAATTGTGGTTTCAAAGAAAAAATACTCTGCCTGTATAAAACAAAGGGGAATGCATCATTGTATGCATCAACACTAAACTGATAGTATGTGTTAGTTGCCTCAAATGCAAATTTAGACGGTTCATTTCAGGTACCTATTTTTAAAGATGCGAATTACAAATTGTTAGATTTGTGGCTGACGTTATAACTGGGGTAGTTTTTTTATAAAAGGCACCAGTAATTTAGAAAGGCTTAATTCTGGAAGATAAATTTGCTGTCTTTGGATCTCATTTTCAACAAATTCAGTGATCCTGTGCTTTCCCCAAAAAACTAATTCATGCTAGTGTCCCAAGAAGAAGTAGTCTGCCAAAAGGCAAGTTTACTTTGGGAAACACCAGTTAGAAGATGGCTAGTTGTGAAAACAGAACTCTCTTTCTCTCCCACATCTGAAATTTACCCTTGTTCAGCTCTCAATTTATTCAGTGGAAAGAGTCATCTCACCTCATCTGAGCTGAAACCACCGTGACTGCCTAAATGCATCTTTTAGCTCATTTCTGTCATTAGTGGGGGAAGGAAGGCACATCAAAAAGGCAGTGCACCCTTTCCTGAGGAGATACATGACAGGCAGCTTTTGAAGGTGGTTCATCCTGGCTATCCATTTCCAGTGACTTTCATGAGCATCTGTGTGCCTGATTTCTATAAAAGGTTAGTGCTAGGTGAGGTAGTTGACTTGAATGAAAAAAGACCTGTGACCAAGACTTCTAATGACCTCATCACCAAAGAGTCTGGCATCAAATTTTTAGCCACATTAAGGCTTTTTACTGCTTCTGTTTTCTGGCTCAGCTCCCAGAGTTCCACACCCGAGAATGGGGAAGGTGTTTGTACATGAGAGGAGAGTACACCCTTCAGAAGTTTTCAGTAGCAGGAGATGCAGACAAGGGTAATTCAAAGGACTTGGTGCTGAGGAATTTCTTAGGCTGTTGTTTAATTAAAAATCCTTCAGTAAGCCAAAGTTTGCTAATGTTTTGGGCACAGGACTTCCCTTCCTGTAATAGACATGGAGGAATTTATGACTGTGAAGTGAAAATATAAACTATATTTGATTTCACTTATAGTTGGCTGATGTGGTCAAAAGTATATTTGACTTAAGGTCAGTTGAAACAAGCTGTTCACCATTCTGCCAAGGCCACTGAACTTATCACTGTTGCATTTTCATGCTTCTAAATATTACAAAATTAATTGACTAGTTCAATTCTTTTATTTTTTTATTTTTAATTCAGAGGAAGAAGGATATTTCAGGAAACACGAGGAAGGCAAAAGAATTACTTGGGAAATTGCTTGTAATTTCTTCTGATGAAAAATGCCAGTGTAGCAAGGCTCTGTGTTTCAGTGATTACTCCTTGCAAACACGTTTTTTTTCTTCCTCTGGATGTTGTCACTTGCATTTTTCTATACAAAAGCAGTGATAGAAGATAACTACCCAGCCTAATACAAATCCATTGGGTCACAGGCTACCAGTTACTCTATTTTCAGTTGTGTTTTGAGGATAACTGCTGGAGCTGGCTTTCTAGGTTGTGTCTTTTCCTCAGTGGTTCACACACGCTAGATATGCAGAGCCTTAGATTAAGATGTGGCAGACTGTGGAATGAATCATACCTGCTGACTGTTACGAAAAGACATGGTGAGCTCCTGGATTACTTTCTGTGTGTGCTGTACCCCTCCCACCAACCCAGTATTTGAATAGAGCATCAAAGGGTCTGCTATGCAAACTGTGGAGGCATCTGTCCACCTGGCTGACTGAGACTACTGCACATGCGCATTATGCTGCAGAACTACATGCAGTATGCTCTGGATACTGTTGGGCGGTGTTAAATACCCTGTGCATTTGCTTTGCAGTTTCTTTACACCCTAGCAGGCAGACTGATACTGTCACGGGGCATCTAACAGATCTTCTATGTGCTCGCTGCTTAGCTGGTCTGCACATGCTCTCTAACTCTGGTATGTCCCCAGAATATCAGGTTTGTTGAGTTTGTATGTTACAGTGAGATGGCAGATGCACACCTATTTCTGTGTAGCAGTTCTTGAATAGAAATATAGTTCACTGCACAGTTTGTTTCTCAGACTTAGTCGTGAATTTCCTACCAGTAATTATGGTGTTTTTCCAGAGAAGGGTAAGGAATGTACTGTAGATCAGAAGGCAGGGTTTTGTCTTTCAGTTCAGCAGATGTTTGTCTTTCCAGACTGTAGGAGCGACCCTTGGTGGTCTTCTGTGTGTAACTGAAGCTGGCATTTATGCAATTAGGTCTACTTCTGATTATTAGTTCGTTAATTTCTAAAGCTTGATTTTATTTATTTTTTTTAAAAAAAAGCAATTTGAGTTTGCTATCAAAAGAATGTTATCACAAATTAGTTGTCTTTGAAATCAATCTCTTGGATTTTCATTACATAAGGGTAATTTGATTAATAAAAGCCACATAAACACAGATTCTTATTCATGCCCCCAGAGCCAGAGTGATGAGGATTTGCTGAAGCTGAAAGTGTTCCTCCCTGGTGTCTAACTGTAATGACATTCATCTGCAGAAAACTTATGAAGGACCTTATTGTAACTGAGATCAATCTTATTGTGTGCGAGTGCTTGTTCGTGAACCTCTGTGATGAACAGGACTGTGAATAGAGTGTCCCATACTGAAGACAATGCTGACAATAGTTGGGGGAAAATTTTGTGTATCTAAGCATTAATCATAGCAAGATTATTAGAAATGGTTTCTTATATGGATGTAGCAGCTTACAGTCTTACCCAATATGCAACTGCAACACCTTTTACAAGTATGCCCACTTCCACTGAAAATTAGTGACATTTGAGACTGAAGGAAATGACTGAAGAGCACAAAGTTACTTCACAAGAATAGGGAGACGCCATGAGAGCAAACCTGATTTCTTACAGAATGTGTTACAGGATCCTTTATATTTACAGGAAACCCCCAAACTGTTTGCTCATGGAGTGCAGCGTCAGAATTACACTGAATGCAATGGGATATTGTCTGCTTAAGGAAACCAACTTAAATTCTAGAAGTAGATTCTAAAGCTTTGGAAACGTGAGGAATAGAAAGGACAGATTCTCTCCTGGGATATAAAACCAGCATTCAGGTTATCAAACCTGATATTTTGTTGCTACATACGCCTGTGTCATGTCCCGCTCAGATGAGGGAGACAAGTAAATCCCCAACGGAGTAGACAACGCTGAGACAAGTCTCAAAGTCCATGCACAGATGTTTATGAATGTCCCACAATGTACTAATTAGATACACAATAATTGGCTAAGTTTATACCAAATTGTGGCAAGCAATATAGTATGCCTTGTGTTACTTAATGGTAGTAAGGGAAAAGGGGAAAAAGAAATGAAGAGAGAATGAGAGGGAGAATAGAGAAACAGAGATCACTGGTCTGGGTTCCTGTGTTGGTCCTGTCTGAATTCATCAGGGATACATTTGTCTTCTTCACATCTTCCTTTTTCTTTCTGTATTTCACTCCTTGCTCCCCCTCAATTTATACCCACTTTCCTTGGGTCCGTCCCCTAGGCTGACCCATGTACCTACGTATCCCATGGATGGCGAGGAGTGAGGTGCTTCATGGGGTGACTTAACTAGCATGATCTTGTTCATCTTCATTAGCGTAGGCAGGTGTCAACTCCAATATGCATTTTGTGGATAATGGAGGAAATGTCATTCACCGGACAGATGGCCCTTGAAACTTCACAAGATGCACCAGAGCAGAACCATCCTGCCCTCACAGAGCTCCCCCCTCCTGCTGCCTCCTGTGCTGTCCAGGCAGCCTTATCAGCTCCAAACTCCACACTATCCACCCTGTGACTGTAGTTTCGTACTTGCGAGTGTTTGAGACAGTCCTTGGCTCGGAGGGCCTCTGCTCCCCCCCTCCTTTATCTCTTTCTCAGGCTGCTTTTCTCAGTCCTTGTTTCTCATAGGCCTGTTTCTCTCAGGCCCTGTTTTGGGGAGTTACAAGTCATCTTTCACAGCCTGTCTTCGTCAGGCATCCATAAAATTCAGTTCTCTGTACAAAACTTTCTTGTACCAAATGTTTTTGGTACATCGGTAAAGCCTGGTACATCAGTAAAACTCTCACAGAAGAGTTGAGAAGGGACATTCTCACGTATAGCCGTTGCTGTGGAATGATTTAGCGTTATGAAAAGATTTTTTCTATCTGTGTGTATGAACTGTGTACATCTTTGAAAGGAAGTAAGGATGACACATCTTTTGGGGGGTATTGCAGCAGGAAGCCAGTCACTCATTTTAGCTAACTGTGTCACTATTAGCGAGGGTGGGAGAAGTTCTAATGTTTCTCAAGTATCTTAAAGTTTTCCAGAACATTTCCATATTTTGCAGAAAAATAAATGAAAAGCCTTTTCTGGTGTGGTGTGGACCATATCTTCCTCCTCCTCAGATGAGAGACAGAAAACTGAATAATTTCTTTCTATCCATATCTGTAGCAAACTTTTGAACTCCCAACCCCAGCATATAATCCGCTCATGAGGATTTTCTGGTCTAAGGTACAAGTCCTTTCTCCCACTGAGCTGTTCGCTAGGACTGACCTATCAAAGATGATTCCCTCTGTCTATCACCTGAGCTCTGGGGTCTCCAGTTTCAGTGTGCGTTAAAAGGGACCAAGTGACAGTCACTTCAGCCCAGGGTTCCCCTCTCTGGTGAGTGCCTTCACTGCGTGGGCAGGGCTCAGTTTTGATAAGAAATTCCACCACAGACTTTCTTGATGAAACTTGTATCAGACTTAGCAGAGGCTTGTGAATAGTTTTTGATCTCAAAGAATTAGTGACGGTTGATGAAAGAACATTGTCTCAAGAGAGTACTTAACCAGCTGTAGTGGTGCTGTGTTCAATAGGTAGCCCTCTTTTCCTGGCTATAATAAAAAATATCTCTGCTTTCTACAAACCTCACCTGTTAGGTTGTTTGCTATCATGGTTGAAGCAACATATTAATCAGGTTCAGCTGTCAATATCAAACTGTTTAGCAGTTAATATCAAGAATAAAACAGGGATAAATATTCCATCCTTGGCAATCTGTAATGATGTTACAAATACTATTTTTTTAAAAATTTGTAATGTACAAAGTATTTTTTTCCTCACCTGGCCCAATGGTATGAGAATGATTCTTGGAGGAAAAGATTGAGTTGTACTGTTGAAAATATGTGGTGAATCACAGTCATAAAGCTTTGAAAATTAATGCGGAGACTATAGCCATGCAGCTTTGCAGACTTTACACAGGTTGAAGGAACTTGCCTCAGGTATTCAGACAGTATCTGTGCTTTGCACGTTAATTGAAGCTGACTGGTATCCAGACTGTGGTGGTGTTAATCTTCTCTGCAGTGATATGTAATGCTATTTTTTTAAAAAAAACAGCAGCATAAAAGCAAGCCCTCTAGCTAAGGAGATAAATATTTGTACACAGATACTGTTTTATTTATAACAGGGAGGAGAATGCTTGGAGCGGTTACTCAGAAATTTTACATTTCAAGAACACGCTGAAAACAGCTTCACTTTTTCCTGTTACTCAGTTTGGATCTAGAGTGGCTTTGGGTCTTTGAGCTGTGTAACTTTCATGGACTGAATTCAGCTGCCCAGTTTCTAGTCATTTGCTTTCTATCTCCCTCAGTCTTAGGATAGCTAGTACTTTAGGGAAACAGTGAAGAGCAGGCGCGGGGCTGCGGAGCAGGGTATGCTTTGGGTAACCTCTCACCTTCTTCACTGAGGGCCCAGCCCGCCTTCTGTACACAAAGGTGTTGCTCTGATGAATTCAGTGGGATTGTTTGCAGATACTCTCAGGGGTTTTTATGGTGGATGCATACAGATATTTTCCTTGGAAGGGCAGTGTAGGAGGCTGTATTCTGGAGTTGGCCCTTTTCCAAGATTTTACATCTACTTGAGCTCTCTGCGGGGTCCAAGGAAGTTGAAATGCATAGCACTGCTCAGGACTAGGCTCTCCCTTTGGGCAGTTAAGGGATTATTCTAAGGACTAAAATGTGAAATAACTGTGAGTAGAACAGAGGCTCTCAGACTTTTTCCATGATATTTGGCACATGTTCACAGAGAATTTGCAGACTGGAGGAATAGCTTCCCTTGGATATCTCATTAAGAAAGGCATTAACGGTATCTTAATATAATTAAACAACCAGATTTAGAGCTAATATTGTGTGATTAACCAGTTCTTTGTAACTGCTGTGCTGATGACTGTAATCTGAGACACTTTTGGCTGACCTACAGCCTGGCTCACTTGTGGCATGTGCCATGGTCTTAAGACAGCTTAGTATTAGAAATGGCTAACACCTCCCTTCTGGCCTGGGATCTCCTTATGCACAGGAATTGGTGGCTTCTCCTACAACTAGCTCCATGGGCTTCAGTGGATCTAGGTCTGGTAGATCTCTGCAAATTTTTAGTTCTGAACTTGAAAATGAGACAAAAAAAGAAACAATGAAAATTTAGGTTTTGATCAGTCTATAATGAACTTTTTAGAACAGAACAGAACAAAACATGCTTTGGTTGAAAAAAGTGTTTTGTTCATACAAAACAGTTACAATAAAAGCAAAGTAAAGGATGAACTGAGTTCCTTAAATTGATTACAATAATTATATTATCCTGACAGACCCAGCATTTTCCTGTGAAACAGTACATGTCACTGAACCCTACTTGCTGCAATGACTAACCTATGGGGTAAAGATAGGAGGTCAGCTTCTTGCCCTCTGCTTCTGTTGCTTTAATATAAGCTCTGAAAAAGAAAACATGTTAAAAGTTTGTGGTAATGTTTTTATTTCAGTCAAAATGGTTTGGTGAATTTGATTGAAATCCAGAATTTTTTCAGCCACCTTGAAACAGAATTATTCAGCTAATAAATTTGCCTGAATGCCCTTCAGTGGGACAGCCTGGCCTTAACTTTATGATTGCGTTTAGGACTATTTCAAAAAAATAGAGATACATGGAATGCATTAAAGACAAACTTATCACCGGGCTCTTACTTAGTAAAGGTAACTAGCAGCAGCTGCTGTGACTCAATGAATCAGAAATAGTTATAGATAACGTATGGTAAGACAAAAGACAGTGTAATTTTTTTTCACATGAGAGTGGCTGATTGTGTGACAAGGTTTTATTATAACAACTGTACTTCTGTTTTTTCAAATGATTGATGCACGCAGTACTCTGCATAATCTTCTTTGATGATGAATGTTGGTGCCATGAAGCAACCGTTACTCACTGTGCTATTATTGAACATGAATTTTGAATGACTTGTGGCATAGAGCTGCCAGGTACTTAAATCAATGAAATAAAAGTCAGGAGGAGCCAAAGATAATGTTCCTCCTGCAATATTGACTCCTGTGGCTTGTGTACAAACAATGTTTCTGGTAACTGGTTAAGGGGTCACATCTCTGGACTCCCCACACACAGGATGAAGGAAGTAGGAGGCATATGAACCAATGCTTAGTGTTTGGACATGAAAGTTGTTTTGCTTTTTTTCTCTTCCTCCCCACTCTGCTTATCAAGCACAATGTGTTGCTGCTCACACTTGGTGGTGCAGTTACACAGAAGAGGTGTATGAGAGCACTGAGCCATGTTTCTTCTTCCGTGGGGCTGAGGATGCTCCATGGATTCCCCAAGCTGGGTTCCAGAATTGGAGGGAAACGTACTGGCATAGTTGAATGTTCTCCACCTGGCTTACAGAGATGAGAAGAGTTGTGTTCAGTGTATTTGTACATCACTGACCTTCCCATCTTCATTCTCACATCAGGAATGAAGTATTGAACAATACTTTTGTTTTTCAACCACCGACAAGCAGATAAGTTAATCCTCTGGGAGATGGAGGGTCCACTTCTTGCTCAAGATTCTTTGTAAAGCTAAATATGTAGCTGTGTGTCAGCAGTACCACTGTCAGTAGGAGTGGCCTTTATGTGACCTAGCCAGAGGAACAATCGATAATTTTTATGATTTTTGTTCTCCACAGCCTCACTGTTTATGTGGGGGAAGGCGGGGGAAGGAAACCCAGGTGGAAAGAGATGTTGGTGCAGTGCACACGAGCAGACTGACTGCTCCTCAGCTCTGCCGTGAAATACAGCCCCATGGAGACTTGATTTTTCCTGAAAGTACTGATGCCACAGGGGCATTGTGATAGCAAGGGAGTACAGATACTCACTTCATTTTAAGGATTTTATGCACATGTCTACTGCAGGAGGTTGGGCTCCCACTACAGTTAATAAAGTGAGAGCAGGCACCTATATTAGGCTCTATCTCTGAATTACCTTGTGGAAAAGCTTATTTTTCTTCATGGACTATAAAAAAAACTGAGGAAGAGTAGTCTCCTAAGTAGAAGACAAATTTTAGATGACATGACTACTCCTCTACATTTTTGCATCTTGAACAGGACAAATTAGCAACTTGTGGTTTCTGTTACACTGTTAAATGTATATTTGAATGTTTATTTAACTGCTTTTTAACAAGAATGAAGACATTCACAAAAATCTTTTAACATGTCAAATCTTTATCCCATTGTCCCTTTAAAGGAATGATAATTTTCTTCTAATTGTAAGCTTGTATATTCTTGCATTATTTAAAATAATTAGATTTTACTCTTTACTTTTACATTTTCTTCTCCCCTTTCTTTCCTTTTTTGTTTTTATAATTTGCCACAGAAAGTAGAGTGAAGGAGAGGAAAAGACAAAAGAATATTGCACAAATATGTTACTTCTCTTTGAAACAGAATACTTTTTCTGCATAAATTTTTGTTTTCAGAAAGTCTGTTCCCCCTCATCATAACAATAACCTGATAAAAAAACTTCCTTGAGTTCTATTTAATACAGATGGGATAGTCTAATGGTGGCCTCTTCTTGTTCTAATGAAAATCATAGCATTTTCTAACCTTGTATAATATTTCTGCAATAGTATTTCTAAGTATACTCTGATACAATTTGGATATATGTACACCAATCATCATAGATGGCTGATATTTGTGAACAGATACTGCTCAAGAAGTTCCTTCCTTTCTTATGGCTGGAATGAAATTGCCATCTCTTAGCTCCTGTGTTAAATTCCAAGTGATTTCTATTTTAACTTATTTCAGTATGAGTAGGGGACAGTCATAACTTGCTGACTTATTTCAGCCTAAATATAATGTGCTGTCTGCCTGACATCATTGTGACTGATCTTTGAAAAGTGATTTTTGTTGATTTCTTGTATATGCCTTAAAGAACCTCGTAGACTTCCAAAAGTTTTCACCTGCCAATCATGTATGCTGGGTCTCATGCTGCATCCAGTTTTGAACTGATGCTCACTCTCAAACCTATTTCTCTTTGTACTAATGCGATTCCTGTTTTCCATTTCTCTAGATTGCGGTCTTTGGTAAAGCAGTTAGAGAGAGGAGAAGCTTCAGTTGTAGACCTAAAGAAGAATTTGGAATATGCTGCGACCGTTCTTGAGTCGGTATATATTGATGAAACTAGGTGAGTTAACTACAGACATCAGCACTCTTCTTGTATCTAATACCAGTGACACAAAATTGTAATTTACACATCAGTTGGGAGAGTTGCTTTAGCCAAGATTTATTACACACAGACAATATGTTTTTAATCATTAAAATATTGTATTCTGTGTAGAGCAGACCTTCAATCATTGGTCTAAAAGCTTCTTTAAATTTCCTGGGGCAGAGGAGGAGATTAAAAAAAATCATAAATTTAATATATATTCTGTTGGAGAAATGTTTTCATAATTGTGTCCCATTTTTTCTGAAAGTTTCTAAATTCCTACTCTGCTATTCCTTTTGAATAGCGTTAAAACTTTTCACTTATATCAAACCTTTGAAATTAAAAAAAATTTTACTCATGATAGTCATGATAGTTGTAGACTGGTAAGATATTGCAGAGGAGTTCCCCGCTCCAGTGCTCAATGCACTTGTAGAGTCAGCTCAGATGACCAGAATGGGAAAGGAGAGGACTGTATGATACTAACTGGAAGTTAGATGTGGCCATAAATGAGCTCTGAAGGGCAGAAAGGTCAAGAATATTCACAAGCTGAAGATGAGAATGGATGATTATGTAGTTGTGCTTCAGAAGGCTGATACTTCTTATTTGCTGGCCTAGTAGTGAGTTTCACAATCTGACATTTAACTATACAAAAGAATAAACAATCTGTTGAAGACCTGTACAGTTGTGTTCCTTTAGGGCTGATGAACCAAAGACTTTTAAAAACCGCTTTAATTAGAATATATGCGAGTTTCTTTTTTGTTAATAATGTTGCAGTGCTCTCCAAGGGAGTCTGTTTACCCATCTTTTCCCTCCCCTTTCTAGGCGTTTACTGGACACAGAAGATGAGCTCAGTGACATCCAGTCTGACTCTGTGCCCTCGGAGGTTCGGGACTGGTTGGCTTCTACCTTCACACGGCAAATGGGGATGATGCTTAAAAGGACGGAGGAAAAACCCCGGTTCAGGAGTATTGTCCATGCAGTACAAGCTGGAATATTTGTGGAAAGGTAAAGGAGCGTGTAATTACTTTGTTCTAGTAGCTGCCCAGGTACTGCAGATTGCACCTTTAATATGGGATGACACAATGACAGGTGATGGAGGAGAGTACCTTAGGCCAGAAGACCTTGGCAAACTAGGACATGACTCTACTGAATTAAGAATACTTTAATATGCTTCAGATGATATTTCTACACAGATCTGGGTAGCACCTCGAAACCTAGGATGAAGTAATAGATTGCAACCTGAAACAGCAGATATTAATCTGTTCTTAGCATAATACAAATGTAATAGCGCAGTTGGAATAATTTTGACGGAGAATATGCACCTCTGCATAGCCCTAGGTCACGACTAACAGCTTCTAAAATTCGGTCAGACCAGATCAAGCCCTTCCTTGTCTCTGTTTACCTCCATGGTCTAGTATTTCTTATGAAGAACTGCCAAGAAACAGAAGAAAATCCTGTGTTATAGTATTACTGAAATGAACTATAGACCAAGTCTGATATAAAGACTTTGGAGCTCAGGGAGGATTTTAGAAAACCCATTGAGTCCTCTCAGTCTTCTCTGTTGTGTCTTCCATCAGAACCTACTGCTAAAACTGATTTTACTTTCTGAACTCTTTAAAACATTTAGTCATTTCAATTTGGACTCACTTCCAGTCTCACCTTTTCGAGTAACCACTCTTTGCTGACATTCCTCCTTCAAGCTAGAAGGAGGGCTGCTGCATGTGAAACTGTCAGCAGACTTTAGACAGCATGAAAGACAGCAGGTCCCAGGTCTCTACAGCAAAAGTCGAGTCAGGAATGGAAGAACAGAGCTCCTTTCACTGTTCATCAGAATCGCAGTGACGGCCTAACAGCCCTCTGTGCAGGTGGGGCATATCAGACAGTGGACCACAAGTCACACACACACACAGAAGCCTCCTCCAGCATGTCTATAGCCAATTTTTTTATCTGTGTACCAAAGTTACTGTACATGTGTTAAGAGTGGCAGAAAATTGGGATAAGACTAAACCTGTCATTTCTCCTTGGAACAGGTTTCTTCTAGGTTTGACAGGCTATTTGTGAATTAACCCTCACTCTCAGTGGGGAGCTTACCCAACAAGAAAGTAAATGAAGTGCAGAGAGCTGGCTGCAGGAGGCTGATTTCCAGCTGATATGAATCACTGTGGCCCAGAGGAGGAAGAGTTCAGATATGATATAGCACCAGAGGAGGGCTGTGGCTCTCCTGAGCTAAGGGAAAGGGACTATGCCTGAATTGTCACTTAAGAAAAGGCTGTGGGGCTCCTGACTGGAGGAAGGAGGGGATAACAAATTCTGGAATTTGGGAAATGGGTGAATTTAATTCTCCAAAGGGGGCTGACTTTTTTCAGGTCTGAGTGCAGAACATGATGAAGAAAAAGGGAAGTGAAGGAAGACTTCATGCAGGGTCATTTCAGATGGAAGAAAAGAGCTTTCCATCATCTCGTTTTAGTCCTATGTTGCTTAAGTGCAAAAAAGGGTGATCTGCAGAAAGGCATTTAACCATGACAGTGCTTCTGCATTCAGCAAGTCTGTTAAACAGAGTGTGGCCTGAAAACAAATTTAAAATCTGGTACATACTTCAGTGTTTTGTTTAGTACGGTTGCAGATGTTGATTATTTCCTTATTCTTTCTCTCTCTCTCCCTCAAACACACACACACAGCGAACACCCAAAAGATTTTATGCCAATCTTAAAAAAATGCAGACGGAAGTGACAGCTGTACCAAACTGGAGTTGATTCATTGCAGACAACAAATGATTTCTGAAGTACATTCAGAATTAGCTTGCATGTGGACCAGCAAGGACTAAGGGAACTGAAAGCAGTATGGTCATCTGCAGTAGAAGATGGGGAGCATCTTGTTTATTTGAGTGTAGCCTTTCCCTCTGATGAAGACCTGATATTGGCAGATTCTCTGTGATGTCCTGTCACGTAACTAAGCTATGAGATACTGGGGAGTGTATAGTCCCATGTTAGGATACACAGTAAGAATGGCATAGAGAATATTGTAGAAGCAAGGAACAAGAAGGAAGAAGAATAATCAAATTGCAGTTTGGGTTTCCTGGGCTAAGTAAATTCTCCTGTAATGGTCTGTTGTTGTATGGTTTTTGTTTGTTTTGTTTTGTTTAATTCTATTTATGGGTTGCTTTATCTATTTTATCTTGGTAGGATGTACAGACGGACTTCAAATATGGTCGGTTTGAGCTACCCACCAGCTGTAATTGGAGTGCTGAAGGTAATCCCAATAAAAAGGTGTTGGGGGGTGGTTCTGTACAAAGCATCAAGATAACAGTGCAATATTTGATTCGGTAAGGGGTCTTAGTACTTGCCCTTTCTGACATTTAGTTTAGTTCACATACATTAATCATTTGCTGGCCTAAGGGAATATCCTTTCATTATTACAGCATCCAAGGCTGTGGCCATTTTCAGGTTGTGAAGGTTACAGCTCTGTTCTAGATTACAGTGATTAAACTGAGGACTTAGTAACATTCTGGAATCAATCACAGTCTCCCACAGGGAAGAAAGAAAACACAGATCCAGAAAAATGGAGAAGGAAGAGGATCAGTTGGTGTGAGAGGAGAGAATTTCTTGCATTGCTCAGCTTCAAGTCTTCAAGGTGACAGTCAGTTTAGGAATAATGACCCTTTTATGAGTTCTGAGGTTTCAGAGGAAAACTGATTAGTCAGAAGTAGTCTGGGGGAAAAAAAAAAAAAAAATGTTCAATCCATGGGGCAATTGCAAGGTTCTTGATTTAGGCAGGGATTATCCAGACTACAAACACAAGTTAGCAACCAGCTTCCTGCACAGCAGCTTTGCAAATTACATGTTGCATGTGGTTCAACCATGCCACGCAATGGTGAAAAAGAGGTGATACAGTGGGGCAATACACAAGGACATTACATGTAAAGCTCATGAAGCAATCCTGCTGCTCTACTCCACACTGGAAAGACCTACAGTTAGGATACTGAATCCTTTTTGTTTTGGATAGCACAACTCATCAAAAGATGTGGAGGAGTTACAGAAGGTCCATTGGATGCAAGAAGAATGATCACATGCACCTTTTCTGTACAGAATCAAAGCATCCATCCACACCTTTTTCCAACTGCAGATTGACAAGTGTTAGCTTCATTCCTGCAAATGGGATGTAAAGTCTTTGTTCTTTTAGAATTACACCCCGTAGCCAGCTTATGAGGGAACATATCTATATCTTCTCCTGAGTTCCTCAGCAGTAGCAAGACAATCCAAGACCAATCAGCTACTCTCAGCTGACTTAAACCTTACAGAATCCCTCTCCTCTTTCTATGTTTTTAAATGTTTAAGGGTCATAAAGAGAACCGATCATGCTAGAGTAAGTTCAGACACATCAATAACAACAAAAGCATTGACTAATTTTACTCAGGGTGAAATAACACTCACTCAGCCACTGTGCACTCTAGGATGTATTTTTTTCCAAAGCTGTTTTGAGAACATGTCTTTGCCTGGATGGCCTTGGGTTTGGTTGTGGATGTCATTGAAATGGGAGTTACCTGTTTTGAAGACGTCTTCTGTCTTTGAAGTAATACTTCACCTTAAATTTCTCAATCCCCTTTCCTTAATGGAAAATGGTACATTGTTGCTTGCTTCAGTCTGGTAAAGCCAAATTAAAAAACCTTGCAACTACCCAACTGCTTGGTGTGCTCTGTAAAATGAGCTGATGGTTTAAGCATGCAAAAGGGTCTAGGAGTGTACCACACACATGTCTTCAGCTGTTCTGGATTGCCTTAATCAACATTCCCCTCAGAGTCATGCTAATAAGGACAAGGATTGAGATGACATGGAGTCAAAACTAGCTTATTTTTTAACCGTGTTCTCTCTTTTTGCTGCCATGGCCAACAGGTCATCTGCACTGAGTAACCCAAAGCTGTGGAATCAGCTTGGCAAAATGAGGTTGATTTTAATAAAACAATGAAATACTGCAGCTTCTGACATAAATGCAGACAAAGTGGTAGTGGTGCAAGTTCTAGGTATATAATCTCTTACTTTTTCAGTGGATGAGAAGTTAGGCAATCTTTTGAATCGATTGCACAGCATCTCTATATATATTGGGTACTGATTTTTCTACTGCAATAGCCTGTTGCCTTTCTGCATGACATGGATGTGATGATGTAAGACTTGTTGCCACAAAAGGGATAATCAGCCTTGTCTCTCATTTGAATAGTGGCCCATACATACCATTCATACAGACGTGTTTGAATAAGTAAGTATGTTAATTTACCCAGTAAGTTGTGGTGATGTGTTGTTCAGTAGTGCAGTGCTAGAGACAGAACTTTGCATTAACTAGCTGCTGAAGTAGTTACCTGCTTTAGAAGTGATTTTTTCAGCCTTTTCTGAGGCACATGCTGTCACAAGATTTTCTGGGCTGGCTAGTATACAGGTAATGAACACAGAACCTGTAGTCACTTACAATGTCTGCAGTATAGATTTCTGCTTGTCTATGGCTACAAAAATGTCAGGCCTTCCAGTAATGTTGAGCAGAACAACATCTATCCCTGAATCTGCTTCTTGGCTTATAAAACAAATCAAATCTCCAAGGTTAAGGACAGACAGAAAGGCAGGAAACTGAGCATTTAGGAAGAACTGGTGTTTCACTTCATTTCTAGGTTCCCCCAAGCAGTGGAGCAATGGCCAAGTAATAAGGGCACAGGACTGAGAAGTGAGACACCTTGGATCTATTTGCAGTTACGCCACGGTGGGTGTATGTGGCATTAGAGCAGCTTACGACACTTCAGCTGAGGCTACAGGGCCAGTAACCTAGAGACATGGGTAGCACAGAAAGTTTCCCAGTTTTTCTCCTCCATCACAAGACATCCATGAAGTTCTGCCTGCCTTTAGATCTCTTCCCAATATAGGGGTCACTTCTGTGTTGGTTTTTTTTTTAAGGTCATAAAATCCACTAATTTTCGAAGCATAACTGGTGTTGCTGCAAGCCTCTAAGCCATCTGTGATGCTTTCATGCTTCTGTTAAGAGGATTTTCCCCCCTAGTTATTCAGGGTAAAATGCTGCTGTCATTATTGTCAATAGCAAAACTTCTGTTGACTTGACAAGAGCAAGGATTTCTCCCTTAGTAAAATCTAAATAGCTCTACTGTGAAACTTATCGTCTAGGTGGTTAACCATTATTTCATGCAGAAGAACAATTCTATTGTGAACAATACTATTCTGCAATTTCACAATTTGGTAAATTTTATCTGCTGCAAGAGCACAACATTAACTACAGCAGAAATATATAAAGGAACAAACCCCTTTCGTTTCTACAAGATAAGATTACCTTACAGTGAATTAAATTTCAGCATAGTTAAGACATTATTTTCAATGCCATAGGACCCAAAAGTAAATTATTATATGCTATATACATACAAGTGTTAAATTTATTTGCTTCATTGACTGAGATAAGTGATTACAAAATAAAAACACTCAGAAACCAGGAAAATACTTAAAAATTGACTGAGTGGATGCTTTGGGCGTTATTTTTCTTGCCCATTTTCTAAGTTTGTTCAAGGGCTTCAAAACATGTTTTTTTGGTGGAACTTTTTCCTCTCTTGGTTGTTTTTCCTCTCCAATGCCTACTGAAAGTGTTGAAAAGCTGCAATTTATGATTGCAGTTCTGTGACTTGGGCCACAAATCATCTCTGGAGAAGCTTGACCCTGCTTTCAGTGTGTGGGCTCCACGCAGCTTGCAATACCAGCTGCTGGGCAAGCAAGTGATTTACTGGGATAGGTGAAAGTAGAACTGAATCTTAAGCATCCTTGATACTCGCTCACTAATTAGCCTCTCTGTGTACTGTACTTCCACAAGAGGCAGAGTCAACTCTCTGGAATCAACACTATGCAAGTGGCAAGGTTGTCAGGATCAGCCCATGCTGAAGAGAGCTGGTACCTAAATACGTTGGTCTTGTTCAGAACATAAGAAGTCCTGTAGCTATGCTGATGTGGGGTGATCGACCACAGGCAGTTAGAAGTCACTGTCCTTTGCATCTGACTTGAAGTCAGGTCCTTACCTGGAACATGACCATCACAACAAACAGCAAAGGTGGATTGGGCTTTAAGAGCTCAGAAGATAATTGTAATTTAACATTTTTAGTATTGCTAAAAAAAGATGGCAGATTTTTAGATGGACTCTAATCCTTAACAGTACTCAACATTATGTCTAGCCAACGCCCATTTCTTGCACTGAGAGTGGCTGTGCACATGCGTGTTGTGTAGTCATCTTTCTTTCTTGGTGAAAGTGCCACAAGGAAATGTGCAACAGAATTTTTTCAAAGCAGAGGGAAACTTCAGTGTACAGATGTCAATCTTTAACATGTGGTTTAAGGAGAGTCAGTTGGATAAATTCCTGTGGGAAGTACATCAAAGTTCTCAGCAGACAAGAGAGACTGAGAGCTGGTCCTGTGCCCGATGCAGCTGCGTGGCTGATCTGTATATCATTCTTCTAGCTATAACTTCTTCTGCACCTTTCCTCTTTGTTGCTAGGAGGAGGAAAGGTTCTTAGGGTTTCAGGCACATCCATTTCTGAGATCAAGGAGCTTTATCTTGCTAGATAATGAGTGCTGTCAGCTCCCACGGCCCTCCCTAAGAGTTGAGATTTGAACTCAACCTTCTGCGAGAAGGTTTGTACCTTATGCTTTAGCTTTATGAGCTGGGAAGTGAACATTCCTTCCTCAATCTCTTGAGTGACCACCTTGCAGCATTAATATATCATTTACAGCTGACTGGAACTTTCCCAACTGGAATTAGATATTTACTCTTCTGTTATAAGTGTTACTTTTATATCATTGTTATCACTTAATGTAACATTACTGTGATTTTCTCCTGCTCTGTAGTTTTCTGAAAGCCCCAGTGGACTCACTTATCTTTGAAAAAAAAGGAAAATTCAAGTCACGCTGTCTTTGGGCAATTTAAGCTGCAATAATCACAATTCAGGATTAATATTAAAATCAGAGGAACTAAGTTGCTTTTTGGATCTAGCAAGTTAGATCTTCTAGTTAGTTATTTTTTTGGTTAATTGAACAGTAAGTGGTAAAAACACGACCAAAGGTGTCTGTATTTTTTTACTGCAAAAACCATATCACCTTATTCTGTTTTAAGCATGAGTGAAGCGTTTCAGTGCTTTGCTCACAATATAAAGTCACAAGAACTCTATAGGGACAGCAAAATTCAGAGGCTTTAATATCATTTAAAAGCATATCTTGTTTTTTCCTGTTTCCTTCAAAGTTAATATTCTTTTTCATAGACGTAGCATGTGGCTAGAGGACAGGGTGAAAAGGGTCGAATCAGCCATAATAGGGCCATCCCAATGTTTCAGATGCTAAAGAAAAACAGGATTCTTATCTTTTTGGATTCAGCCTTTGCTAATTAAATTCTGCTGTGGAGAACTGCCATGTTTAGAATAAACAAACAGCGTAAGTGTTCTTAATGGAAGCTTCTTAAACATGAGTCATACAGTACTGATTAGTAAATTAGACTCTACACTCTGCACTGGTTAAATGGAATTTAAAAAGTTAAAAAAAGCTGTACAAACTGTCATTGTAAAAGGGATGACCATATTAACTGTCTTTTCTACCCACTCTTGCAGCATGTAGACAAGTGGTCCTTTGATGTATTTGCACTAAATGATGCCAGTGGGGATCATGCACTGAAATTCATTTTCTATGAACTTCTCACCCGCTATGATCTGATCAACCGTTTCAAGGTCAGTAGTTAGAAGATGGGTCTCTTCTTCCATCTTGGAGTTTGTTCAACTTCCTTCTGACGTGCTTTGTTCCACTCAAAATGCAATTTTAGCGCTATTTGAAGGCTTCATGGACACTGCACTTTCCCCAGTAAGCAAGGTCCCTTCCAACCCGAACTATTCTATAATTCTATAATTGTTACAGAGTTTTGCAGGTACAAATGCTATGTATCTTTTCCTCCGGCTTAAATTTGGATGGCAGAAACATTGCTCTCAGGTCTTGATTGTTCTCCCCACCCAAATACTCTGCTGTCCTTTCCTCCGTTGACACTTCCATTCCCTGGGGATCCCCACTTTGGCTGGAAAGGGTTTGCAGATCTCTGGCTCCTGTACTTCTTCAGGAACTGCCTGTGCCTGATGAGAAATGTTTGAAGAAGGTAACTGGCCAGAACTGCATCCTCTTATGATATGTACCCAAGAGAACAGCAGTGCTTCTATAACTATGAAATTATGAGCATTTAGGGTATTTGCCATTTGAGCAGATGAAACTGGAGAACCCATGTTGCCAGTTGCGTATGTTGCAGCTGACACCACCTGTATAGTCTCCCCTCTAGAAATCCCCTGAATGGCATTTTCTTGAGTGTGCATAGTTCTACTCTTGGAGTCAGAAAAGCATGGCAAGCCCATAAGATGGGCAGGCTGGATTTCGCCCTGAAAAACCAGAGGTCTGATACACGATAGTCATCTTCGTAGAGTATCTCAGACTTGTTATATGATGTGTTTCATTAGAAAATCTCGAATGTGAATAGTAAAGCAGAGATATATTCCAGTGGGTTGTGAGGGGAACAGACAGATGCTTTGTGGTCTAATTAGAAATATTTCTCCAGGGGCAATCAATCAGTGCTCTCTGTTACTTTTCATAACGCATATGTCTTCCAGACAGCATTTCGTAGTATGCTTACTTGTGTGTGTTTATGTATGAGAATGATTCATGCGTAATGTAATTAGGGATGGGAAAGCCAGTTTGAAGAAGTAACCTGGGTTCGCTCTCTCTTGAGTGCCTGTTTCAGATGGTTTAGCATGTTATTTATTTGTGAAGTACAAACTGCTCTTTGGGACCTCTTATCAAAATGCTTCCCTCCAAATGCTAGCCATTAAAGGTGATTATCTTGGTTTAAATTCTGTGTTGCTTTATTCAGATCCCCATTTCTGCCCTGGTGTCCTTTGTGGAAGCTCTGGAGGTTGGCTACAGCAAACACAAAAATCCTTATCACAACCTAATGCACGCCGCAGATGTGACACAGACAGTCCATTACCTCCTTTTCAAGACAGGCGTAGTGGTAAGTACAGGAGTTGGCATCCTGAATATATAATGAGATTACAACAGTTTTTGCTCAGTAAGGAGATTATGATTATCCACAGTAGAACCCATTTGCACTGTAGACAGGCTTCATTTGATATGGCTGTGCTAATGAAAGTAGAGACTATAGGATGATTTACAAATAGAAGGTGGGTGAAGATGTCGATAACTCTTTTAAAAGTGATCTAAAAGAGGATGAATGAGAAACCCAAGCTCAGTTTTTCACTCTGCCCAGATCTCCTGGGTGATTCTGCCAACACACTTTTGTTGGAATTCATTTCCCCTAGTGTGAAGAAGCAAACTGTCTAAGCTTCTTCTTACTTAAGGGAGCAAGGCAGTACCTCCAAAGGACAATTCATTCCGCTTACGTGGAGCTATGGAGATGCTGATCTCCATCCAGTCTCTACAGCAAAACCAGCTGACCTGGCTTACGTAGAAACCTACAGACAGTTGAAGTCTGACAACAAGGACAGGAATGGATGGAAGGCTTGAATGAAAATACGTAGTGCACAACATGTTCCCACAGTGGTTGTCAAGACAAACAACAGAAATCGGTTTGAAGATGGACCAGAGCAATTGAAGGCAGACAGATTGCAGAGTGGTGATCAGACATTGCATTTTGGGTTCAGCTGGCGGCTCAGAAAGCGTCCGGCCCGCTCAGTGGGGAGAATAAATGGTAGGGAAGGCTCAATGTGTACAGCATACATTTGTATGTCATTCTCTTCCTCTTCTTACTCCTGTATGTCTCAAGACCTGATCCATGCTGCCCGCTTCTGACTGGAGTTGTTTCAGTTGCTCCTGATTGTGTCTGAAGTAAATAGGAGTTAGGTCAGGTTTGCAGCTGGTACAGGTGCATGCTCAAAACCTCCCGTGAGATCCTAAACTGGTCACTGCCACTTTCAGGGCCATTAGTCAATGAAAATGCACTGAAGGCTGTAGTCAGCAAGAATAACGCAGTGCTGAGTGATGGGAATTGCATTGTAATGGTGAGCAAGGGGATCCCCTTTTTCTCCTGAAACCCTTGAAGAAGGGCAGTTTTCACTTGGGGCTAGCCTGCTCCGAGAAGTGGCTGGATGGCAAGAGCTGCCCAAGTGCAGCAGCCCTCCTGCCTGTGCGTGTTCAGAACTGCCTTTCCCACCTTGCTGCTTCTCAGTCTGTTAGTAATTTAGCTGCAGCTCATCTGTGAATGAAGGAGTGCTGTTTCATTCTAGCCTGCGCTGCCACCGTGCTGCATGGGGTTTCATCTTCTGCTTGTGAGCACAATCAGGCTAGGCAAGGGTTAAAACAGAGAGAACTGGAAGGACAAGAAAATACATGAGTAAGCAATGGAATAGTTTGGATGGTTTTGCTCTAAGAGGGAGAGAGATGATGTAGCAGATGAAAAGAAAAAAAAATCCCAACAAAATAACCCCCCCTAAACCAAAGCAAACCAAAGCAAAAAGCCCCAGTGTTTTTACTCGTGTCCAGAGCAAACTCGATCTGAAGTCCTTGAGGTGCACCCAGGCTGCCAGTTTAGCATGTTTCCCTGGTTTGCTGCAAGCCCTGGGCTCCAGTAGCCTGTGCTGGACACCTGCCCGTCTGCTCCATGGCTCCATGTGGGAGCAAACCAAATAGTGCTGTTGGTTAGAAACCAGGCTGTGACACAGTAGTTGATGGCATGGCCGGCTCCCTACTGGCTGTGGGGGGCTTAAAGACCTGAAAGCCAGAGGAGCTCAGGAGCTCACAGAGGTGTTTTCTTCTGTAGAACCAGTTTTCATGGCAAAGCTCCACTTCCATGTTTTATTCCTACCATCAAGATGGAGCTTTTTTGTCACATGTCTCATGAGTGGAGTTGAGATGCTGCTTCCGTGCACGTGTGCAAAGACCACTCACATTTGAATGCTCTCATAGTTCTTGTCTGATCAGCGATGCAGGAAGCAGGTAGGAGAGATGAGCCAGTGGCTTGTATCCTACGGAAGAGAGCAGGGATGCCAGCTGGGGGAAATGAAGCTCACTCTTTCTTTATTTTTATACCAGGCCTTTGCTGTTCTGAATCCCCACAGTGCATGTGGGAGAGAAACAGGGTGATTTTCTACATGGTATTGGGTGAGGAGAGCAATTGCAGGGTTCTGGCAGATCAGCAGTCAGCCGCAGCCCTGAGCCTTCCCTTCTCCCAGCGGCACAGCGGCAGTTCCCTCCGCCTGCCCGTGTGTGCCCTGTGCCGCGGCCCCTCACCATCTCGAAGGTGCTGGGCTGGGCTCGCACCACGCAGGTCAGTGTCTTCCCTGTGCTGGGGAGAGCGGAACGGGACGCAGGAGTCTGCAGTCTCAAAAGTGCCAAATAGGAGAGGAGAGCATATTTCTTTTATTTTTAAATTGGTTGTTATTGGGTTTTAGTTGGTTTGTAATCAGGTTTTACTGGCTTTTTAATTGCTGAGTGGCCCGTCTTGCCAAAACATCTTTGGGTCAGAAGAGAAGTCTTCTGCTTCTCCAAAGGAAGAGCTCCCTGTCTATCTTGAATGCTTCCTGGGATGATGTGTTGTGCTGGTTTTGTCTGGGACAGGGTTAATTGTCTTCACAGTGGCTGGTATGGGGCTGTGTTTTTTGATTGGTGCTGAAAACAGTGTTGATAATACAGAGATGTTCTTGTTATTGCTGAGCAGCGCTTAGGCAGAGTCAAGGCCTTTTCTGCTTCTCACACCACTGGTGAGTGAGTGAGTGAGTGGTCTGGGGGTGCACAAGAAGCTGGGAGGGCGCAGGGCTGCCTGGACAGCCGAACCCCACTGACCCAAGGGATACTCGTACCAAATGAGGTCATGCTGGGCACAGGAACCTGCTCATCCGTGGTGGTGCCATTGCTTCGAATGTCATCTCCATTCCTACATCTTCCTGCAGCTTCCTATGCCCAGCATGACCTTCAGCAGTGTAAAACCTGTTGAGAGCAGAACGTCAGTTAAGGAGGAACGGGAGGTGTTTTTCTTTCCTCCCAGTGACTCAATGGCAAACAGTCTGCAAACAGAACTCTTGCTGACTGTGGTTGAGAGAAGGAAAGCTAAGCTGGCTGTGCAGGTGTTGCTGGTGATGGCTTGCTGTGGCTGTGCTGCCACGGGGATGGCAGATGCCAGCGTGTCCCTTTGTCCTGTGTCCTTCCAGCCCTCTGCTTTCATGGCTTGTGTAGGTAGGGAGGCAACGCTGACTTTGAAACTGTTACTGGTGTCGTGGGGGAAGGTGTCCTCTCTCCGCTATTTACTAGTGTCTTTCTCCCTTTGTCTCGTGCTGTTTTGTCAAGGCCGCTGTGCAGAGCACATCTTTAGAGGATTGTTTGTCTTTTCTTTGGGTTGTATTTTGACTAGCTTTACATGACAGAGGGAGATGGTGCAGGTGGGGAGGAGGTGCTGACGAGCACTGTCGTTTTCGTGTAACGAAAACCATTCTGGGTGATGGAGATCTCAGGACATCTTTCCTCTCTTCATACCGTACCTGTTGCCGTGATGTCGCATGACCAGGAATAAAGCAGGAGATAGGTTTAGCTCTGTCAGTGCTAGGTTAACGGTTGGACTAGATGATCTTCAATGTCCCTTCCAACCTAGATGATTCTGTGATTCTGTGATTCTGTAAAGCAGGAGATAGGTTTAGCTCTTAGTGGCCAGAGGGCAGCTTGTCTCTAGGGCATTTCCTTGGCCTGAGTTGATAGACAAGTTACCTTTATTGGAAAATGTTCTGATATGACCATGCCTGTGAATACTTAGCCCAGTGCAGCTGTGACTGTCTGGAGGTGATTTACTCAAGGGCGGGTCTGCCTATAGCAGCTTGATCTAGCTGATAGATTAGAGAGGTACAATCCTCCTTCCCTCTTCATCAGATTGCATTGATCTTTTCTTTGGTACAGTTTTAGGTTACCTATTGCTTAAAGCCTTGGAAAACTTTTCTTGAGTCAAGTCACTTAATAAATCACTCAGGACAAATACTCTTTAAGCAAATTAACTTTGGTTCTTCATGAACTTCTTCCCGAATACAAAACTGGGTTTGACTCATGGGGAGTAAAGGAGAAGAAGGTATTGCAGAAATACCAGGGGAATCTCGGACTTTATAATCCTGCTGCTGTCACTGGAAGCAAGAGCTGAATTTGCCTGCCTCTTCTCCATATGTCATCATCATCATCATCATCATCATCATAAGCCTATGTATTCAGTGCTGTATTTTTGCAGATTCACAGTGATGTGTAGAGGAAACTATACCGGTTTACTTGCTTTTCCTCCGCTTTTATGTACTACTCTTCTCGGATATAAAGGTGTTAGCCCAGGTGAAAGACAGATCACTGTGAAAGCATGTCCTGTAAAACAGGCTTTTGTGCATTATTGGCATCATTAGAAATAGTCCAGTGACAGCTCAGTGGAAACCCCTCTTGCAGACAGTTTCTGGGGACTGTTTACCAGGGCTGCTCTGCAGCACGTGGACTGCAGCACCATCATGTGCTGTGTAGCCTTTGAAGACAATTGCCGAAACAAAGTGCTAAAGCTGTGTGTACCCCAGGCTCATTGTGACTGAGAAGCAAACCCCAGAATTGGAAAAATATCTGTCTTCAATTCTCTCTGTCATGTGTTTCAGCCTTCTCTGAACCTGGCAACAAATGCACAAACTGTCATCCTCTGGCGTATGTCTTGTGAGCTTTTCTCTCCTGCGTTGCCTGTGTCCAGTAAATTATCTCTGTCCATGCGCCTTTCAAAGTCACCCGCTGCTGTGATGCCTGATGTTTGATGTGACAAACCAGAGCTCTTCAGTATGAGAATACTCGCTTTTTTAATGTCTCTGCAGTATTTTTCCCCTCTGTTTCAGAGGAAACAATGTTCTGAAATATGCGCAGAGGTCAGAGAATGTGCATATTCCAGGTTTACGTCTATGAAAGGGAAACCAGAGTTTGTGTGCTTGTGAGCATGTGTCCATGCTGGCAGTGGAGCCCATGACCCATTTGCCTGAGCTGAGCCCTTTGCTTTCGTGTTCCTACTGTTGTAAGCTACGCCCAAAGTATCCCATGCAGGCCCTGATGATGGAGTTGCACGCCAGAGGACATAGTGAAGTGTCTGCTATTTCCCTGGAATAATCCCAAACAGTAATTGTACCCACAGCCAAATGATATGTGGCGTTTGGTTTAGGATCTAATGTGGTTCAATAAGAAACCACTCTTCTGCTACCAGGAGAAGGCGCTCGCAACGCCATGTGCCGAGGGTGGCCTTTCAGCTTTGCTTCCCTTGTCACGATGCTTTTTTTAACTTTGAAGTTTGGTGTTTTTTTCCTTTTTCTAAGTTTCCACCCCACTTTCCCTGCGGGATACAACCAATCTCAATGTGCACCGATTGATTAACGTACTTTGAAAATGATCCCAACCTCCTGCTCACAGCAGGGCTGTCTTCTAACATGCATAGTATGTTCACAGATGGTAAAGAAAGGTAGGGGACATTTTCCTGCGTCCAGAATTTGCTCAGATCAACATCTTGTCCTTACTCTAGTGTAAGTAGTTGTTTAGTTCATCATTTCACAATATTTATGCGAGGAACTTGGAAATGCTGGAACTTAAGACTTTGGTTTCAGAAGGCATGTTGGGGCCATTGGTTTAATTCTTTACTGGTATGAAGACAAAGACTTGTGAAAAAATCATACAATAAAATAAAAAAAAGCCCTCATCTTGTTAACTAATTTGCAATGTGGAAAAAGTACTTTTTTTCAAATTCAAATAATCTGTATAGTGGTAGTTTGTTCTAGTCTCAAAGGGAAGAAACAATTATCTCATTTATATCTACATGGTTCATCTGCCTTTTTCATGCTCCCTGTTATTTAGAAGCTCTCTACAGTTTTGTTCCAGGCTTCTTTTTGATCTCTTTTCAATTAAAAAATCCTCATTCCCTCTAATCATATTCAGTGCCTGAAATCTTTTTAGTTTTCTTGTTGTTTTCTTCCTCAGGATGATGCCTTGGAATGGATTTGTTATATGTTACAATTACGAACTAGAAATATTTTGGGTTCTCTCATAGACGTAACATTGAAAGAGAGTTTGGAATTACTCGGATGTTGATCTCTCAGAGGATTAGTATACAAGCATGATGTGTAGGAACAACTTCCAAGAGCTCACACACTTTTTTCTCATTTCATTCTTTCCTTTCTTTAACTCTGTTGTTCAGCTGTGGTTGTTACTTTCTTCAGTATTATTTTCTGATTAATCTTCATAATTATTAGAAATTACCATATGATTTCTTTGCGAATCCAGACTATGAGGTGCAAATGGTGAAGCTGAAGAGTTCGTTCTCTAACACTGTCAGGAGTTACAGGAGAATATTTCCTGCAACAGACCTGTAAAGCTGGAGAAGTGCAGGACTTCTGTCACATCCGTTTGTACCAAAGGGGAGTGAGATCCTCCTCCCGTCTTGACTATTGGGATTAATAAACCAATCATCATGGGCTCTGAAAATGGTAACTACTTTGGAATAAAAGACCATAAACTCTGGGGGAGGAAACAAGCTAATTATTGCTGTCTTGGCTTTGTAGCATTTTCTTGGAAATGCACGCATTTGTTAGGTTTGGAAACACTGCTCTTTCCTCTTCCTTTTTCTTTCTGTATGCATCAATCCTTTTGCTTACATGCCAGTGACTTGCCTTAGTAGCTAATTCTTCAGATTTATTTGATGTTTGTGAAAGACAATCATGCCTCATTACCCCTTTTTTGTTTCCATCTGGAAGCCAATACTTGTTCTTTCATGCCTTCTCCCCTTGCTATCCCCCACCCCCTATCATCGCAGAGAGTTTGAAGGTTTTGTTCTGAATTGTTTTTGTCAACCCTTTAGAAATGAAAAACATTCCCATTTCCTCACTCCTTTCACCTGCGACAGTATCCTGCTGCTCTCTCAATAGTTGTTGATGGCTTTGTTCTTTAAAACTAGCTCTCTGTTCCCAAGATGAAGTCCATCACAGACCAGTGAAAGGTAATATCACTGCTTTGATGGGGATTGCATCCATTCTCTGCAGGAAATTTGCCATCTTGTTTGCTTTCCCTTGCAAGGTTGTAGCAGAAAAAAGGGACTAAAAGGTTCCAATTACTTACTTGCTATTTCCCTCCTGTTACTCACAAGCCTATTTTGACTTTGTGCTACTTCTACTGATTTGTTTATTACCCACAGTTCACAGCTGTAATCCCAGTCTGTATTCTGAGTGGTCTTCCTCAAAGGCTGTTATGATATTTAAACACCTTGCTTCAGGTGTGTGACACCCTACTTGAAAACCTACATTGCCTCAACTTGTTCAACAAGGGATGCTTTGATAGGGCATGCAAGTGAACACTTTTCCTGTGTGTGTCTTAAGAGATGAGGTAGGAGACCTCAAGCACAGACCTCATTGCCTTAGCGATGTTTTAAGACTTGGGTCATAAGATCCTGTTGGAGTGGGACTGTTGGAGTCAGATGATGTCCAGAAGGTCTGAAGTGGATGCATTAGCCTAGCTAGGCATGTCTACTAGTAGTTCTGCATGCATCCTGTAGGTTTGTTCTGCCTGTTTCTGAGTGCCTGTGCCTGATTTTTTTCTATCATTTGAACTCTCTCCTTTTGGGAAACGGCAGAACATGGTGGAGAAATGGAAGTCCAGATCTAGATGTATAGCCTGGAAAACCCTAGTTGTTTTTTTCCCCCAGAAGTTGTTACTTGAAAGTTGAAATCATGTTCCTCACCAGCTGTAAAGCATTCCTTACTCACAGGTCACAGCTGGAAACAGAAACATCACAGACTTCTCCACCATCAGTGCTGTCCATTCCTGTCCTGGACCAGTTGTGTAGAAATGAGAAAATAGTTCAGTTTCTGTGTCTGCTCATCTCTTGATCTCTTCACCCTCCTCTGCCCCCACCCCCACCTCTCTCTCTGTCTCTCTCTCAAAAAAATCAAGAGCTACTTTGATTATGGTCAATGGCATTGTGCGAAATACCTCTGGCCAATATTTTCAAACTGCATCTTTAACGTAAGGAGATCTTTAATACTGAGACTGGCTTCATTCTTCATTGGTTATGCGTGATAGCTGTGAAAGGCAGGAGAAGAGCGGGACAGGGTGCTGTGGGCAGAGCCCCAGAGTTCTCTGTGCTTCCCCTGCAGGTGGGTAACAGAGCAGGGGTGGCTCCTGAGCTATAGTAGATGTCTAGAATAGATTTATGAAACCACACTGCCTTTACTGGGCTTTGGATTAAAAGGCAGTTCATACATGAGCTTCCATTGTAACGTTTGCAGTTTGACAGCTGTTACAAAAATATTTGGCAACCACTGTGGTAAAGGTGTTCTCTAAATGTAATATATTTAAGCATTTGCTACAAATATTTACAGCATCTACAGTATCTGGAGCCTTTGTCTCTTGTGCACTTGATGTTAACAGCACTCCTTGTTTGCTACCAGTGGAAAACCAGACATAAAATGATTGATTGTCTCAGAGGAAAATTATTAAAAGCTTCTGAGTCATTTAGAAATCTAAGTCAAAAGTGACTTAAGCATTGAAAAATAAGGCTTCAATTAGGAAAAAAAACCTCAGGCCTTTCTCAACAGTTTCTGTATATGATAAATAAAGAACAATATGTACATCTTGTGAGGTTTTATTCCTTGTTCTCCTCAAGATTCAATGACTGATGAAGACTTCTAGTTATTGGAAATTAGTGACATTCTGCAGTATTTGAGGCCCTGCTGCCTGGGTCAGCTGAGCTGAAAATACATACCCTGGCGGTATGTGCATACCTGCACAGGTATCATCAAGTTCCACTTGAAGAACCTGGATTTTCCTGAGGTTTTCCTCTCTCTCTTCCTCACACATTGCTCTTTAAGAAGGGCACATGTTTCCCCTTGCCCTGCCTTAAGCCTTATTAGCTCTGAAACCATTTTGCTGAAGTTCAATTTAGTGAGATGAAGCTTCAGGAGAAACACTGGTTCAGCTTCTGTATATCAGCCAGAGAAGTTTGCTTTAAAACAGCTGGCAGGCTGCAGGGGAAAGGCAATGATGTGCAGCGTTGACTGTCAGCAGGGGATAACTTGCTTTAAAAGACAAAAGCCTTAATGCCTGGGAAAATGACAGTTCATCTGATTGCTCTGTAATCTCTTTTCAGCACTGGCTGACAGAGCTGGAGATCTTCGCTATGATCTTCGCAGCTGCCATCCATGACTATGAACACACTGGAACCACCAACAACTTTCACATCCAGACACGGTGAGGCCCCTGTAAATCATGATGAAGGGTTGGGAAGTGGAGGGGGGAGCCTGGGGAGAACAACAGCAGAGCCACCCAGAAAAGTGCAGGAGCTTTTGCTTTCAAGTGTTACAGGACGAAAGTTCGCTTCCTTAGGTTGCATTTAATTTTCTCTTGCTCAGCCATGTACAATGGAATGCCATGTATTCTAGCTTCCTGAGCATTGTTTCATACTAATAATCAGGGGAAAGGAAGGTCCCAAAACATTTCTGCATAAAGTTGCTAAAGCCAAATTGCTGTATGGAGTGATGTATTTTGATAAAGGTATAGTTTTTGAAGAGATATTATAGTTCAACAGTTTTTTCTCTTTGTTGAATTTGAAGAATCAAACATTAACTGCAAAAATCAAGAGTTCAATGATATCTGTATTCATCAGTGAACACCAGCACTACACATGTTATTTTTACTTGAGTGGAAAACGATACCTGGAGCAAAGGGATAGGTTTGCCATAACCTGTTCAGAGATACCATTCTTTAAAGCTTTGTAAATTGCTAGACAGTAATTAGCTGATCCCAAACCTGACTGGATCGATGTATTTTTTGAACTCATAATCTTCTATAAGGCTTTTGGTTTGGTGCAAGAAAGAAGGAGAAGATGAAGATGGCAGCAAAATTCAGAAGTATGCAAAGATTGTGAAGTATCTAGTTGCAGTGATAATTGGGCATCTAATGTCTACGTATGATTTTGACAATGTGAGTGTCCTGGTAGGAATGACAGAATGTCCGGATGTCCTTGACTGACACTGCACGCTTGGGCATTTCTAAGATGCATTGTATCTTACCCTGCATTAGATGTCTGGAGCATGTTAACTGAATCATGCTGTGTATCACAGATATATAAAGGTTTCTAGGATAAATCACACATATGCTCAGGAAAGCTTGGGAACATAGAAAGAAGTTTGTGTCTCTGTTCTGGACAGAGCCACACCACTTCTTACAGCTTCATGCATGCAAGAATTAGGGATCTGCTGTATTTCCCAAATACTTGTAGAAGAATTCAAGGAAGGACAGTGGTAATTTAATTTCTGTAACACTGAACATCAGAGGGTGTCAGGGGAGAAAAGTAGACACTGCTCCCGGGGAAGCAGAACTGAGTGGGGACTGTAACAAATCATACTCACCCTCTGTTGCTGCTAACTTCCAGCAAGACCTCTGTCTTCAGACGGGTTTAGCCTTTCATCAGTCTCAGATCTGTGCCCTGGAGCTTAAAATAAGACATGAAGTACCTCTGGTCTTACTCTATCCCACTGGCGATTGACCTCGGGACAGCATAGTCTAGCGCACCGGGGGCACAAAGCAGTTCAGTTCTATCTTGCTTACAGCCAGTTTGCTGTTCTGGAAACAATATTAAGACACTTGCAGTTCTTTCCTTGGGTACAGTCAGGCTTTTATATGAGACCAACACACACAAGAGCTGGAAAAGAGCCTCATGATTCAGCTCTAAATTCACATCTCTGTCCCAGCTCTCAGCAATTCTTTGTGAGTATGTAACAAAGAGACCAGGTGAGTCTCAGCTGATGAAATAGACTTTGCATGGAATTTGGATCTTTCGTTTTCTTTTACTGCATAACAACAATGAACAAAGTATTACAAGTGCTCTTAAAATGCTTGTATCCGTGCTATAGAACTAATCTCTGTAGCTGATCAGAGGAAGACTTCTGAATGTGAGACTCTTTAAGCAGGGAAGAAACTTAACCTTTCCCGTGTTTTCTTTTAAATGCTAGGTCAGACTCAGCCATTCTATATAACGACCGGTCTGTGCTTGAAAATCACCACGTTAGTGCTGCGTATCGCCTTTTGCAAGATGATGAAGAGATGAATATTTTATCTAATCTTTCAAAGGACGACTGGAGGTAAAAATGAATGTGGTGGCTGCCTAGGAACATTGCAGCATCATCACAGACTGTTATTATCTTGTTTGAATGGCAGTATGCATTATTGTATATTACATATTAGTATTTCTATTGCTGCAAGAAAAAGGGCTTTAAAAGGTGTTTGTCCTGCTTATTTCTGCTTTCGTTTTTTACCTCAGGTAGTGAGACTAGACTTGGTGACAATGGATTGTAATATACAAATTGACTCCCATCTAATTTCTGAGTCTCACAGAGGCACCCTTTGTGCACATTCATTTGGAACGGAGCGCAGAGCTAGCCTGCTGTCTGTTCATCCTAAAGCATAAACATCACCTTTGTCTGCTTTGACACTCCTAGCCTAGAAATTATAAATGGGACTTGATGCAAAAAAGAATCCAGTCCGAGGAGCATAAATCAGTGTACTATATATGCCAAGGTGATGTAAGAAGCTGTAATTTAAAATAAGCCTCATGCAACATATGATTTATGTGCCAAAATCAGTCCATGATTTGCTTTCTATTAGCAGACAGTTCAAATGGATGAGGGCTTTTTATGGGGTTTTTTGAACTCCAAGGGGTGGTGCTTTAAAAATAGCCCAGTGTGCTAGACAGGAAGAATCCCGCTCCATGGTCTTTCTCATGGGAGGGGAAGCAACTTGTGGGATCTTACATGATGCACACTGCCTCCTGCATACGCTTAAATGTGGTACGGTGCTGAGCAGACAGCTCATCTTATTTTAATATAAATGTGGGGAAAAAAAGCCCTTCTCTGGGGCCTGGCTTCTAGCCAGCTGGTCAGTGAAGGCTCTGCTTGCTAATCTGTTTAGCCTGAATTTCCTATTTATTTCAACCTGTAGACAGGACTGCGATCCTATAGCTGAACAGCAGAAATAAAGCTCAGGAACTTATGTGGTTGATTTCAATCAATGTGAGTGTTGTGGAGGAGTGGCCTGAGAAATTCTATCCCCCAATATAGAAAATAGTCTCATGGTGGGCAGCAAGCAGGAACTTAAAAAAAAATAAAAATCTGCATTGAGGTGTTAAAAATCCAACTTATTTTTTTAGCTACAGCTGGTAATGCCTTGTCAAATATTGGCAGCAAATTACTGCTTCCTTTTATGTTGGCGGGGGAAATGCAAGGAACTAGCTGACTAGAAACAGTGGTCTTAGAGCCACTGTCTACAAGGAACAGCGGAGTAGCTACTTGAGTGCGCTTCATTGCATACATACTGTCTTTAGGAAAATGGTCTGCTTTGCCACTGAAAACTGTTTTTGCTTGAATCAAAGCTAGCTTCAGATATTTCTCATTGATTCTGTAGTGTCAACATGTGTGTTCTGTTGAGGCAATGTGCTTAGAACCAAAGTTTCAAAGATTAACCCATCTCCTTAAGAAATACTGTAAGTGCCTGAGCAAAGCTATTGAGTGGTTTGGATTGCTTATTTGTTCTCTCTCAAGTAGGGCTTCATTATTTTGTAGCTGCCGACCAAGTAGCAGCTGCAGAATAAAGGCCATTATCTGGATGTGCTCTAATTCCAACACGTTGTGATTTTCGTGTGCTTTTGCTTTTGACTGCCAGTTTGAAATCCCATAGGCAAACATTTGGGAAGCACTGGAAACATCAGCTGACTTCATCAGGATCTGAGTTGTTGAGAAAAAAACCCATGAAGCTCAGAGTTTCACAGACTGGCACTCAGAACCAGGACCCTCAGTACTGAAGGATGTTTTGGGAAACTACTGAACTGTGTCCAAATTTAAGTTTATTTTTGTAGACATACCTGATAAATCTCTCTCAGCAAAAGGCCCAAGTGATGGTTTTTGGAAAACAAATTCTTAAGTGCCTTTCTGAGCTGAGCTGTCACTCCTTTTTTCACATTACTAGTAAGAGAAAATCTGATGGTCAGTGGATTTTGCAATCCTAGGTGTCTCTGTGGATTTTCTCACTTTTGTGGTATTCAGTCACCTAGTTAGGGAATATCTTTTCAGGAAAGAAGTGTAGAAAATTAGGGCTACATTCAACTGTTGAAAAAATAAATGGGCACAGGTTTTGTAAGGAAAGCAGATGAGACTGAAAGAGATCTTTCGGGCTACGATCAAAGAGAAAAGAGTTGAATGCTTACTAGTACTTAAACTAAATTTTTTTCTTCATTTAAAAAAACCTGTTGCTTATTAAATATTTGAAAATCAGTTGAGTTGCCTCATTTCATGAATCCGATCATCAAGTAAATGAAGTAAATGAAGTCATCAAGTAAATGAAGAAACTATAACAAAACCAGATCACAGTGAATTAAGAAAATAAACTGCAAAATGGACAGATACTTTACAAGATACTGTTATAAATGTCTTTTCTGGCACTGTATTTCATTGTTAATAATTTCCATGCAGTTTATCGAAACAGAGTATGTTTAGCGCAAGCCCTTTACCATCAAGTACAGGATGAAAAAGGCATCTGGAAAACGTTTGTCTCCTTAACTCCGTATTGGAATACAGCTTTGTGAAGTAACCTCTAATGCAGTGCTGACTCTATCAGTAAAGCTGCTTGGGGTCTTGTCCCTCAAATAATTCTGAGCCCTCCTCGTCGATCAGAGTTAGTCCTTTTGAGACTGCACTGAGAAACCTTGAATTTTTTTTTTGACAAAAGACAACTTTGGTCAGAGCCTTTTGTACATAATAGCGTGTGCGTGGTTGCATAATCACACCCTTTTCTTGTAAAAGTTTGTTATTATGCCTTCAGGATGGGCACATGAATATTCTTGAGTGTTATGCCTTTAGTGAGAATCAGCCATTGAAAATGTTTCCTTGAATGTAGCATTTTTCCTATTCATTTCCATAAGAGTAAAGTACTGAGACTTCAATGGGACAAAATGAGCAAAATAGCTCACTTCAGGAGATGTTCCTGTTGGTTCCTAGCATAGGGATTAAGTGATCTAAACTGGCCTTTTTCCTCTCCCTTTCCCATGAGTGCAAGGGGATGCGAGGATACAGCTAGGACACTGCTCTAAGGTGGACACTGATGTGGAGCAAAGACACATCCAGCAAAATGATGTCATGTTCTCTGAGGCAAGAAGGGTAAAATCATGAAGTAATTATTCAAAAGAGGAAATTAAGGTATTTGCCAGATGGATCAATGCAAGGCTTGGAAGTCTTTAGCTGTAAAGTCAGCCCAAGTCTCTCTCGGCAATCAGTAGTAAAGATACCGTAAAACTGCGCTTGCTCATGAGGCTGTGCCAGATACCATGTTTACACATGAATCATCTGCAGGACATCAGTTAGAAAACAGAAAATCACAGCTGTGATATTGGCCACAGGATGAGTTATTATTCAGCATATGACAGGAATAAACGAAAAAATTCACTTAAGGTTTTGCCCTTCTCCAATTGCTTTCCTGACCCTGTTCCCTGACAACCTGCTCTCTACACCTAATTGTTCCTTTCTCTAATTCTGCAGGGGTTATTAAAATGCATGGACAAGTTATCGTAGAGTTTATTTTCAAATTTTAGAACTTGTAACTTTTTCTCAGTGGTAGGTTGTAGGTGTGAGAATGTGATGTATCCCTGGATTCTGGCCTTAGGGAAATGGATATTCTACCATGAGAGAAAACATCTGGAAGTGTAATGAGTAATATTAAAATTAGTCAGCCAAGCAGCACAGCCATGTCTATAAAAGAGACTGTGAATCCACAAGGGATCTTCAGTTGAGGGGACCTGCAAGAAAACCCATTCAGAAGCCGGAACCGAGACATAATATTCTCTGCAGCAACTAGTTTCATGTGACTGTATTTTTGTTGCCACAGACAGTGATCTAAAAGAGGGTGAACGAGAAACCCAAGCTCAGTTTTTCACTCTGCCAGAGATCTCCTGGGTGATTCTGCCAACACACTTTTGTTGGAATTCATTTCCCCTAGTGTGAAGAAGCAAACTGTCTAAGCTTCTTCTTACTTAAGGGAGCAAGGCAATACCTCCAAAGGACAATTCATTCCACTTACGTGGAGCTATGGAGATGCTGATCTCCATCCAGTCTCTACAGCAAAACCAGCTGACCTGGCTTACGTAGAAACCTACAGACAGTTGAAGTCTGACAACAAGGACAGGAATGGATGGAAGGCTTGAATGAAAATACGTAGTGCACAACATGTTCCCACAGTGGTTGTCAAGACAAACAACAGAAATCGGTTTGAAGATGGACCAGAGCAATTGAAGGCAGACAGATTGCAGAGTGGTGATCAGACATTGCATTTTGGGTTCAGCTGGCAGCTCAGAAAGCGTCCGGCCCGCTCAGTGGGGAGAATAAATGGTAGGGAAGGCTCAATGTGTACAGGATACATTTGTATGTCATTCTCTTCCTCTTCTTACTCCTGTATGTCTCAAGACCTGATCCATGCTGCCCGCTTCTGACTGGAGTTGTTTCAGTTGCTCCTGATTGTGTCTGAAGTAAATAGGAGTTAGGTCAGGTTTGCAGCTGGTACAGGTGCATGCTCAAAACCTCCCGTGAGATCCTAAACTGGTCACTGCCACTTTCAGGGCCATTAGTCAATGAAAATGCACTGAAGGCTGTAGTCAGCAAGAATAACACAGTGCTGAGTGATGGGAATTGCATTGTAATGGTGAGCAAGGGGATCCCCTTTTTCTCCTGAAACCCTTGAAGAAGGGCAGTTTTCACTTGGGGCTAGCCTGCTCCGAGAAGTGGCTGGATGGCAAGAGCTGCCCAAGTGCAGCAGCCCTCCTGCCTGTGCGTGTTCAGAACTGCCTTTCCCACCTTGCTGCTTCTCAGTCTGTTAGTAATTTAGCTGCAGCTCATCTGTGAATGAAGGAGTGCTGTTTCATTCTAGCCCGCGCTGCCACCGTGCTGCATGGGGTTTCATCTTCTGCTCGTGAGCACAATCAGGCTAGGCAAGGGTTAAAACAGAGAGAACTGGAAGGACGAAAAAATACATGAGTAAGCAATGGAATAGTTTGGATGGTTTTGCTCTAAGAGGGAGAGAGATGATGTAGCAGATGAAAAGAAAAAAAAATCCCAACAAAATAACCCCCCCTAAACCAAAGCAAACCAAGGCAAAAAGCCCCAGTGTTTTTACTCGTGTCCAGAGCAAACTCGATCTGAAGTCCTTGAGGTGCACCCAGGCTGCCAGTTTAGCATGTTTCCCTGGTTTGCTGCAAGCCCTGGGCTCCAGTAGCCTGTGCTGGACACCCGCCCGTCTGCTCCATGGCTCCATGTGGGAGCAAACCAAATAGTGCTGTTGGTTAGAAACCAGGCTGTGACACAGTAGTTGATGGCATGGCCGGCTCCCTACTGGCTGTGGGGGGCTTAAAGACCTGAAAGCCAGAGGAGCTCAGGAGCTCACAGAGGTGTTTTCTTCTGTAGAACGAGTTTTCATGGCAAAGCTCCACTTCCATGTTTTATTCCTACCATCAAGATGGAGCTTTTTTGTCACATGTCTCATGAGTGGAGTTGAGATGCTGCTTCCGTGCACGTGTGCAAAGACCACTCACATTTGAATGCTCTCATAGTTCTTGTCTGATCAGCGATGCAGGAAGCAGGTAGGAGAGATGAGCCGGTGGCTTGTATCCTACGGAAGAGAGCAGGGATGCCAGCTGGGGGAAATGAAGCTCACTCTTTCTTTATTTTTATACCAGGCCTTTGCTGTTCTGAATCCCCACAGTGCATGTGGGAGAGAAACAGGGTGATTTTCTACATGGTATTGGGTGAGGAGAGCAATTGCAGGGTTCTGGCAGATCAGCAGTCAGCCGCAGCCCTGAGCCTTCCCTTCTCCCAGCGGCATAGCGGCAGTTCCCTCCGCCTGCCCGTGTGTGCCCTGTGCCGCGGCCCCTCACCATCTCGAAGGTGCTGGGCTGGGCTCGCACCACGCAGGTCAGTGTCTTCCCTGTGCTGGGGAGAGTGGAACGGGACGCAGGAGTCTGCAGTCTCAAAAGTGCCAAATAGGAGAGGAGAGCATATTTCTTTTATTTTTAAATTGGTTGTTATTGGGTTTTAGTTGGTTTGTAATCAGGTTTTACTGGCTTTTTAATTGCTGAGTGGCCCGTCTTGCCAAAACATCTTTGGGTCAGAAGAGAAGTCTTCTGCTTCTCCAAAGGAAGAGCTCCCTGTCTATCTTGAATGCTTCCTGGGATGATGTGTTGTGCTGGTTTTGTCTGGGACAGGGTTAATTGTCTTCACAGTGGCTGGTATGGGGCTGTGTTTTTTGATTGGTGCTGAAAACAGTGTTGATAATACAGAGATGTTCTTGTTATTGCTGAGCAGCGCTTAGGCAGAGTCAAGGCCTTTTCTGCTTCTCACACCACTGGTGAGTGAGTGAGTGAGTGGTCTGGGGGTGCACAAGAAGCTGGGAGGGCGCAGGGCTGCCTGGACAGCCGAACCCCACTGACCCAAGGGATACTCGTACCAAATGAGGTCATGCTGGGCACAGGAACCTGCTCATCCGTGGTGGTGCCATTGCTTCGAATGTCATCTCCATTCCTACATCTTCCTGCAGCTTCCTATGCCCAGCATGACCTTCAGCAGTGTAAAACCTGTTGAGAGCAGAACGTCAGTTAAGGAGGAACGGGAGGTGTTTTTCTTTCCTCCCAGTGACTCAATGGCAAACAGTCTGCAAACAGAACTCTTGCTGACTGTGGTTGAGAGAAGGAAAGCTAAGCTGGCTGTGCAGGTGTTGCTGGTGATGGCTTGCTGTGGCTGTGCTGCCACGGGGATGGCAGATGCCAGCGTGTCCCTTTGTCCTGTGTCCTTCCAGCCCTCTGCTTTCATGGCTTGTGTAGGTAGGGAGGCAACGCTGACTTTGAAACTGTTACTGGTGTCGTGGGGGAAGGTGTCCTCTCTCCGCTATTTACTAGTGTCTTTCTCCCTTTGTCTCGTGCTGTTTTGTCAAGGCCGCTGTGCAGAGCACATCTTTAGAGGATTGTTTGTCTTTTCTTTGGGTTGTATTTTGACTAGCTTTACATGACAGAGGGAGATGGTGCAGGTGGGGAGGAGGTGCTGACGAGCACTGTCGTTTTCGTGTAACGAAAACCATTCTGGGTGATGGAGATCTCAGGACATCTTTCCTCTCTTCATACCGTACCTGTTGCCGTGATGTCGCATGACCAGGAATAAAGCAGGAGATAGGTTTAGCTCTGTCAGTGCTAGGTTAACGGTTGGACTAGATGATCTTCAATGTCCCTTCCAACCTAGATGATTCTGTGATTCTGTAAAGCAGGAGATAGGTTTAGCTCTTAGTGGCCAGAGGGCAGCTTGTCTCTAGGGCATTTCCTTGGCCTGAGTTGATAGACAAGTTACCTTTATTGGAAAATGTTCTGATATGACCATGCCTGTGAATACTTAGCCCAGTGCAGCTGTGACTGTCTGGAGGTGATTTACTCAAGGGCGGGTCTGCCTATAGCAGCTTGATCTAGCTGATAGATTAGAGAGGTACAATCCTCCTTCCCTCTTCATCAGATTGCATTGATCTTTTCTTTGGTACAGTTTTAGGTTACCTATTGCTTAAAGCCTTGGAAAACTTTTCTTGAGTCAAGTCACTTAATAAATCACTCAGGACAAATACTCTTTAAGCAAATTAACTTTGGTTCTTCATGAACTTCTTCCCGAATACAAAACTGGGTTTGACTCATGGGGAGTAAAGGAGAAGAAGGTATTGCAGAAATACCAGGGGAATCTCGGACTTTATAATCCTGCTGCTGTCACTGGAAGCAAGAGCTGAATTTGCCTGCCTCTTCTCCATATGTCATCATCATCATCATCATCATCATCATAAGCCTATGTATTCAGTGCTGTATTTTTGCAGATTCACAGTGATGTGTAGAGGAAACTATACCGGTTTACTTGCTTTTCCTCCGCTTTTATGTACTACTCTTCTCGGATATAAAGGTGTTAGCCCAGGTGAAAGACAGATCACTGTGAAAGCATGTCCTGTAAAACAGGCTTTTGTGCATTATTGGCATCATTAGAAATAGTCCAGTGACAGCTCAGTGGAAACCCCTCTTGCAGACAGTTTCTGGGGACTGTTTACCAGGGCTGCTCTGCAGCACGTGGACTGCAGCACCATCATGTGCTGTGTAGCCTTTGAAGACAATTGCCGAAACAAAGTGCTAAAGCTGTGTGTACCCCAGGCTCATTGTGACTGAGAAGCAAACCCCAGAATTGGAAAAATATCTGTCTTCAATTCTCTCTGTCATGTGTTTCAGCCTTCTCTGAACCTGGCAACAAATGCACAAACTGTCATCCTCTGGCGTATGTCTTGTGAGCTTTTCTCTCCTGCGTTGCCTGTGTCCAGTAAATTATCTCTGTCCATGCGCCTTTCAAAGTCACCCGCTGCTGTGATGCCTGATGTTTGATGTGACAAACCAGAGCTCTTCAGTATGAGAATACTCGCTTTTTTAATGTCTCTGCAGTATTTTTCCCCTCTGTTTCAGAGGAAACAATGTTCTGAAATATGCGCAGAGGTCAGAGAATGTGCATATTCCAGGTTTACGTCTATGAAAGGGAAACCAGAGTTTGTGTGCTTGTGAGCATGTGTCCATGCTGGCAGTGGAGCCCATGACCCATTTGCCTGAGCTGAGCCCTTTGCTTTCATGTTCCTACTGTTGTAAGCTACGCCCAAAGTATCCCATGCAGGCCCTGATGATGGAGTTTCACTCCAGAGGACATAGTGAAGTGTCTGCTGTTTCCCTGGAATAATCCCAAACAGTAATTTTTCCCGCAGCATAATCACACCCTTTTCTTGTAAAAGTTTGTTTCTATGCATTGACGTTGTCCTCTCCTTCCGCTCTTGCTTGTATTGACTGGTATGTTTGTGCTCCTGTGAATGAACCAGACCAGGGAACTGACAGGACTGGACAAAAAAAGAAATTAAAAATAATTTAGAATAAGATTGTTTTCAGCCACCATCATCATCTTGAATGCGATTGTCTATGCAACTGATTATAGGTAGGTTGGGGTAGAGGAGTTGGGTATAATGGGGAAGAGTGAGGCCAGCTGATGCCATCTTAACGTGTGTGCAGAACTCCTATCAGGGGGCTCATTACATGCCACCTGTGGCACAGGCTAAACGCAGCAGTCTTTGGTCTCTACACAGTGGTGGCCTGGGGCTGGAACTTGAACACAGACACCAGAGGCAAGAGAGACATGCTCAAAATAGGCCATGTCCTTCATGAAACATTCATGAAAAGAAGAATGGTAGCTTTTATTTTTAAATGAAAGCTGACCCATTTCTGAATCACCCAAATCCTGAGCTGATATGCTAACCTTGGGCTGTTCTTCCTCTGTTAACCTGCAGATAGCTGAACTGAGAAAAAGAGAAAATAAATTTGTATTGTGTGTTAGATCAGATGTTCTGATATTTTAAAATCTCTAGGACATTCATATTGTCTTCAAAGGAGTTTCAGCTGGGTCCTAAACAAGTTTGCTCAAGAAAAATTCATACAGAATAGTTTGAGTGAATAATACCAGGGAAGTAATGCAGGTTCTCAAAGGTCTTGACTACATATATGCATCATATACACTAGGAGATTTTTTTTAACGTGCTGTTTCTTCTTTAATAATATGACTAAACTTTCAATACAGGTATTGACTAGTTTTAGTCAAGTGGGTAAAGATTCAGGTTCAAAAGTTCACCTGATTCATTTAAACAGTCTTTTTACTTCCTTCTAAGGATGTCAGATAAAACAAATCAATTTAAGAGGTTTGTGCTTAATTGAAAAAGGAGTACTTTTAGCAAGGATTAGCCACCTGGCTTCATTTGCAGCCCTCTCACTCCTGTGTTTGTGTAGAAAATCATTTATCCTTTTCCCCGTCCCTGAAAGAGGGATAATGCAAAGAGAGACATGCAAAGGTAGAAATACTGTCAATAATTTGCAGATGGACAACAAAAGAAACTGGAGTGTGTCTGATGCTGGGTTTTGTGTTTCTCTTTCCTTGCTCCTCTTGTCATGATGCCATCCAAAAGGGAATTCAGAGCTCTAGTGATTGAGATGGTGTTGGCCACCGATATGTCGTGTCACTTCCAGCAAATCAAAGCCATGAAGAATGCTTTGCAGCAGCCAGAAGGGTGAGTCACTCCACAACACTGTGCAGTGAAGGGCTGCATTTCAGCTGGTGCTTTGCCACTGTGTTTGACTTCAAAAGCACCTCTCCAGAGGCCCTCACTCTCTTTGATGTCCACATTAATTCTCTTTCTGCTGTTGAATTTTGAATGAATTCACTGAGGAGTGGACTGGCACTCCACTATCCACACATCTCTCTTCTGTGCTGGTGGACCAAAGCTTACAAAGGTCACCATGGTGGGATAAGCCTCCCTGGCCATTTCCCTTTGCATATCAGGGTAACATCAAGGACATGATCCAGCTGAATGACCTCTACAGCTTGAGTATGACTCAAGGTTATAAGAGCTGCAGAACACAACTTACGCATTGACCTTCTGCAGGTGGTGTCATCTGCCACCTCTGCAAGGGGCCTGCTCCATAACCAGAGGACAGATGAAAACAACTTGAGATCCACTGAGGAAAGGACTGGAAAATAACAGATGGAGCAGTATGGGGAAGGCGTTTTCTTCTTCCCAGTATGCCACTGGGACCTCTAATATTTTGTCCACAGCTCTTCCCATGAAATTCCTTCTATACTCCAGAAAGCTCTGAGTGATGGTCACTTTTTCACCCTGGACACAGGTCTGTCCAGAGCCTTCCAGAATTATACCTGTATCAGACCAGAGTGTGGCTAGCCACTTGGTCCTTTCAAAAGCTACAACTCTTCCAGCTATTTCAGAGAGTCAAAAGCTGGAATTAAGACTACCCATCCCAAGAAAGCATTATTTACTGGGTTCTTGGGCTAGCCTCTCAGGTTATGGTTTTAAGAAATCGGCAGCCTTTTTTGTTCTGTGGAACCAGATACAAGGATCCCCTTCTGACCTCACACAAGTTTTCTAGCAGTGAAATATTTATCAGTTACTGTGTAGATTCATCAGTGCCCCTGAGATCAGATCCTTACTGTCTACTATAGTAAAATGGTAGGGACCAACTTCTCTTCTGAGCTGCATAAAATGCAGCCCAGCTGAAATGGGGAACACAGCAGCTCTTCAAGCCTGTTTGTGCAGACAAGCAAGCCCGGAAAGGAGATCAGCAAGGCTGTGCAAAATTTATCTTTGCACTTCTTAATGTCTTTTTTACAGCAGGAATGTTGTATGTTGGAGAAATTAGCCAATCTTTCATAGTTGTCTGATTTTATGAACACAGAAATCCCTCCATTAATATACTGGCCAAAGATTCTAATGACCTCGTTTCCCTGCTTAGGTGAGATTTTTGTCATTCACTGCTGCAAGAGCAGACAATTAATTTGTTTGGTCCTTTGGGTTTTCAGAATTGACAAGCCGAAAGCCTTATCACTGTTGTTGCATACAGCAGATATCAGTCATCCAGCCAAGGCCTGGGATCTCCATCATCGCTGGACCATGTCTCTGCTAGAGGAGTTCTTCAGACAGGTAAAGCTGGGGAAGTTCCTCTGTATTTCTGCAGCACAGAGGGAGTGTGTATGATTGGGCAAGGAGACAGGCAAATCTGAACACAGATCTTTTCCTTTTCTCTGATTTATGCAAAAACCTCCTTAATGGTACGAGGCTTTCTCATCTGGCACCAGTAGCACTGGCTATTGTGCCTCTTGGGAAGTTAGTGTCTGATACACTGCCTATAGATATAGATGGTATCTACAGAGTAGAAATTCTAATTTAGGAAGCTAATATGTGTTTCAGAATAGCAAAATATAGACTGCATGATGTTCTACTTAGCTGTAGAACCATAGAAAACAGATTTAGGTAGCAGTACTTTATAGAACTGTACTTATATTGTTGGGGTAGATGTGGAAAATGCATTACTCTTTCTTTAGATGAAGTGAACTGATCTAGTTTATAGCTCACAGTTGACTGCCTGTTGACAGACCCACAAATCTAGACAAATCATTAAGCTCCATGTGATAGCTATAAGCTCCCCAAGTGACTAATTAAAGCATTTAAAGAGCTGCCAAAAAAAAAAAAAAAAAGTATAAGTAAACAGAGCACTTAGGAGTGTTTAGGATACTTTTCACCGATATGAATTACTAAACTAAGCAGAAAACTAAGTGCTTAATTTCCCTCCAAAGTTCAATAACTTCATGTTTTATAGTAAATCTGAATGCAAGAAATAAATATATATGACAATTTAAAGGCATTGTGGGAATCTCTTCTTAATAAGGACATTGCAAGAATTAGCTTCGAAATGAATCCTTCAATTTGTTTTTCAAACCAGGAATGGGTTTACTAGGTGGAAGCAGGTAGATCATACCTGCAGCTCTCTGTTGCCACACAAGAGGGTCATGCAAGTAGGATGATTTTCACATACATTTTAGGGGAAACTCTGTGCATGTTTATGCTTTCCTAGCTCAAAATTATACTAGATGTGTTGAAATACACCAGTGCTGAGTCTCCTAAAGACTGGAGAGGGAATTAAGTGTAGTTAGAGGTGAGACCACAGGAAGCCCAATTTTTTATCTGTTTTACACATGTAATGAAGACAAAATATTTTATTTTTTCATAAGAAAGAATTAATTTCAGCCATCAAATCCAACTTTAATTTTGAAGGACAAATACCTTCACTTTTAGATAAAGCTTTATATAAAACTTGTATTCTAGTTCCAAATTCAGATGCAATATTAATTCCCTCTTCACGAAAACCCTTAAGCTTATCCTGAAGTATAGACTTGTGTTCACTGAAGTTATTTAGTACTAGATCAATAATTACATCCCTGTACCTAACACCTGACAACAGAAGAACAACACACACTCTTTTCAAACTGAGAAATACCACTAGCCAGAGGGGACCATGGTGATGAGAAACTGGGCTGGCCTCAGATTAGGTATTTCTTTCCTTATGCTCTTCACCTGCAGACGCTGTCGTGTCCCTTCTGTTATGTGCTCTGCAGAGACATAAAGCCCGTCTTAACCTATGTCAGTACAGGTTCCCAGCCCTATTGGTTTCCTATTTTGTGATGTGACACGGGTCTTCTTACAGCAAGTAACCATGCTGTAGGTGTGAATGATGCTTTTGAGTACAATACTGGTTTTTTTACATTCAGCAGCTATGGTGAGCATCTCTTAAAGAAAACATCTTGCATGAATTAATTTGTTTTACAAATGCACTTTAGCTAGCCATGAGGGAGCTGCCCAAACAGCTTAGAAGTCAAGTATTTCTCTGAGCAGTCAGAAAGGTAGTCAGGGGTTCTTTCCTAAAGAGAATTAGGCCCTGGGGTTTTTAAGAGGCATAAAGAGTAAGAGAAGAATAATGATAGGTAAGAGCTGGCTCTGAGAGATGGTTTTCCTGAGAGATGCAGCAGACACAGTAAAGGAACATTACTTGGAAATATTTTGGTTTCTGGTTTACCCTGATATTTGTATATCAGACTCCTAACAAAGCAGAATTGTTCTGCAACAGAAGAATAATATTGCTTGTTGTTTCACCCAAAACTCTTAACAGGACTTGTGCCCCCATTTCTTGTATGTTTTATTACCAGAAATAAGAAGAATTCAGCTCTTCTTATGCCTACAGAAGTTTTTCTCTGGTTAGTTTGCTGTCTGTTTTAGCTTCCATTTGACATTAGTCAGAACACTGTCAAGAAGCTATGCAGCTATGTCTTCCTGTATATCTTCTCAGCATAAAGCAATATGTTATAGAGTGGCTGAACCAAGTTAAGGGGCTTTTTGAGAATATGCAGTTTGAAAGACTGGGGAAAAAAGAGTGGGGTTATAACACTTGATCTTCTGCAACATCTTGTGACGTTAGAAAAGGACTTCCAGTTCTGAGGGCTGAAAAGCATGTTTGGACTTTTGTTCTTAAGCACTCATGTGAAATGTTGACAATGTCAGAATCATAGACTCATAGTATCATAGAGTACCAGGTTGGAAGGGACCTCAAGGATCATCTGGTCCAACTTTTCTTGGGAAAAGCACGGTCTAGACAAGATGGCCCAGCCCCCTGTCCAGCTGAATCTTAAAAGTGATCAATGTTGGGGAATCCATCACTTCCCTGGGAAGATTATTCTAATGGCTGATTATTCTCATTGTGAAAAATTTTCTTCTTGTGTCCAATCAGAATGTCCCCAGGAGTAACTTGTACGCACCACCCCTTGTCTTTTCCATGTGTCTCCTTGTAAAAAGGGAGTCTCCATCTTCTTTGGAGCCACCCTTTAAGTAATGGAACATGGTGATAAGGTCTCCCCTAAGCCTTCTTTTCTCAAGGCTGAATAAACCCAGTTCTCTCAGCCTTTCCTCACAGGGCAGGCTGCCCAGTCCCCTGATCATCTTTATGGCCCTTCTCTGAACCCTCTCCAGCCTATCCACATCTGTTTTGTATACCAAGGACCAAAACTGAACACAGTATTCCAGGTGTGGCCTGACAAGCGCTGAGTAGAGTGGGATAATGAGTTCTTTATCTCTGCTAGTGATGCCCTTGTTGATGCAACCCTGTTGGCTTTCTTTGCCGCAGGAGCACACTGTTCACTCATATTGAGCTTGTTGCCCACTGGGACACCCAGGTTCCTTTGCACAGAGCTGCTTCTCAGACAGGTAAATTCCAGGCTGTGCTGCACTCCTGGATTATGTATTCCCAGGTGCAAGACCTTATACTTGTCCTTGTTGAACTTCATAAGGTTCTTTGTTAGCCCACTCTTCTAGCCTATCCAGATCTTCCCTGCAGGGTGGCTCTCCCTTCTGAAATGTCCACTTCCCCAGTTTGGTATCATCAGCACACTTCATCAGGGTGCACTTGATCCCATCATCCAGATCACTTATGAAGATAATAAACAGTGTTGGGCCCAATATCCATCCCTGGGGGCCCCCATTTGTGACAGGTTGCCAGTTTGAAAAGGAGCTATTTCTCACCCACTGCACAGACCACTTGTCTAGACCATAATGCATCCATTTCTCTAGGAGGGGGCTGTGGGAAACCTTATCAAAAGCCTTGAAGAGATCCAGGTAGACAATGTCCACTGCTCACCCCACATCAACCAAGCAGGTTATTGTGTTGTAGAAAAATGTCAGTGTTTCCTTTGGAAGAAGAAAGTAATCTGTATCTGGCCAGCCAAGACCTATTAATTCCTTCTCTGAAAGACTAAAAAAGACATGCAAAGAAGTACAAGCCTTGAAAAATCAATCCTGAGACTGATATTTTCTCTTTAAAGGTTTGCTCTGAGAACTGAGTTCCGTTGGGTTCTCTGGAGAACTGCAGTGAGAACCATTCTTGTGCTCAAGTAGGTTTTTAGTTGGTGCATAGAAGTACCAAGTAGCTCTGAGGAATCACTGGAACCACAATGCTTAATTCACCAACTTCTCCCTGGACTACAGCTTTTCCAGACAGACTCATTCTCCACAATTTGTGTTAAAAAAAACCTTAACAAAGCAACAACAAAAAGCAAACTAAAATCAAAACTTAATAAAAGAAAGTAAAATGAGAGGCTTTTACAGTTGTAACCTAAGGTATTAAAGTGCAATGTGTCTTGTCTTTTTCTAATTTCTTCTCAATTTTGTTTCTCCAGGGTGACAAAGAAGCAGAACTAGGGCTTCCCTTCTCTCCACTGTGTGATCGCAAGTCTACTATGGTTGCTCAGTCTCAAATAGGTATGTCCCTTCCGGTGCATGAAAAGTAGCATCTTAAAAGCAAAGCTTACTCCTCCCTGTAGGGCTAAAATCATAGTGATCTCTCATCATTTGGAACTACGTGAAAGAGAGGAAATAAAGCACAGTGGCATTATTTTCCCTAGATCAACAATTCAAAGCTGAGGAGCCATTAAATTTATGGTAGTGGTTCCATGCAGTAACCAAGTCGCCTCTGATGTGTCTGCAGAGATGACTACAGTGCCTGGTTATGACACTACTCCATGGTTTTCTGAGCTGTGAAGATGAGGCACACACACCAACGTGTTTTGATACGAGTATCATTGGTGGGTGTGAAAATGTAACATCAGCCCCTTCAATGACCTGGGCAAAACCTATTGTGTGTTTTTCCATTTATTCTTCCCACTGTGTCCTTCCCAGTGCTTCAAGCCAATCAGTATTTTTCACTGAAGCCAAGCAAATAGCAAACCTTTTTCTGCTCCACCCATTCAGAAACAGATCTTTTTACAGACTCACCAACAGCACTTTCTCTATCTCTCCTCCAGTTTTTGAGTGAAAAAGTAGGAGAAGGATGAGGCAACAAGCCTGGTATTTGGTGAGAAAACAAAAGGGGCTAAGTGAAGTAGAAGTGTTCATGAGGCTGGGAGCAAAAAAAGACAATGGAAAAGGTGAATTTGTGGCTGGATTTTTATACCTAAGAAGCAAGTGAAGTAGAAGGATGTGATCTAACCTCAACGGGAAAATAGGGAGCCAAATGGAGTAACAAGAGAAAGGTAACACAGACTCTAAGAATGGGGGAACTGAGACCAGAAGCAGAAAGAGAGAGAAAGTATTAAAGGAAGACGAACAAAAAATTTGGAGTATGAAATTTCTCTCAAAGAACAAGACAAGGATATCCCTGAACCTAGGAAAGTTCACATTCATATCTGTAGCTAAGAGCTGTTTCTTTTTAAAATTATTTCATTTTTCCTGTTAGGCAAGCCATTCTCTGAGGCACCCCATCCCAGATTTTTCTGGCTTTGGAAGCTTAGACAGTTCAGCCAAGAATCTGAACTTGAAAAGCCCTATGCAAGCCCAGCCTGGTGGCCAGACTTGTAGCATTTACTCTTCTGCTATCCAGAAGAGTAGGAATGTGTGTAGAGCACAGTGCAACTGTGTGTTCTGCCAGCAGCTTGGTGGAGGAAAGCAACAGAAAACTTGAAGTGCTGCAGTCTCAGCTAAAACCCATGCTGAGGACTCCCAGGCACACTATACCTACTGCTGTGCTGTGGGAGAAGATAAACTCTGGCTGGTGTGGAGGGAAGCGCATGTAGAAACTTCTCTTTCACATCCCTTCTATCAACCTTCAGATATGTCTCTCACTGCGTACAAGGTAGAGGAGTGGTGCTTCCCACAGGGTCCCTCTACACAGGGTTGTGTGTGCTTGGAAACGAGTTTTCCTTGTCCTCTTTTGTGCTCCTTTGCTCAGGGAGCCCAAGAGAGCCAAGAAACTTCTGCACCAATGCCCCTTGTGTCAAGCCACTGCAAAATTAATGATGGATTAAACCATCACCAACACAATTCCACCCTATAAAAGAGGCACTTGTCAGTATGCAAAGGCAGCCTTATTTAGTTGTATGCTACTTGTCATTATATTCTATATTATATTCTACAGTTTAGTAATCCATTGACATTAATAGGCTACTCTCTATAAATCTCGCCTTCTTACATTATAAAATTTTCATTTCTCAGTCTGCTGCACATATTGGTAGTGTCTTTCTGTAACATGTCCTTTGTTAAATCAAAACCTCTTGTATTTTCTAGCTGCCTGCTGAGGTAAGGCTTTCAAAGTTGTGGGCTAGATTCTCAGACAAATGATCTGTTGTCATTAATTTATTTATATGATTAATAGCCTTAACAAATTGTTCCCTGGAACAGTAATTACTACATTTCTTTGCAAAAGTTCTTATTGAATTCCAAATTGTGCTATTATATGTGGTGAGCAGCCATCAGTTCCCACAAATAAAAAAAATCTCTATCCTTTGTGAAATAAAATCATGTTCCCAGTTCTGTCAGGGACAGAGGCTAGATATCTTGTTCTGGTGGCTTGACTTGTTTGTAGTTGCTAGTTTGCTGCTCTAAGGACACTGCAGATAATACAACACAGTGAGCAGGCATTTTCATTAACAAAAGATTTTCAAAAATGCAGACTGAAGGTTTTGCAGGATGGACTTTTTCCACGGACGTGAAGCAGTCTAACAGCAAAAACTTCCTAGGAAGAAAGAATGTCTCTCTCTCCTGTTGCTTCAGTTTGTGAAGAAATTGTTAAGAGTTTAAACTGATAATTAAAGCTGAATATCAAATAATGAACCTGGGTTTAAAACCTATTCATGTTAATGCTAATGACCAATTTATCATCCTTTTTCTTCTTCAATAGAATGAGTATGGTAAATATTTCTGTACCACAGTGAAGTACAGGAATCAGGAGAAATTGATGTCCATAAGTCAGGCTGCTTATCAGAGTGGGGGAGACAAACAAACTGCAAAGAAAAACAGGCTAAGACTTGTATTTCCCAGCAACAATGTCAGGAGTTAAAGCTTCTCTGTCTGTCTCAGACTGTAGGAAGCTTGTTTGACTGGAGATCAGCCTTTGTTGTCATTGTCCTCTTTTGCAGCTGAAAAAACGTAGCAGCATCCCTTTATTTTTGTCCTTTGGCTGGCAGGGGAAAAAATTACAGCTTCAGAAAACATTGGATAAAGGCCGATGAGAGTGCATGGTGGTGATTCTTGGGGGGTTTTTGTGGTGATGGGCTTTAGGGAAACTGTCCTCTAGCCAGTGTTTGCTCTGGTGATGTTCTCAGGTGGAATGAATGACCACTAGGCACATGCCTGGAATCCACCCTCAGCACGCAGTGTTAATTGGTAAAATCATCTTAGTCACTGTCGTACAGAAATGTTTACTACACTCATTTTATTGGAAAAGAAAAATAATGATAAAATGGTCATTAACATTAATAGGTTTTAAAAGCCAGGTTCATTATTTGATATTCAGGGGTTTTAATTAGCAAACTAAATCACCATATTTAAATCACAGTGTCTTTAGTTAAGAAGAGAGAACACGGTGGCAGGGGGGGTCACTTGGGAATATGGCATAAATTGCATAATTATTAATAAAGTCCTAAATTTTGTTGTTACAATAGCAGATTATGTTTCCCAACTTTATTATAATCCCCATTTTAAGGTAACACAGTTGAATAACTTCCTCATGTTATAGGGAGTAGAGGAAAAAATAACACCTATCAAAGAAAAGTTCTAAGTCTTTGAGTTTGTTTATCTGTGGTCCCTCGTGCCATCTCTGCCTGTCTTTGTTGATGAGATGCAAGACTTCTCCCAGGGAAAACTTGTTTCTTAGGCACTTACAACTGGCCCTTGTGTTTATGTGCAAATGTGGAGTGTCTCAGGAAGTGGATCCCACCACCTCACTGCTGGAGTTAGTGACGCGTCTGGTATCAGAAATCTGCGTGTTTCAGGGTTGTTAGTGGTGATGGAGCAAATGGCAGTGGTATTACTTGCCAAGCAGAAGTAACAAGGTACCATGGCTTAGGTTTCTTTGGTCATTAAGAGGTATAAGGTTTTTTTAGTGAAGGAGAGTAGAAAAGACGTGTAGACAGGCAGACACACACATATGTAAATCAAGTTCTCATTGCCCTGTTCTCAGTCAGTACAATTTCCAGTGTTTTAAAAAATTGTATGAAGTTTGTTGGGATTATCTGGGTTGTTATCTAGCACACAATTTCCTGTCATGCCTTTATACCGCATACATTTCTGATTAACTCCCTGGGAGGAAGAGAGTTCTTTTTTCCCTAAATTTGAATAGTGTTATGGAGGCACATGATTCAGATGTTCAGGTAAGACTAAATGCATATTTTCTCCAGATTTACAGAATGTTGGTATGAAATTCTGAGAACTTGCAAGTAACATTTTTAATTTGGCTAGGCATGAAAATACACAATTATCCGTCCTTTTAGAAAGCTAGCAAAAATCAGGGGAAGGAAATGGAACTAGAAGTATGCTCAACTGCTTTGCACTCAAGATGTGGATCAAAGCATCTGTGAATTCAGGTGCCTGGCCCATGTGGTCTCTTCTCCTTTTGTTGTCCTGTTATCACCTAGAATCGCCATGGTCTGTCGTAGAAACATATCATGACCCAGTCAGAGAAATTATAACATTATGAATGTATAATTAATAGTTGATAATTACCAAATCTTTAAAAATTGTAACAGTAGGGAAAGATCTGAATCCCAGTGTGCCTTAGGAGGGATTAAGGACATCATTGTTTTCTTGGCTACCTGCAGCACTAAGAAATTTGCAAAGTGCTAAAATGAACATAGGAGATAACCCTTGTCCAAGGTCAGAATTTAGGGGAAGGTGTAAGGTACTGCAAGCTCCTCACTCTCACATTTTTTCTGTGCAACTTGGCTTTTTCTTCATCCCATGAGCTTATGGCCACAGGGCCCTTCAGTCTGCCCTTCCTAACATTGAGATCAGAGCCATATTCATCTCTGCCAAACTATATGCTGAAGTAGAAATTTTTTGGCCCTTTATTTTTTTCCTTTCCTTACATTAAAAAATGGGGGGGGGAAGCATCTGAACCTGTTTTATTAACCTACAAGAACAAGCTGGTCAAGCACTGAGGAGAGAATATTCACAGCAACACACTGATAAGCAGTAAGGGAGGTTTGGATGTAACTCCACACCAGCAAAGCTTACCAGTTTTATTACTGTTATATTAATTTTCTGCTTTTAGAGGGTTCATCTCTGAAACTGGGTTTTATCCAAATCTGCTAGGAATTTGGCTTAAATATCACACTCATATAAAACAAGTTCTGATGCATCTGTTTATGTTCTGATTTACCACAGTTTCTTTCCAGTGTTTAAGCAGGTACCTTTTATTGCACGCTGTATGCAGGCTCTTGGGTCAGGGATGAACGTATAACTCCGTTTTCCCTTTCTAGTATTTGCCTATCCTTCTTTCAAGGTACAGTTTTTTTACTCAGTCTTTTACAGTGTGGTTGTCTGCTATCACTGAAGCAGTGACTCCACATAAATCCTCCCCTTGCCTGCTTGACTCTACTTGTGTTTCTGCTCAGGTTTCATTGATTTCATCGTGGAACCCACTTTTACTGTGCTGACTGACATGACCGAGAAGATTGTGACTCCGCTCATCGATGAAGCTTCCCGCTCTGGCATGTCTGGGTTCAGGCGTTCCAGGTGAATAACCACACGCCCTCTCCCTTCACTCTCCACATGCTGCCATTGCGCCCAACTCTCCTGGTTTCCCACCACACAGCAAATGTCTTCCGTGTGGTTTAAAGCCCTATATCCACATTGCCAATACCACAGCTCACCTTGTGACATGACTATCACAGAATCATCTCGGTTGGAAAAGCCCTTGAAGCTCCTCCAGTCCAACCATGAACCTCACACTGACCGTTCCCAACTCCACCAGATCCCTCAGCGCTGGGTCAACCCGACTCTTCAACCCCTCCAGGGATGGGGACTCCCCCCCTGCCCTGGGCAGCCCATTCCAATGCCTCACAACCCTTCTGGAAAGAAATACTTCCTAATAGCCAGTCTAAACCTTCCCTTTGTTTCAGTGGAGGGCAGACGGGGAGACTGGCATGAACCTGAGCCATGCCTCCAAAGGCAGTGAGCACAAATGGTTGTAGCCATGCAATCAGGTGAACTTCAGTGCTCTCTCAGTCACCAATGTCAAAGAAAGGTAGAGGGAGTTGGGAGGCACTCATTGCTTCATGTCTAGAAGTATAAATGGTATTGAAATACAAAAGACTATAAGCATACTTTAGTGACAGTATTTAGGGTTACACAAATGTGTGAAGTACGACCAGAATCCACCTGGAATTTGGGCGTAAGGGTTCTTGTCCAATTCAACCTGCTCTGCTGTTGTAAAGAAACTACTTTTAGTAGTTCCATGGACAGGGCATGTCTTGGGATTTCAATGCCGTGTGGCTAGTGCTCCCTAGAGCAGGGCTGCCAAGTCAGGATTCCCTCTCCCCAAAGTGCCTTCTTTACTCTTGGGCTGTTACACAAAGAGCAAGCACTAATATCTTTCTATGTCTGTTATCTTGCTGCTTGCGTTAAAACGTGCACAATGAAGTGTCCATCCTTGAAAGGCAACTGTAGGGTCTGTAACTGAAATGAGTTCCTGATTTCAGCCTCAGCCTGAGGTCACCAAGCCCTGAACGGAGATTGGCCTCCTGTCCTGTGCCTAGTGGCTCCCATTGGTGAATTTTAGGAGGCTCTTCCTTTGACATCTTTGATTTCGAATTGTCTGACTCTCCAATGAATATTTAGGGACTGAAGTTGTACAACAAAGGTAATGGCGACACTGTGGGATTCTATTTCTTAGGGACTACGGATACCAAAAAATAAGCAGGGAAAAGCTGCCCTTTATTTCTAATACTGGCTCACGTTGTGCTGTTTGCTTTAGCATTGGTTGCCCTGGGGTGAGAGAGAGGGAGGGGAGGATGATGGATTCAGGCTTAGTTTTTGGTTTTCCTGGTTGACTCTGTTATCTAGACTTACAGTCATTATTTCTTCTTATCTGTATTTGGGTGTATGCAATACTGATTTCTTCTGTGTTTTGTGATCTTGTGTCCCAGTCTGAATAGCATTAGTCCCTCCGAAGTTAAAAGATCAAGTGTCAAGAGCACTGGGTCCGAAGGAAGTGCCTCACTCAACTGCTCCATACTCACTGTGGACTTCAAATGTTTTAAAGCCACCTGGACTGAGGTGGTGCAGCAGAATCGGGAGAAATGGAAAGCGCAAGCTACCAAAGGTAACAGCCAGGCTTCTTAATGAAAGAATTAAAATTCTTTTGACCTCTTCAAGCTCTTCTTCAATCAAATTATTTTCCAAGTAAGCACTGTTAATTTGAAAGAATCTGCTTTTCAAGGTCAACAACCTACACTGAGTTCAGAAAGATGGGAATATTGTGACTCATCTGTGCCTTATACTCTTCTTATGTGGTGTAAGTGTACATAGTGAAGAAGATGTGGACAGTGGGAGGAAAAAAAAATTGTAAGGAAGATCCCCTGAAGTCATGAGTCAGACTCAGGGTGCTGTAAAAATAGCTGGAACAGCATTTGTAGAGATAGGTTATCAATTGTTAACTGGAAGAGGTATGGATGATAGTTCAGGGGAGAAGAACAGGGTATTCTGGATTCACAGCTGGTTTCATATTTCTAGTGATACCTTGGATAATGAATTGGAAACTATGCTGCAAATGCTCGTGATGTCATCAATTTGGGAGGGAGTGCAAATATTTCAGAAGAATGTGAGGGCTGTGTCGGTTGCAAGTTGACCAGGGTTCAATATTGTCTTGCTATTGGAAAAAAAACCACCAACAACAAAACACAAAAACCCAAAACCAAGAAAAAAACAACCCAGACCTTGCCTCTAAGACGTCTCTGGCATGTCTTTCTAGCAGTAACAAGGCCCCCACAGCGGTGCTGTGTCCAGTTTTGGCCACTGCAGTTCAGCAAACATGTGGAGCAGTTGCAGACATGCAGAGTACAGCAATGCAAATGGTGATGCCTGTGGTTTATAGCTGAGAGCAGTTTTCTGAAGACTACTGCAGCTGCAAAATAAGGGAACTATTTTTTTATTCAGATACCCTGGGCTGTTAAGAGGAGAAAAAATTGGCAGGTGATTATAAACTGATAAAAGTTAGACCTTGGCAGATCTCTATTGTTGGAGATCTTTTGGAAGTAACGAGAGCCATCTGTTGAAAGCCATTTAGGTATAACTGCCCCTTGCCTCCAGGGTCTGGATGATTGCCCAAGGTCTCTTTGAGCCCTTGGGTGATTTAGTCCAGTTTTGGAACCAACAAAGGAGGAATGTATCACTGATTTTTTTTTTTTTTCCGTTCAGTTCATGAAACTGACATATAATTTATTCTCTGAGCTCAATGCTTTTTGCTCAAACCCTTATTTAATGGAGCTTTTGTATTTCATGGAAATGGAAGGAGTTCGATTTTAATGTATTATGTGGCCTTGGCTTCAGGGCTGATGGAAGATTTGGCTTAGTTCTCCTATTTGCCAGAGCAGATTGTTCCCTTCCAACTGAAAGGCCTGTCTAAAGGTGCAGGCAAGCACTCATTATTATTCAAATTAAATTTTCTTTTGTGATTAAAACTTGCCATTCAGGAAAAATGTTTCTAGGCATTCCATGAAAATGAAAACAAAAACATAATTCAAAATCTGCTTGTTTGCCAGGAGCTTTATTTAGCTTTTTTTTTTAAAAAAAAATAGAATTGGTATTTACTAGTTCTTTGTGGCCCAAACAAATTAAAGCTAACCAAACAAGCAAAGCATTTAACATGGTCAGTGTCTGACAGTATAGGAGTGTTGAGTGAATGAAGCCAATACAGTTAACTAGTTTTAAGGATTTAATTTCAACATGTACCATACTAAGGATCTACTAGATAAAAATCCTATATGCAAGAGAGACCTGTTGGGAAATAAATAAAATCTATTCTCCATTTCACCTAAAACAAATATATAGAGTAGATCATAATAGATTCTGGATATTTAACTTTTAAATGTGCTTTGTACCTACTTGCAGTGACTGCTTTGCATAAAGACTTTTTTCTAAATGTGCACATGTAAATGTCAAGTTATGATTCAAGGGGATGTGTGCACATTGCTTTACTAATGCTGCTACTGGTAAAGTTTATTGATGCAGTATTTCATAGCCATTCCTTACAGAGTATCTTGATGTTAAATGTTTGGTTATTAATACTTTAGCTGGAGAGGAAAATGTTTATTTTATTTTTAATTGCCTCATACAAATATCCTGACTACCTGAGAGTAGTCTATAGAAGAATTAGTTGATCAGTTGAAAGCAGAGAGCTCACCAGCCTGCATTATTAGACCCCTAGCTTGAGGAGGTCATTTTATCTTTACCTTTCTGACAACCTTTAGCGCTGAATAGTTGATTTCCTTTATTTTTTTTTCAAACTTCATCCCCAATAACTTGGATCAGGGCCCTGGTTTATGGGTCAAGGATTCAGAAAGCACTCTCAGCTTCTGTTCATCTGAATTCATTGACTTTCACATAATTTCTGTGTTTCTGGGTACATTTAGCAGTACAAGCATCCATATTTTTTTTCTCCTGAAAGATTTATACAAACGTGTGGCTCAGCATACCTTTGTATGGGCAGGGGACTAAGGAAGTGTTCTTGGACTCCAGAGCTCTTGCATCAAAACCTTTGCTCAGCTGCTGTCTTGCAGCAAGTCTCTGCACCCCCCTCCATCTGCCTCGCCTGTCTCAGCCATATGCAGCAGGGCCTGCCACACAGCAGGGGTTTAAATTGTTGACCCCTGTCAAACCGATGTCTTGCAATGCATCAAGATGCTCTGCCAATAAAAAAATTAAAAGAAGACGGATAAAGCATTTAACTGTTGATTGACAACAAATAGCAACTGGGGATCAGAAGGGAAGAAAACCCATCTATTATTACTACTACTACTATTATTATTACTAAATTATTTGTTGAATACTGTATTCCTTTTGGTAATGGCATTGTCCCTAGAAGCATCAGTGAGCTGTTTTTATCCCGAGTGTGGTATTTATAGAAAATTTCTCGGACTGTGTGGGCAAAGTAAGTGGGTTTATTACTGATCTCTTTTTGCTTAAAGGATCATCATTAAATAGCTACAAATTAAAAAAACTGAATAAAAACCACCGTGATGTGCAAAGCACCATTTAGATAAATTATTTTCTGATGCTAATTTTGACAAGAGGCATTCCTCCAACAGTGCTGTAGCAAGCCCCAGTCTCCTGAGCTGAATTTCTCTCCTGTGGTTCAGGTGCAAAATGCAGGATTTTTTTTCCAGTCCCCAAATGAGAGGAATCCTTCTGTGTACCATGAGACTCCAGGGAAAATATCAACATGCATAACTGAGCTATCTGTGGAAACTACCATAGATTTCAGGAATGATTAATAAAGTGAGGGAGGCTCATATCTAATTTAATTATATTTTTGTGTGAGTCGTAATTTATTAATTTAAAAATTAATTAACTTTAGTTAGCTGCTGGCAAGAAAATATAGATTGGCATTTCTTATAAAGATGGCTTTCCCCCTTTCTCTCTTGTATCCCATTGGTACATTTTTCTCAAAACTGGTTCTGATTCACTCATAAGAAGTATTTAACAAGACAGTTAGAAATTCTTTTGTAATTTTTACTCCATGGTCAAGACCCAGCTCCTGTAAGGAACAAAACGTCTTCTGTATAGATGTCAAGAATACTTCCATAGGACCGAGGTAGACTTTATTCAGTGTTTCGTAGGATCTGTTCCTCTGCTTATCAGTTTACACAATCTTTCAGAAAACAAGAGATACTTCTGTGGCTCGTGCAATTGGTTGCCCACGCTGGGGTAATTAGTGGGCTGGGATATTGCCGACCAAGAAATCTTGAATACAGGCATAGGGTGGTCACATCTGAATGCTTAGACTCAGTATGGATATAGATATGCTTGAGGCTGCCTAAGCTCACAGGTTCCAAATTGAGTGTGTGCTGAGCTATTCAGCTGCTTTTGCAGATTAAGTCTCTGTTGATCATGGAAAAGGGGGAGAAAATTGTGGAGTCTCTGCCCAGAGTCTGTGCACACCCAGACATGTTCATTAGCTCGAAGGCTGCACTGAGGGACTGTGGTTGTCTCCTGCTTTCCAGTGGGACGCGGGAAGCCACACAGAGCCTTTGCAGCTGAGTCTGTGGGGTGTGCTGTACCCGACCTGGGCTCAACACCTGAAACCAAAGTAATTTGCAACCCATGTTATAAGTGTGTTGCATCGGTACCTAAGGTTTGGATAAGAACAAGAGTAGTATCTTTACTGGGGGAAATTGGCTTTTCTGTGAATCTTTTTTTTTTTCTGAATGACAGTATTTTGAGATGCTGCTGTTGTTCAACACTCACTTTTGAATTTATACCTTTGTATATTTGTGATTGAATGTAAGACTTTTGGGGATGGAAGGGCAAGTACTAGTAGCAATATATTAGTCTGCCAAGAAAGGACAGAGCCATAAAGAAAGGATAACAGTAAGTGGAAGAGAAGAGATTAGGAGGCTGGCATTGGAAGCAACCTGGAACTAGAGGGAAAAAAATTAAATATCAAAGAACCAAGAGTTTTTATGTGCTTAGTTATATGGTACATTATGAGATAAACTGAATGTCATTTGACTGATTGTTGTGTGTCAAAAACGAAACAAACCTGACACCCCTAGAGCCTTCAACAGCTAATATCTCTTTTTAATTTGCCTTTCAAGAATTTTGAGGAACTTCATTTTCAAAGGTGAACCTTATATGGTAAAAAAGGATATGCACATAATATACATTTAGGCCAACGTGGGATGTTTTTTTCAGAATACTTTCTTAAATGTTCTCTTGTGCTCTTTTTCCTTTGTCAAGTCAAATCCTACATTTACCTAAGTAAATGCTGTTTGTGTGTAAAAAGCTGAAGTAGATTTAGTTGCGCGAGTTGTATCATTCTTGTCAAATTGACTGATAATCGTGATTCCTTGTTTTGCTTCTCTCTTTGCTGAGGATGCAGAAGAAAAAGCTAAGAAAGAAGCAGAGGAAAATGCTCATCAGGGAACAGATGAAAAGGATGAGAAGAAGCCAGCTGAAGATGCCACAGAAGCAAAGACAGAGAACAGCAAAGAGCCAAACACTGGGGAAAACAAAAGCGCAGATTCCAGTAAGAATCATGTAAATGGGACTCGGCAAACTGGGGTGAACAAACACGAAGCCTCTCAAGGGAAAAATGCACCTAGGACAGATAAGGAAACAGACTCTCATCATGCAGTGGGAGAAGAGAAACAGCATGTCCAGTATGGTGAGTTCTCTCCTTCCACTGAAACATAAATCCAGCCCTAAAACCAATATTTCATCTCAGTGATGGGGGAGCCTGATGTCCTGAAAAAGGGTGTCCTGGGCCCAGAGCCTCTTCCTGGTCATTGACGTAGTCACCTGCGCATGGGAATCAGAAACTGTAAATTAACTCTCAAGTAGTGTTCTTCTGTAGGTGATGGGGTTCAGTGTACCTGCTTGGGCATTTTTGGAAGAGAGGGAAAAATTACTTTTCTCATGGAAATGAAGTGGCCTGTTATGATAAACAGGCTGAAAAGCTGAATCAACTATTTGTGGTTCAATAAACAGCTTCATTGCTTGGGCAACTGACAGGAGAAGCCAAAGTTGGCTTATAAAATCTTTTTAAGGCCAGTTAAAGGTATCTTTGAACTGAGTCTCAGATATAAATATGTTTGGGGACAGAGGATTTTTTCCCTCTCTGTTTTTAAGAGTTATTTTATTTATGCTTCCTTTGCTCAGGTTTTTTATTAGGGCAGTCATGAGCCATTTTTTGAAGATTTTTTTTTGACAGAAATTTTATTCCACTGTTCTAACTTGTTATAGAACTGAGTTAAAATAATAATCACATTTTGCACCCAAAAAAGGTGGAAAAAAATGTTTGAAAATTGCATTAAACATTTTTTTAAAATTATTAGACCCATGAGAACAGATCAGTTGTCTCTTGGCCATTTCGCTGTCCTTCCTTCCCCAGCTCCTGATCCCTGCAGCTGTTATCAAAAAACGGCAGTACAGCCACATGTGACTTGTCACAAACCTGGCTAGTATCAGCCAGTCCAAAAGCAGCAAAAAACTCAGACTTGGAAGCATCCTCCTAGAAAAAGCCTGAGTGAGCGTACAGGCTTTGAAAGTCCCAAGCTCAGGCAATGAGTTTAGATGGCAGCAGAGGCAGAAATTCTGTTTAAAACAGTCCTGATACGATTCTCATGTATTTCACTTGGCTGCTGGCCTTCCCCAGTGATCCCTTCATCTTTAGGTTTTTTTTAGATTGGAAGAACTATGAGGATCAGAGCTGTCATGCTCTGTTACATATGGGATTTGTCTTCAGACAGTGTTACACAGGTGAATAGGAATGGGCCCCCCAAGGAGACAAAAAAGTTGGGGACATATGAAATCCCAGTTAGACTGCATCAGACTTTTCTTCTGAAATCCTTTGTTTTACATGCTTCTAACAATACAGGGGTTAAGTGTGCTCTAGTGATTTTGACAGTACCTGTTTCTACAATGTCTCTCTGCTGCAGGTGTCAAAAATGCTTTGAAAGGAGTTATAATGATTTCTGAAAATTAGTGTCTTCCTCAGGAAAAGAAATCCTGCTCCTTAATTTATGGGAAAAGGCCTTTATGAGATACAATCACTGCAGAGACTTTGGAGACTGATGAAATCTTAACATTCATATTTCTGGGTTCACCACAGCTTCCTTTATGCCTATATGTTAATATCTCATAGTAAAGTATTTGCCTTATTATTTCTCTGCCTTTGTAATCCCTTTCAAAAAGATCATTATGATCATCATTCTGCTCTGCTGCTGGCATTATGGCAGGGTAGATATTACAATACTCAAAAGTCCCCTATTCGTAATAAATTATATTCAGTGAAAGTTCAGAAATTGTGTTGTCAGGTGAGTTTAAAGTCTCTCTCAGTCACTCGCTGCCCGTGTGCTTTCTCAGAGAGATCAAACTGTGAAATAACACATGTGGGGATGTTCATCATCCTTTCCTGCACATACTTAGGGTCAAGCAACTTCTTTATGCAATGGTCAAATAAAGCATTATTAGCTCATCATTACCATCAGCCATATATGATGGTGGAGGAAATGTGAGAAGACTTCTGCGCTTTGCTAGATACATTTTAATTTCATTTCCTGAAGACAGTGTCCTTCATTTAGAGGATGCCTTCATCAAGCAGACACCTCAATCCTGCTTGGAGCTTCTCATACACCTCTGTTCAAGGAGCCCAAGTCAGTGGCAGTGTGATAGCTGAGGAGGTTGCTGCTTGTTCTGTATCATCTTGCTTTCATTTTTTTTCTCACCCACACAGTAAGCTTAGGAAGAAAAACATGAAAAGTTTTGGCTCTGAATGAGAACTGAACAGGACATGTTTTTTCCATCTTGTTAAATATTTTAAGATTTGAAAACCATTCCTCTTTTATACTATGATGAAGCTTAACTGGAAAGAGAGATCAATCCTCTGTCATCCAAGAATAACAAATATTCCGGTGGTTAGGGCACAATGGGGTAGAGAGAGACCTTGCTTCTCTACAATTTCTCTTTTTTTGAGCTGTTCCAAAAATAAATATCCACTTACCATGACAATTTTGAAGGCAGATCATATCCTCTTTAACACATAATACCTATAATCTTGATCCAAACGCTGGGAAGTAGTTATAGTAACAAAAACAGTAACACAAATGGAATAAGCGTCACTTCAATACAGCCCTGTAACATACCTCACATTAATGAAATTCTGAAGTGAGACTTTTACAGCTTTTTTGTATTGAGGTGTGGATCACAAATTCACTGCTACTCCTCTGGGAGGAAAGGACAAGCTGCCTGTTGCCATCTGGGCAGGCTGCTGTTGCTTCTCTGGACATCTGAAGGAAGGACACCTTCTTTGCTGCTGTTTGGACATTGCAGCCAAAAGAGTCCTGTTCTGCTAGAGCTCTCCCTTTAAGTTATTTTTCATTTGGTCTTGCATTTGGCATTCTCATTTAATGAAGGGATGATCTGGGAAGATCTGATGTGCTCTGCTGTATGACTAGTAGAGGACAGAAAATGAGAATGACTCTGGTTAACCTTCCTGACTTCATAAAATACACCCCAGCTCAAGTTGCCATTTTCATTCTGCATCAACCATTGCTCTGCCAAAGGCCTCGCTTTCCTGGTTTGCTACAGAGACTCTAAAGCCAGTGATCAATGCTAGGATGATTGTTTGTTCCCTGATACCGTCACCAAAGGACCAACCCAAATGAATCTGTGGATAAAGAAACTGGTAAGAGAAAGTAAGACAAAATCATGTAGGACTGTTTGGGATATCTAAGGGAGTTTGCTAATGCAGGGACTTATGATGAAGACTTGCAGGGTCTTACTCCTTTAAAAGCGTAAACGTTTCAGAGTCCTGATTTTGAAATGAAGGTTGTGCTTACGTTTCTAATGTCCTACATACAGAGGGAGTATGAGTTTGCATGTGCACTTAAAAAGGTGTTTGCAATTAGAAGATATTTTAAAGTAGACTGTAAAGCTTGATTTTCTGTAAGAGTGGGATAAATTTTGTCTGGTGCTTTATTCTTTCAAAATGCGTTAATCCAGTTCCTTGTGAATTCAGACCTTGTCTCCTAAGGAACATCTCCTTTGGATGTTGCAATTTGAGTTACAGGCATTAATAAACTGCTGTCTGCATTAAAATGCTTATAGTGTTTCTTATTGCTTCTTTCTAGTTGAATTAAAGGAAGACAATAAGTTGGACAAAAAAGATCAGTCCAGTGTGGGGGATGAATCAAAGAAAACAGATGGTAAGGACAACATTTTATAACATTTTGTCACCCATTTTTATATGCAATCTATTGTTTCCTAAACATCTGCAGTTTATTCTAAAACCAAAAAATTGTACGGTAACCAGAAACAGACTTAACAGAAACAGTCATTAGACTCGAAAAAAGCCATTGGGGCATTTTGAGGGAAAATGATCCTTTTCACGTAATGCCTAGCACCACTTAGTTGTTCTGTTGGTAAGGCTTATCCATCAATTTTTGTGCAGTGCCTGCAAGAAAAATCCTGGATTATTAGAGTTGCTTAATAGGAAATGCAGATTTGTGAGGTTCTATCCTTCTGACTTTATTTGGGCCGTATTCTGCTCTCTGTTAGGACAGGCTGCATGGGAGATGCTGAAAAACAGAGCTAAGAAAAAACCTGCACAAGGTGTCCCCGTTTTTCATAATGGCATGTTACACTATGCCAATACAGACACAAAGCTTTCTGGAGTTAATTGTCTGAGGGGGAATTTGCCAAGTGCTGTTGAACCACAAGTGTGGGAAGCAAGCAGGAGTGAGCACATCTGCACAGAGGTCCTGTTAAGGATGCTATAGAAAAGGGATGTTTCTGAAACAGTGTTGAACTGAGGCAATCCCAAGACATAGGACATTTTCTTGGGCATCTGGGAATAATTTCAAATGAATCTGAACCTAGTGGAGAGGTCCACAGACGTTTTAGTAGCCTCAGCAATGTGGAAAAACAGCTGTAAGGTCTGTGGCATGTTTTCTCTTTTGCACCTCCTCAGCTGCGTACCACAGGGATCTGAGATAGTATCTGAACCCGTGTGGCTCCAAAAGCAATTGCTAAAGTATTAGGTAGCAAAAGAAATGGAAACAAATGTTAGAACTAGCATTTTTCTTTGTGTATGTGTCTGTGAAATCCACTGAAACACAGTTATTCCTAAATGTAAATAACACAGTACTTTGTTTTGATGGTCGAGAAAGACAACCTCATTGGAAGTACTGCAGTTTAGAATGATAGTGTGTTTTCTTTTATTGCTTCCTTTTAAAAATTACTTACAATTCCTATTGCTCTAGAAAAGTGATAAATAAGAAGAAAATGTGACAGCTCAACTAAAAACGTAGAAAAATTCGTCTAGAAGCACGTATTAATTTCAGACACATAAATATGCACTTTTTTAAAAGAGGCCTCTTAGCAACAATTGTTTAGAAAAATTCAATTATTTTGTTAAGAGGTCGTATTATTTACACACTTGAGTTAAGTGTCTGTCAGGAAAACAGTCTTAAACAAGTACCATTCACAACTCTTTCTGCGGTCATGCAGAAACTAAACACAAATACTCAAATAACGTGTGACTCTTCAGATGCTCATGAATATGCACAGTGCTCTGTGTAACTATCAAGGCACCAGAAAAATTAATGGGCAGAATGGCTACTCTCCCCACTGCGGTGGGTGATGGCTGAGTGGCAGCTGTGCTGGAAGGCTGCAGTCCTGGCAGGACCAGGTGGATGCAGAAACAATGGGGCTTCTTTAGGAGAACATCAACCTTTTAGCTGATTTAGCATCAGCCCAGCCAAGAGAGTAGGCCCAGGAGTCCCTAGGCTTTGAGGACCAGGGTGCATTTAAAGGCCTGCACTCTCAAGGTCTCGGAAAGATTAGGGGCATCTATTTAGTTGGGAGGACCAAGAATGGAATGTTTTCTGCTGACCTGAAGATCGAGAGTGTGAATTTGGTTCCTTGCAAGTTGCTAGTCTTTGTGTGGTATGTTATTTACTGTCTATTTGTTCTCCTGTAAGAAAATGTTCTGCTCATCTCCTTAGGGGAAAGATCAGTACCATGGGACCAGTCGATGACAGTGAATAAGCAACTGTAACCACGCAAGGATGATTTGTAGGCTGAATGTTTTTCATTCAGGTGCTGTAGAAACAGATTATAATGATCTCATGTATAGAAATCAGGAGAAAAATTGTGAATGATGCGCCTTAGAAAGGAAAGCACTAGGGTGGCACTTCTGTTTTGACAAATCCTGCACAACCTGCTCTGTCCATTACTCAGTCCAGAGCAAATCTCCTTACCAGCCATGTGAGGGATGTGGAGAAAGGAACGTTATCTCTGGATAATACATAGCTGTTTTCAGACTACGGAAATGTTTACCCGAACGTATGCTTTCTCACGTGCCAGTGGGAAAAAAGATTAGGTGGGGGAGTTGAAAAGATTGAGGTTACAGTTATAACGCACTCACTACATGTAGTTTGCTGGTGGGTGAAACTCAGCCTGGACTTTTTGCAGGGTCAAGGGTGCTTGGGTTTTACAGCAGCTGTTCAGTATGTAGCTGAGGTGTATTTGTATTAAACAAGTGCCCATTTGTGTAGATTTACCATGAGGGCTTCAGCTTTCTCACCACCACCCATTAGCATCAGCTAGAGCCCTGCACTCAACTGAGGTCAGTCTGCTACCCTGTCCTACTGCGCAGGCGTCCTGCACCCGGAGAAGAAAGCTGTGGAGGGTATGTTGCATAAATTTTTGCAGGATCCATGTCCAAGTTGCTTTTTGAACATATACAAAGGAAGTCATTGTAATATCTTGTTATAGGAATACATACATGACTAAATGTTTCTAATACATTTGTCCTACATGGGGAACCAAGTGGCCAGGGACACACAGAATAACTATCCCATGTGGACATGAAGACATTGAAGCTACATGTCTACACTGTAGTCATAGGTGTGAAATGTAGCTTCTGTGTCAGAGTTACCTTGAAGCTACCTAAAAATAGTTAAGTGAGCATGCCTCCAGAAACAGGGATCAGGCTCCCTGAGACAGCGAGGAACTGCGTCTGCATCTAGCCAGAGCTTCATGCGGCTGAGTCAATCCATATCAAAGCCAACTGCTTTAAAGCTAGCTTGAGGATGGCTACATAAGCTTCAGTCATGCCTTAGATTTCAGTCTTAACTACTTCAAAATCCTATGCAAGTCTCTTGAACACAGGCTAGTCTCCTTCTCATGTTAATCTAATCTTCATATTATTGGCTTTTTTCTCTGGGAGATACAGCTTGTTGCTCAATACTGCCCTTTTTTTCAGTTCCAAGAAGAGATGTGGGCTGCCATTTCCCACATAAAGACACAGCCCTATCAGACATCATCAGCACAAGTAGTTCATCAAATGTTTCCTGTGGGATAGAACATTATTAAACCATTTTGGACAACCTCGTTTTCCCATGTGAAATAGTTGCTTTTCAATGCTTTGAGTGGAAAATTGTAAGCAGTCACATGGAAATAATTTTTATCCACTTTCACAAACTTTCTTTTTTGCAATTTTTTTCTGCTCACAAAACTGACAACGAAGGAGAAAATTATTCTTTCCCATTTCAGACTAGATATAAGGAAGAAATTTTTTACAGTGAGGGTGGTGAAACACTGGAACAGGTTGCCTAGAGATGCTGTAAATGCCCCATCCCTGGAAAGATGTCCCTGCTCATCGCAGGGGGGTTGGACTAAATGACCTTTAAAGGACCCTTCCAAGCCAAACTATTCTATGATTCTATGATTACCACTTTCACAGGTTATCTCTACCACCTCCTCATTTTTTTCCCACTGGGAAAAGATTCTGTGATGTTAATAAAAAGTTTTCAGTGCAACTCTTCATTCTGGAGACCAAAACACTGTTTATTCACATATTCTTTTTCAGCTAGCAATTACAGACAATTAAAAGGTTCTTGTTTTGTGTTTGTCCTGGGAACTTATTATTCTAGTGGTAACATGCACGTTTGCAGGTTATAGCACAGAAATATACAGGTTATTTTTATCTTGAACAGCTAGTACATACAGAGAAAGCCTAAGTGCCCTGGGTATGTGTGATGAGCAATGCTTCCCCCTCGTGGTCAAATCTTAACCCTGCGTTTTGACAGTCGCGGTTTCAATAATACATTTCCTTTATGTAGTGCAACAGAATGGAATAGAATATAGTTAATATAATAGAGTTAATATGATATAATATCGTACGATATATAGTCTTTTAAATATACAAACTCTATGAAGAGTTCATAACAGGCTTACCAGAAGTTGAGATTTTTTCTTGCTTTAGTTTGATTTTAAGCTATACTGTTGCTTAACAGTAGTTAAAAGCCTTTCCTATATTAAGTTCTATACATTGCCCATGCCAACATGTAAAGCTGCCTTTTGGTCTTAATTTTCTTGACAACAATTCCTTGATCAGCAAGTGGAAAATTCTCTGATTATAAAGGTAAAGTACAGGGGCTTCATTTCTTTCTGACCCAGTTGTCCCCAAAAGTCAAGTGGCAGAGTAGCTGGCACAGAATGTTGTTATCTGAGAATGCCTTTAGTATAAGAACATGGTGGTGTGAAGGAGCCATGATGATGGCTCCACAATTATCCCAGACAGACTTGAATTAACAAGATTCTTCCCAGCTTCATTTAAGGAGAATGCAGCTTTTTGCGAAGCTGTTCAACCATTTAAGAATTATCTCTTTGCAGCCTCCTGCAGATACAGTTTTCATGTGTGTCAATCTACCCGAGACCACTGCATAGCAATGAACACTAAGTAGACTTCTGACAAAACCATGATCATGTAATCTGCATAATGCCAATGTTGTTTTAAAAGAAGTTACTCAAGCATATAAATGAACAGCATCTGACCACTGCATAGCAATGAACACTAAGTAGACTTCTGACAAAACCATGATCATGTAATCTGCATAATGCCAATGTTGTTTTAAAAGAAGTTACTCAAGCATATAAATGAACAGCATCTGTCTATATCTTCTTGAGAAATGTAAAAAGGTAAATTTCAGGTCATATAAACAATGGTGCCATTTCTGTTTCTATTCCAAAAGAGAGGCTGATTTCTCCATTATTGTCGGAAGCAAAAAGCCCATTTCAGTTTGTAAGACAAACACATGGGATTCCTTCTTGTTGCCTCATAGTGTTCTTGATATTGTATGTCAGAATCCAGCAGCAGTGGCAAATTGGAATTACAATAGTCTAAGACTACTTCCAAAGACAATTTCCTTCATTTTCTTACTTCTTTTTATGGTCTGTTATTTGAATTACATTAGAGGTTATTGCCCCAATTTAGAAATCGGAAAGCATTGTAGTGATACCTTCTGGAAAAGCTTGCTTGAAAGCATGAAGGCATTTTGCTATCCAGAAA